>NC_136593.1:13515092-14115092 GCF_910589615.1 Taurulus bubalis | reverse complement strand
TCCTCAGTTTGTATTCTTACACCCGAAATGGCAAGGCTTTCTTCAACTCTGATTCTCACCTTCTTCTGCAGGACATTGATCTTTCTTTCTTTGACCTCCAGCATGTCCTTCATGTCCCTGATTTCTCCGGCGAGAGTGCCCTTCTCCTCCGTCAAGTCCTGCAGCTGCTTGGTTTTCTTGTTCAGGAAGGACTCTTTCTCCTCCAGACGCAGACGTAGAGCATCCACCTGAAGCCAGACAGCCAAAAACACACACTGTAGTGAAGAGACTGTCCTTGACCAAATAAATTCATAGTTGTCTAACACTCGTGCGATTTTGTCAACTTGATTAGTTGATTTAATCAGCGGACTAAAACTGAGCTTCTCCACAGAGAATCACACAATAGCATTACTTTTAGTATTGTGTTATCAGCAATGTGCTCATAAGTTCCTTGGAAATGAGTAATTCGGCATGAAAAAGTATTAAAAAAATATTGGTTGACTAAGACCAAAACGACCGATTAGTCCACTAATAGACAAAGCCGGGCAGCCCTATAGTGAGTCTGCTTACAATAAAATTATATTTGAAGTATTAAACTTAATCTACATGCCATTGTAAAGGAACACATGCTGCTGAGCAGGTGTTTATTAGTGTGGTGATGATCTTCAGTTTGTGCATTACAGTTAACGTAATGCTTCCACAGTAATTAGTGCAGCTTTTTGATATTTTCAATGTGTATTAGATGTGCTGGGACAGTACACTGCACATTAGGTTTCTTTGGTGGTGCCCTGAGTCACAGTAAGTTAGTCCCAAAGTAAATAAATTGCTGATATGATTTGTCGTAATAAGCCTCGGGCTCAGGGCAAGCCTATTATTTGCTCAGTTTGGCTTGGAGTAAGAGAATGTTTGTGATGCAGTGTATTGTTAGGTTCATTTACTGTATGTGAACAAACAATTTAATTTTTTTTTCTCCCCCCATTACCTCCGTTTGCAGGATGGCAGCACGTTGCTCCTTGGCAGTGAGAGACTCTTTTAGCACCTCAATATGCTGTTTGCAGTCTGAGTTTTGGTTGTTGAGAGTCTCTAGTTTTGTCTGCAGAGCCAGCAGCTCCGACTCCTTCTTTGACAACTCCTGCTTCAACTGGTCAATCTACAGACATGTGAAACAACCATTTACATGAGTATTATCATGTCATACCATCATAGCGTGTGCGTGTGTGAGTGTTCGACAATGTGTGGGAAACCTCTTTGTTACTCAACAGCGAGCTAGTCAGTACAGCTATTACACTATTTTCATCAACACATTTTCCCATTAAAAATGCATTTGGGACTGACTCCCCTGCATTCATCATGTATTATACATCCTCTCTATTCATGATTAATGAAAAGAAGTCTAAAAATAGAATAACAAAACAGTGGCTGGCATACGGCGGTCGACTGATGTGAGGAGTGGTATGTAAACACAGAGTCAAAGCTCAGGAGAGACATATGAGCCTCAGAGAACAACACATGCAACTTGATATGATCTCAGATTTACGGCAGCTCTGCTGGTGTGTTGACAGTGTAGCTCTAACTAATAAAACACAACAAGTCATCATGTCTTTATGGGGAGTGAGCTGATTAAAACACTCATCTGAAAACTAAAGCAGGTAAAGTCTGTTTAATAATAACGAATATATCACTTGGCAGGCGTGCACTTCATTCTTTGAACATAATGCAAGTCACAATTGTCTGTTGGCAGCATAATAACAGTTGTGTATACATACGTAAGGAATAAATGATAAGTATTTCATTATACCAATGCATGCACTGATTTAGCCCTTTTTTGCTATTCTTGAAACTAAGCTCTTTAAAAAAAGAAGAAAAGACAAAAATGTCAGAGCAGCATCTCTCAAAGCACTTTGCTGATGCCACTAAATGCTAAAGCAGAGACACATCAGCTTAATTTAGCATTCTCCTATCTGCACAGCTCTATATGTATCCAAAACGACTCAGTCATGTTTGTTTTTCAGCCACATAACAGGATCTGTATTTCATGCATAGTGCAGACGGTGTCTACCTTGGTCTTCATAAACTTAGAGTGGTTCTTGTAGACCTCCATCTGTTTGATTTCCTCTTCTCTGTCCTCTGTGTTCAGTAAGCCGTTCGCCTTCAGCATTTGAATCTCATCCTCCAGATCTCGAATGTTGCGCTCCAGAGAGGCAATTTTGGTGTCCTGCACACAAACATGCAGAGGAGAAACACCTCAAAACCCAGGCTGGCATGTCTTATTTTCTCAGTTTTGTGCTGCAAATAAAACTGAACTAGATACAAGAGTCCAGAACAGACAGAAAGACTGACAAAAACAAAAAAAGATATAGAGACTAAAAGACAGAGGGAGTGAGGAAGAAAGATGTAGCAAGATAAAGAGAGACTAGAAGAAACTCTTTGGTGTGGCTGAGAGCAACTGCAGCACTGTCTGTGAAATCTGAAGCTTTCTATCCTGCTCCTTGCAGCCGATCAGAGGATTAATCACCATTGGGAAATATTGAGAACACATCCAGCACGGAGAGATCAGCCAGGACTGGAGGGAAACGTGCAAAGGGAGAGGAAGAAAAGTAACAAGCCGTAGCTTTTGCCGTAGTTGCTTGCAGATCAATGCAGAATCCAGTCTCTGGGCTGCGACTGTGAGTGCAGCTTTAGCTTCACGGCTTTTTAAATAAATAATACAACGTCTTTAAGATTAGCCATGGTCCATCTCCCTCACCAGCACAGCATAGAGCAACCTTGTTTCTTTCTCTCTTTTTGTGTCTCTCCTTCTTTCCTCCGCGTGGCTCTGAACTTCTGAACTTGTGGCTATTAGTGGGGTCATTCACAACCCGCTGCAGAGGAACATGGGAAATGTATCGTAATGAGGAACGATGGACTATCCGCGAAGGATCTGCGGGGTTAATGCATGAACACTGCACATGTACATCCACTTCGCACTGCCGCTGCATCTCACCTCAGTCTCTCTGTTACGAGACGAACATCAATGAAGTAACATTGCTGCAATAGATAAGACACTGTACCTTCAAAAGAGGGAGATTTTATTCCATCCACATGTAATCACTGGTACATCGACCTGGTCAGTAAATCTTGCTCTTAATCTATTTTTTCCTGCCTCTGTGTTTCTCTCTTCCTATCTATCTCCCTGCAAACTGGCCTCTCGCTGTCATAAACAACCACACCTGTTTCCATGGTAGCAGCAGGCAGGCTATATACCGTGCACTGTCTCTGGTGAGTGAGGAGGAGAGGGCGGGACCGATGAAGGGGAGATGGGGAGGGAGGACTATTCGTGCTTCAGCATCAGCACAAACACACCAGAGGGGGTGAGGAGAGGGAGACATGCAGGGTCTTCCTGCACAGCACAGGAGGAGGAGGCGGGTCTTCCCTCGCTCTGTATGCAAATCAACAAGATCCCAGAGCACAGATGTCACATGATCGCGTTGGGTGAAGGCTGAGGCCTGCACAGTGCCGATCCAGCCGAGTAAGAGGGGCTGTGTCAGCTCAGCGATGATGTCATGATTTATTTTGAGGAAGTGATGTCAGGCCTCTGCAGTGAGGCTGGTGGAGTCTACAACGGTACAACACTGGTACAGCTCAGCCGCACAAGTGTTGATCTGAATAGACATTTTTATAAAATCATATTTGCATGTTACATATTTGCATATTACAGCTGCATCTGTTCGAAAGAATGCAATGTGTACTGTATGTCAAATGTAATTTGCATGAGCTAAAGACAACCACACTTGATGGTGACGGGTGGGGTCTCTAAAACTGCAGTCTGTCTTCTTCAATATTATTTTTTATGTAATATGGATGTTTGTCATGCAGCTTGGCATGACTGGCTGCTGCACCTCTCCAGCAACGACAGCTGTAATGTTGAACAGTAATATTGATTGTTGATGTTTACACAACTGCTTTGTGAGCACATACACAGTGTGTCTGGCTGTCTGTGTGAGAGAGAGATAGAAAGAAGTGTCAGTGTGTTTACTATTGACTCAGCTGCTGATGATCACAATTTCAACAATAGATTTAGTAGAACCCACACCAGACCTGTTTAGACATGCAGCAGTTTACATAATACCACGCCTGTGAACGTCAGAGATCCAAACACATATAAAGAAACATCTGTCTTTTCACATTTGAACATGTTTAGCTTGTTTGTTTGTATACAGCCATAGTTAGAGGAAGCTTCATACAAAAGGAATGGTAGCTGGACAATATAATGAACCACATATTAATAACCCTAACGTTATTTTTAGTATTTCTTTGAATAGTGGTTGCTGCTGTGCTTACAGTCAGGCTGTATATTATGAGTCAGTTTCTTACTTTCATCTCTATGATGGTCTGCAGGGCCTTGGTTTTGCTTGGATCGTGATGCAGCTGATTTCTTCTGTGTAGTTCCTTTTAGAAAAGATACAATATTATGAGGCACCAGAAGAGCAGAATATATCGTTACCTCTACTAAAAGATGGATTATGTGACTAAATAGTGAAAATTATTGAATATTATTAAATTAAAAAAATGCATTTTAAGTTAGTCTGCACATGTAAACCGTTTAATGCAACTAATGTGTTCTGCAATACAATATGAGCTGTGGAAGAGAGCACGTTGATTATGAAAGACTCGGCACTGCCCTCTAGTGACAACAATAAAATAAACTGCCAATTTTTAGCCGTGTGCAGTGAATCTAATTCATCTTAATAATATCAACACAACCCTGGTCATAGGGTACCTCTCGCAGGTGGATGTTCTCCTTGTCCTTTTGATCCAGAATGACCTCCAGGTGTCCGAGCTGGGCCTCTGCCTCAGCGATGCGCCTCGCTCTCTCGTGCTCCTCCTCCTCAGAATGCCTCCCCGGGGGCAGCCCTTTGCTCTGCAGCATCTCCAGCAGCTTCTTAATGGACTCATCCCTGGCTCCAAGTGTCTGTTTCTGGGTCTCGATCCTCAGCTCCATCTCCTCAAGTGTCTTTCTCAGCAAGAAGAGCTCCTTGGCCTGCCTGTCGTGTTCGGTCTGCAGCCGACGGAAGTTCTCCTCCGTCAGCTCGATGGAGGTATAGTGGTCGGCAGCGGAGCGGTTGCCGCCCTCCTGCTGCAGCAGGTGGTTCAGGTCTCGTTGTGTGCGCAGCTCGTCCTGAAGAGCCTGGATATTCATCTGGAGATGCTGAAAGAGAGACTCTACAATTATTGAAATTCATTTCAGGAAGAAACACAAAGCTATGTTTTTAATGACAACACTAAAATAACTACACTTGAGGGTAACCACATATATACATACATTTCTAAAATGCTTGTTCACACGATTCTGTGGAAAAAAATGATGCTCCAGCAGGTCAGACAGGGGGAACTTACCAATCGTTAGGAGCAAATGGACTATAAACAATTGACATCGTCAAAAGACTGTACTGCTTATTTCATGGGATTTGTTTCTTCGTTCTGGAACAAGAATCAAATTTGATTCTTTTGGAGTCACAGATTGACCTATCAATGTATTAGTGTAGGCTGCTCTGTTTTAGACAGAATTTAAGAGGAACGTGCTCATCACGATGCTTCCCTGCAGTGCAGCAGAGGTCTTTGCCCTCTGACAGTCAGCTTGAGATGCCTGGATACAAATACTGTGATTAAAATCTCATAGGTGGCATCTGCTTATAATGAAGCATAATCTGAGAGCTAATTGAGCAGCATGTAGGAGAATAATGTGTGCATACGGTACATTTATTGAGCCGTTACTGTTGGTGGACATGGAGTCAAACATTTTAGATGAATAAACAGACACTACAACATAACCTATAGAATGCTTGCACTATAGAGTAGGCACAGTAATGTGTTGAAAAAACACATACTTGTTTGTGAGTGTCCAGGATTAAATAAAAATAAAAACACACACACACACTATTAAGCAAACTATATTTCTTTGTGTGCAGGGTGTTGGTTCTGGGTTTATGGGAACACTGTTAGGGCCGAGTTTCTGTCACAGATTAGCTCAGGCTTGGTCTTGCTTGTTGACATTTTCTTCCAGCAGATATCTCCAGAGAGAAATCAATCTGTTCAGAAAATGGCCCAATCAGGATTTAGAGGAGAGCAAGCAGATTATTAAACCCACTTTACAGGCAGTCTGAGGTTATAGGGTTTGAGATACTGCAGGGGAAGGAGCACCAGACACATTTGGATTGACACGATTAAACAAGCCGACTGTTTGCCAGTGTTTATAGGGGAACATATGAGGGTTCATAAGGAGTTCACTTCCTGTCAGAGGTTCATAGGAGAGGAGGTTGTAATGGCACAAAGGGATTGCCAGGTTAAAATACACGCCACACTGAAGGTGACTCTATGTTGTGCACACAACTCGTGGTGCAAACATAGGGACAAACCTTGGTTCTCCTGACATCCAGCAGCTGCAGAGCATGGGCAGAATGAACAGAAAAACAAATGTATGGTAAAAACAGCGTCAGAGCATGATGCAACAGAGACGGATGATCAACACAAGCCAGCCAGAGATTTGAAATGAAAGACACCCATTAGTCTGTCCAGCTGTCTGGGAATCAGCCTTCAGCCCTCAGTCAGAACATAATATTCACAATATACCTATGAAAAAGATTACTCGTTGAGATTACCTTTCTGGAAAATGATGAAGATAAGATTTTAAATGGCATCGATATCAATAACATGGTTTGGTACAGTTTTATTCCACGTCACATTTATATGACTATGACTTGCTGATATTCCTATATTTTGTTGGTGCACATATACTGTATCTCACTGCCAAACATTGTGTAAAATCTAAGAAATAGATCACAAACAAATACTAACTTAATTTACTAGTCAATTCATTAGCTAGTTAATTAATCGGCCACTACTTTTAGAACTGATTCAAAATGTAAGTAATTTTAAAGCAAAAATGCTTTAAAATGTATTTTCTGATTCTAGCTTCTCAAACCTAAATATTTGTAACTTATTTTTGTCTTGTGACTTTAAATGTAATATATTTTGGTTTTGGATTGCTGGCCTGACAAAACAAGACATTTAAAAAGGAAATAATATGATGGAAAGGCTGACATTTACAGATCAAACAATTATTGGTGAAAACATCAGATGCAGCTCTGATTTATTGATGCTATTAATGCCATAGGATAAAACAGCAGTACAATAATCTTGAACATAACTAAAGTAACAAACTGAAACTGTTTTTCCATCGATCTCACATATCTTGTCGGCTCACTTCCTCAGTACAGAACAGACTGAGACAGTACAGGAAACTGTAAGCATGTGCTGCAACCATCGGAGGGCAGTGTTTGTGTTAGATGGAGGAGCTGATGAATTGTTCTGCCGACTGCAGGCATGATCAACAGTTTTGGTCACACTGCCTTCTGAGAGTGAGTGCCATTTGGTCCGGCAACAGAAACAACTTAATACATCTCACCTTCTAAATTTCACATTGAGTGTAATCTCGTTCATTTACCTTGTAGGTATTGTAGGTCACCACTTGTAAATATCATATACAATGAAGAACGAATCATCATCATACCCTTTTTTTTTTTAACTGACAAACAAGTTGAAACAAGTTGTAGGTTATCTTCATCACACACATGGAATAGTCATTTTGATAAAAAATATAGTGTATAGAAAATAAAAAAATACCATACATGTTGTAATCGCACTTTACAAAATGATAAATGACTGATTTCCTTCATGAGTTATGACTGTGTAGAAAATAGGCCCCTGCAAATATTGGCCTGCTGCTACATTACTAAATCCATGTAATATTTAAAACAACCCTTTTCTCTCTCCTCATAGCTTCTTTCTTTCTAATCTCACCTGACACGGGTCCCTCTCCCTTCCTCATCAGCACCCCTCTCTCTGTCCTGATAAATAACCTGTTGTCTTGGAACTAAACTACAGGCAGCCCAGTGATCCCAGTGCACAATTGCGCTGTAGTTTATAAAGACTGTGTGGCCTCTCCTCCTGACATCTACAGCAGAAAACTGTCCCAGTTCCTGTGAGTCAGTCATGACTCAGCGGATATTGCCCTTGTGGTCACCCTGCCTCAAGAGAAGGCTTTTCTTTTGCAGCGTAACCTGAAAAAGAGCTTCCAGAGCTTTCCTAGAGTCAAGGAGAGATGTTCAGCCACAGTGCTCCCCTTTCTAAGTGACACCTGGGGCAGCCAGGGGTAACTGCCTGTCATAAATTAACGTGACTAAGACGCTACGGCAGTGGTGGACCGTCAGGGCCTGCTAAGCCTTCTCTGGCCTAAACAGAATCACAAAGTTATAGCTATTTTATAATTTAATTGTTTTTCACAAAATGGCGTGGATGTATGATTGGTCAGTGGCCCAGCGTGACCATTAGCATGCACTGTGATTGGTCAGAGGGGCAGCGTGACTTCTGTCAACGAAAGAAGGAGAAGTAGAAGAAGCTAGAAGCTAGAACCTAGCTTTTTCCTATAATCTCAGGCTGAAGGCTGAGAAACGGACTTGCTGGTGGATTTACTGTTGACGCCTTTCACACAGAGGGTTACGGAGGGTTATGAGCATCTGGTGAGTAAAATGCTGGTTGTGTTACTGTTTTTACATCTGCAGTTGTATTTATTCATAAACAAGCCACAGCGCTGTTGTTGCTGCTGGTCGAGCCGGGACTGGGGCTGGTCCCGCGCCTCTCCAAGACGCGGCGCCAAGGTGCCAGCAGCTGCGCCGGAGATGTCTTGTGTGTGCAGTGTTTTAGTGGCGCCGTTTTGTTGGATTGTTTTGTTATAACTAAATGTAACTGGTTGTTGATTTGGACAACATGCATTGTCCGTTAATGACGCAGGAACCCGACGGGGTTGGGCTGGTCAGGTGGGTCAGCCAGGATGCACAACATCGCCGAGGCGAGGTTGGAGGCATTTGACTGAGAAGCGCTGTGTAATTGCACATTGCTCCACGGAGTGTCCGCTGTTAATAAAGCGCCTTTTTTTCTCGTCAAAGTGGTTAAAATAGCTCCGTAGGTCGGTCCACACACCCCGTGTAAGCTCCCTCCATGCCTGTGATAGTGCAAAACAATTGTCTGTAAAGCGGAGTGAGCGTCTGCTGTCCACACATGACAGTCTGTATCATGAACACGGCGTGTAGTGGGCAGCGCGGCGTGTATGGAGTGGGTCGGTCTGACAGTAGCTCCCGAGACCCCCCACCCCATTCGTATAGTCCCATGTGGACTATACGGCACTGAAGGCCTAGGTCGAAAACGCACTGCCCGCCACTGGTCTACAGGTATTTGTTAGCTGCTCTGTGTTCTGTACACAGTAGTGCTTTCAGCATGCTAACATGCTGATGTTTTGCAGATATAATGTTTACTATGTTCACAAATATTTGTTGAGAAGGTAAGCATACTAACATTTTCTAATTAGCAACGGACACAAAGTACAGCAGCAGCTGATGGGAATGTTGTTAGTATTGCAGGTATTTGGTGATAAACCAAATAAATGTGAAACTTGACCAGATCATAGCAAAAGACAAAAGGTCAGAGGTCATCAAAGTAACTACAAATGATCTTAAAGGAAACATGAATGTATTTACCAAATTTCATGAGAATCAACCCAATAGCTGTTCTTTCAATACTCTAAATGTTGCGCTAGAGGGATTGTTGGGTTTTATCCCTCTGATTTAGTCATGAATAGTCATGAATATCAAGACTAAATTTCCTAACAATTCATCCAGGTATCGTGATGATCGTGAGTTACATGTCCACAAAGTGGTGGACATGTAACTCATTACTTTAAAGCTACTCTGTACATAGATAGATACTTAAGATGGTGACATTCAAGTCTTTTACCAGGCTGTGCAGCAAGAGCAGCTATATGTGGTGCATGCATGCTGCATATGTGTGTGGGTGTGTGTGTGTGTGTGTGTGTGTGTGTGTGTGTGTGTGTGTGTGTGTGTGTGTGTGTGTGTGTGTGTGTGTGTGGAGAGAGAGTGGGAGTTTGTTTCTGACAGATGGACAGCTCCAAGGAGCAGAGTCAGGGCAACCTACTGCTCACTGCATCCCTAATCTCAGTGTTGTATGTCGTGATGTCTGACAATATAGAATTACACCCACAGCCATGTCAGCAGACGTGGCATTTATTCATCTCCACTCAGCTAGAATAAAGGTAGAGAGCGCTTTGAATGCAGACTTAACACTGTATTCTAAAATATATATTCTTGACAGTATTTATAAGAGTTAATCCAGTGTGCAGAGGACCATTTCATCCTTTTAATTCATATTCTTGTTCATCATATCATATGTTACGAGTTCTCCTCATTTAACAGAACAGTCTACTGTAATACGAGATTACTGTTCAGTTTTATAATACCAAAGACCGGTCCCGGTATACTTACCATTTGCTTTCTTTTATTAAGTGTCACTGTAAAGGTAATATTAAGTGCACCCACAAAATGTTTTATTTACTTAAGTATTTACAGCATAAGGTCTCTAAAAGATGGCACTCGACCCCTCACAAATAACACTGATGATAATGAGTCTTACTATTGTAGAATTATAGAAATATCACCCACACACAAAAAACACAATGAACTTTGAATATACATATCTCAGGAAGATTTGACAAGAAGAAAGCATTAAAAAAAGTCACAGTAGATACTGTATGTGTATATGTTGCCTACTGTAGGCATTGTATATTTTTCCTAAACCTCACCAGTAGTTTTGTCAACCAAACCTCGCCAAACTGTGACTGAAAAAAATTTAAATAATAATAAATAAACAGAAAATAATAATAAACAACTACTTCTATAAATCTTTCTGGCATCAAGCCTGTCAACTGTTTCTAAATTATGAAAATATACACTCTGTTGCTGTGAATCCAACAGTGTAACAGAAGTGGGATAGCAACCTATGTCATCAGCTGTAAGAGGACAATACAAGTTGCACACACACACACACACAGACAGACACACACACACACACACACACACACACACACACACACACACACACACACACACAGAAAACATCTGTTAGGCTGTGACATATGTTCTATACATCACAGCTATGGGATTTAATACTATTTATTTAATATTTCCCCTCACACTGATGCAAAACACTCAGTGATGCACAGACTCTGGGTAATGATAAACCTGAGGCTGTATAATTTTAGCCTACCAGTGCAGGCAATCAATAAACCATTTAAAAATATATAAAGGCTGACTTATATCTACAGCCATGTTTATAAATCAACGCCTTTCAAATTACAAAACCATTCTCACGCAAGTGTGGATTCAAAAAAAAGTTTAGGGTAAACACCCTTTGGTTCGAGCATCCTTTTTTCCCTATTTGAGTTCAAAAAGCACGTCACAGTGGGCCTCCCAAAGTGGGACAGTGGAGAGTCCCTCAAAGCTCCAAGCCATGCAGAGCAGACAAGGACAATGATCCTTAATGAGTTATTACATACATGTATGTGGAATTTGATACTTCGAACATCAGATAAAGATATAGACATAAAGACACACAGATACATATATACTCTTTTTTGTAGAACACCTTGGTTTCACAATCATTTCTTTCATTCATCACTCCTGCCTATAGCTTGTAAACATAGCAATCTCGCAGTTTGCCTGTTTGATTTGTTATTTTTTGCCTCTAAGATGTCAAAGAGCAATACAAATCTAGCATTGACGCATTGTCAACATGTGAACTTGAGGAACAGGGATCGAACTGCCAACCCTGCAATTAGTAGTTGACCCTTAGAATAATAAAAAAAACTGTAAAATGTCAGTTGAAAAGAGTCAAATGCGTTGTGTTCCAATTCTGTTTTCTTGGGTCGAAGAAGAATACTTCTTTATTGTCGAGTTCTGACTTTACTTGTTAAGATGGGTATATTTGATCAAATTTAAAAACAGTGTTGTTCTGGAGAAGAAGACATAGTCATAGACATTCTGTAACACTTCTTATTCCCTTTGCTTTGTTCTTCCATCTTCCACCCCCAGCTTGATATCTCACTAGCTTTGCACTCTGTGAATGTCTCCCTGCTGTAAATCTTAAGACTCCTCTTTTCATAGGGGGGTTTCACAGGAAGTATCCATGAGCACTTTAGACTTTTCACATGATACTTCCTGTGCTCACTGGAGCCTCCCATGTCATGAAATCGCCGAAAAGATCAATACCATTGCTCGCCATGTTTATGAGACTGCTGTAAGCTTGTTTGCCACCGACTGAAGATATCTTAATATTAACTCAACATACTGTGTGGGCTGCACACCTGCTACATCACCATACATATGAATCATAGGTGCAAACGACTAAGAAAACGACTAGAAAAATACAGACTGGTGGTGATGACTAAAACCTCTGAACACACAGTACCAGCTGGCACAAGTACAAACGGCAGAAGCCTCTAATCACAAATGCAAACATCCTCGTCCACACTACAGACTGTACATACACAAATAATGTACGTGCACCCATTTATTCACAATGTGCTCAAAATAGACCCAGCCCCTCACACTTTACTGAGACACAATAGCCCCACTCTGATCACATGCTCACACTTTTAGTGCTTAGTCGCACGTACCAAACGCTAGCTCACAGTAAGGAATACAAAATAAACAAAATATGTCATGTTTGTCTCTGAGGCAACGTATCCAGGCACAGACAGAGCAGTGTGATATGGGAAGCTCAGCCTCCATTTTGGGGATTGCGTTGATGAAGACTGACTGGGTGGCTGAGCAGCAGTGGTCATGACTCAGTCAGATATGGTCCGCTCAAGCTCACACACTTGCCTCCAGCAGCTCTTGTCCAGCTTCACAACGGAACATCAATTTAAGTCAAATGGATCAGCCACGTAGCAGTCTGATCCATTTGATTAGGACATACAACATGTGCCTCACAAAACAGTCCTAAGCTAATCACTACCGCTAATCATGACCATCGACCGTCTTGATTAAAGCTCTGCAGGCTACGGTTGGTATTTCACTCACAATGGAGTTAGTGCTCTACAAAACATATGAAAGACAAACTAATGCATGAATGGTTTTCCATGTTTCCTCAGATATGTTCAAAATAAGCACAAATTCCCAGATCTTATCTTTCACAAAATATATAATGCATGATATTTGCTTAAGTGAAGCATGAGGCACCTGATGCCATTGTAAAGCCATAAGAAATATGTGATGATTGGCCTGAAATTACTTGATTATTAATGAGGCAATTTGCTCCTCAGCCTCTCAAACCATCCCACCGTTAAGTATACACTCACTTACGTAAGAGCACGTCACCGCCAAGAAATCAAGATAGAAAAGACCAATTATAGTAACGAGGCACATCTGCCTTTTATTAGCCGACATACTTCATTATGAACCCAAGGAGGGACATAAATATCATTCAGTACAGAGTCAGAGCTGGACAAGGCTGAGGATAGAAAAGAAAGAGTCCTCTCTTTGTATTGAGCACAAAGGTATGAAAGCCCACACTGTACATCTTTTATATTCTGCCGGACATATTCAGCTCCTACAGTGTATGACGCCAAACTAAAAATACATACAAGGAATCCCACTGAGTATTGAAATCCCAATGAACATAAAGGAATACATGAAATTATGAATGGCTTTAGCCTTGTCAGTGACAAATCAGTTTTTTCTTGAACGGGCACATTCTCCTCTCAAACACATCATAACGATATAAAAGAGTCAAAGTGCAACCGGCTCTCCTCTGGGGATCACCAGCAGGTAAGACTGTGAGGCAGGGAGCTCAACATCTTCCCTTTAGCAGCATGGCACTGCTTCAGGGAAGAGCTGGCAAATGGCAGCCTCTTTAACCTCTAGTCATTTCAGGTAAGCAACAAACTATTTGAAGAGGGGATGTTCACACAAGAGCACAAGCAGACATGCACAAAGACAGATGGGTCTCTGTTAATGGTCGCACTAATAGTAACCTGCTGTGTCCTTGAAGGGCGAAGAGAGAGTGCAGAGTAATGAGTGGCCTACTCAACTGGCTGCTCAGTGTCTGACAGCATCACTCAACCAGGCAGGAAGACACGCAGACAGACCGGCACAAAGACCACATACTGCAGGCAAAACTCGGCCTTTACATTGCTCGAAGTGTGGTACAATCAGCTGCATCATGCCACAGTACTGCCTCAAAAAACTAAACGCTGTAGAGCTCCATCTAGTCAGTCAAGCAATACGCTGACCTATTCCACAATCTACTTCAGGGTGTGCTGCACTTTTCCTTGCAGCTGAAATATAAAACTAAACCATGATTCTGTCTGGGGACAGAGAACTATTTTCTCATACTAAAAGCAAGTGATGATTGGCTGATTTTATATCTGCATTATTTCCATTGTTAGAACCTTTTTTCACTTGACTTCATGCATGGGGCAATTAGGTGATTAACAATAAGAGTTTAGCTCCAAATGTATATATTGTTTACATTTAGTGATGAAACACAGACTGTTGTGTACTTGAGGATGGTGAAGGCAAGATTAACAGAGGTAGACAGTGAGAGATGATCAAAGTCAGAGTATATAAAGGAAAGACAGTAGAAATGGGAAGAGAGAGATAGATTATAACAAAGTGTTTTTAAGCGTACTTGACATGTGTCTTCGGGCCTTGTGCCTACTCTTCTCAGTTCCTGATGTAACTGGGCCATGACTACACCCCCATATTGAAGCAAGCAAAACAATATTTCGACATGTCACACTTTTATGCTAATCAGAAGTTACTATTCACCTGTTGGCAGTATCATTGTTCTTTTCACTTCATCATGAAACAACAAGAGCAGGTTTATATTGTCAAAATTATGGATTATAAAATAATTCAATGCAAGGCACAATGCTCAGCATATTATCTTGTGTTTCAAAAACTAGATGATAGAAAACTAGATTAAAGTTTTTTTTGTACTTGGCTCAAGTGGTCTCTTTGTCATTGATTCTGTACTGGAGTACTATGTGAGGAGAGTGCGTATTAAATATTTATGTGCACAGAGAACTCTTTCCAGAAAGGTTTCAACAAGTACTGAAAACACTGCCTGCATTAATTCTCTTAAACTCTCGAACTGACGACGACATAGTCTATTTCAGAGAAGAGAATAGGGAAAGCAGAGACACAGAGATCATAGAAGACAACAGAAACAGAGCAGAGTAGCAAACAAATATGATGACAGAGTATGACAGTTGAGAGGGCTGGTCTCACCTGGTTATCCTCATGAGTGACTCTCATCTGCTCTTTAAGGATTGATGTACGGGCCGCCTCTTCTTTCCTCATTATCCTCTCCTTCTTCAGCTCAGGACTCCAAAAGCTTTTGATGCTGTTTGTGGAAGATCCCAACTTACTGTCCTTTAGGTCAAGCTCACGGCGCAGCAGCTCATTCTCCCTCTGCATGTCCCTGAACTGGACCTGCATCTCCAGCAGCTCCCCACCACCTCCCCGCACCGCCTGCCTCAGCAGTGCGGAGGGCACCCCCTGGTGGTGGTGGTGGTGGTGCAGCATGGAGAGGGAGCCCAGGTCACTGTAAGACAGAAGGTCAGCATGGGGAAGCCCCACTGAAGCGATGTTTGGACTGCTGCCCATGGCTGTGACGCGGCCCCCGTACATGGCCCGGCTGGTGGCGCGACCCAGAGTCGTAGTGCCTTTTGGGTAGGTGGCAGTGGAGCCCAGGCCCTCGTGGTCACTCAGGTACATGGGCCCCGAAGTCGCATAGGCAGCGTTGAGTGACTGGATGTTCTCCATGGAGAGCGTCTTCCCCCCCGCACCACCCCCGCCCCCGCTGTTGGCCCTCCGATGGCCCAGTCTGGGGGACCTTGGCAGGCGCGGGGACCGTGCGGGGCTGCTCTCTATATGACCGACAGCTCTGGCACTGCCGTACATGTCCTGTGAATTGGCGGTGTCGCCACCAGAGGGTCCTTAAGAGAGGCGCACTGAAGTGTGACTGTTCTGACCCTCTGAGCTGCACATGGGTGACTTATTTCATTCTTTAATGGATGGAACACATCAAACTCAGATCTGCGGAAACAGGAGAAAAGCAGCTGTTAGATGACTAACACCAGTTTGTGTGTCAGATAAAAGGCAAAGAAATAAAGGCATATACTTTAAATAAATACTGTCCAGAGTAAAACAAACAGATTCGGCCTGCAAGATGCTACAGTTGAAGAAACACATTTATATTTGCCTTGAGACTGTTTTAGTCAGCAGCAAATTGTTCTATTTCAAATGGCCCTCAGGAATTGTCCTGCATCATAATGGATTTCCAACCAGCCAACATTTATACATCAAATTAACACTTCTAATTCAGTAAATATAGCATTTTAACCACACAAGACATCAGCTAAATAATAGACTCATTAAAACACAGGTTAATATCTGTTATAATATATGATGGCCAATTATTATATAAGAGAGTAAATATTGATGACAAAATGCACGAGATGTTATTTCTCTTTTGACAGTTAATTCTCTTCAAAAGGTATCAGGTGCATTAGTTTCTATAAAAAAATAAGGGCAGATGCCATGCCTGTGAGTATGATGTTTGACTCTTTTCATATCTTCTGTAGAGAACACTGTGATGTTAGGATACAATGTTGGAAACTGAACCAAAGTGAAAGAATATAAACATTTCAGAAATGCACATACACAACAGGTATACTATAAAGAGCACCTGAATACATCAACATACACCACTGTGTTGCGTCAAACAACGTAACCATTACAATGTCCCCATCTCAATACAATAAAAATCAATTATAAAAGACAGTTAACATAATCATGCCCATGGCATATGACATAAAGTAATCCTCTGCAGCATTGCATTGCCTCATAAACACATACAACTTTCTAATTAAAATAGACATGGGACATCCAATAATGTTATGACCAATGGTGTTATGCAATTCACAATACACTATACAGACTTTCTAGCCACAATTTAATTAAAATAGCATAGCTAGAGCCTGCTGGCTGAAGAGGATAAAATGATATGGGCTTAATGTTTTATGTTGTAATAATAGTTATGCCATTTCATGCCACCTCAAGCTTCGCTCAAGCACAAAATATACCACAGTCTATAATACGTTAAAGCTTAAAATGACACGCCACGACAGTGTCATTATTACATTATGGTAAATATCTCTTTAGGTAAAATACAGAAAAACCGTACAATAACAAATGTTGAAGACAAAGACGGTGACAAAGATTATTAATATCACCGGCCATCTGGTTATGAATAGTATTGGACCGTCTGTGGGACAAAATAAAATGTACTCTTCCATCAAAGTGAACTACAATACCGTCTCCCTCGGGTGACACTTGCTGCTCAGACCCAGTTTCCATGGTGACTATGCCTGGGCTACCCGAGATAAAGCACCTCAGTCATTTGACATAACGGCAGCATAAGTTTCCAAAAAATTGTGGCCAAATGTAGATGGTATGTGTTGCAGCAGTGCCAATGTGACAAGACGGCCTGCCGGCTTTATGGGAACTGTTTTTAACTTGATGTAGATTCTTTTCTTTTCCTTTTGAGGTAGAGATGAAATGGCAATTCATGGCACAGAGAACACGTGTCAACAGGTCTCCTCTATGTTTAAAGTCCAGTGAGACTTTGGATGAGAGGAACCCTCAGTTGCACTCACTGAAACATCATCTGTGTGGAATGACTTAGCCAGGGGGCAATCACTGCAGGCCGGCAGAGGAGGTCAGACAGGCCACTGTCGTCTGTATTAGTAATATTAAGTAAAGGATGTCTGGGTGGGTGGGAATGTTATAATATAAAATGGCAGAGCAAATCACCCAGAGTTTGTTGTAAGTCTTGGGCAGAGAATGTGTTACGGTTTAGCCTAAAAACTGTGTAAACAACGTATGTGTTCCTCTTTAGTTCCTCTGAGAGACACTGGCAAATATAATTTTTATTTTCAATAGCCAGACATCAGAACAAAAAACAATGTAGCTCTTATCTACAGTGGTCAGCTGCTGTATCAGGTCTGTGAAGTCTGGTTTTTAAATGGTTTAGGAGAAAAAACAGCATTCGGCAATGAGCAAAACAAAGAAAGCCACACACACATCGTGTAATAATTTAGTACCGCTGTTAGTATTAGTTTGGATTATTCATCCAATTTTTTAGGCTCATTTGCAACATAAAACAAAGCATCATGTGAAGCATCTTTCAGTCAGTGCTTGTTAGGATCTATTCTCTTTAATGAAGCTTTTCTGTGTTCATATCATGTCATCATTTTGAGACTTGATCCATGTCACCACCGTTGCTGTTTTGTACCTCTTTAAGTTGACTTAGCTCACCTTGAAAACCCTCTTATTAAAGCTGACAGCTGTGTTATTCAACTCCAGCTCTCAGTAATGTATGTTGCTGCCTTTGTAAATGTGAATTACAAGAAAAGTATGTCATGTGATGTGGGGACAAGTAGCATGCCAACTGTGTCATGCTGGTGGGTCAGTGCTCTGGGATGTGAGCCATATGACCACAACGCTTACGCTTTTCCAGCTCCATCTTTGTTGCATGTCCTGCCCCTCGCTCATCATGTTTCCTGCCAGTTTCCACTGTCAGCCATTTAATATAAGGCACATAATGTATGCCAGAAATATGTATTTTAAGTAAACTGCATTGTGTTGATGACCAATGTTCCTGCAAACATTGCTTGCAATAAATGCTCAACACTACATGACTTACACCTTAGAAATAAACAACCAAAAACAAACATATTCACTTTACTGTTACTTGTTTGCCTTTGTTTAGGAGTTTCTGTTTTCCGTCCACACACCAGCGTACACTCTAATCACAGGGCTGTGCCACAATCCCAGATTTGGCAGATTAATTTCCTGGAGCTTTGATATTGGCAGTGGAATGGGAATCCAGTGTAGGGCTGTCTGATGATTATTAAATCAATTAATCATTTTGTCTAGAAAATTGTATATTAGTACTTAGGACTGACTCTAGCAGTCTGAAACAAAATATATTAAACTGACAATAAAACAGAGGAAAAACAACAGAAGATCCCCTCATTTTAGAAGCTAAAATCAATAGTTTTTGTGTTTTTGTTGGCTGAAACAGTCAGAACATTCAGAAATGTTGTCAATTGAAAATTGGATTACTTGACTAATTGGATCAGTACTAGTACAGTGGATATCGCACACACACACAGCACCAAAGCACAGTTCTCAGTATGCTAGGCAGAGGGAAAAGACCAACATGCAATAAGAAGTTATCATATTATTGCAGAAACACTGATAATACTGGAGCACCACAAGGGATGCCAGCTGAGAAGGCCAATTGTAATCATCCACCCCACCCCACCCCCACTCAACAGTTAACTTTACAAAGGATATTTAAAACAAATAGAGAGTAGGTGCATACTACTTTATTATTGCTCTTTATTATTTAAAACTCATGGCCAATGTCTTACTTTCCTTTCTGACCAGGCATATTCACACTGCTCAGATGTTAGTGAGCAACTACAGTAGGAGGACAGCAAATGCCAGTATAGGCCATGAAGAAATTATCACTGGCAATTCAGAGAGCAGTGGTGCATTAACGGAGAGGAGGATATAGATGTCCTGGCAGAAAGATTTCACCTCAGGCGATGCCGAGTCTGTGGGGTCAGGGAAACCCTATTTCTAGAAAAAGGCGATCATGACATTTTAAAAGCCAGCATGCAGACATTTTGTTCCTATCCTCTAACAAATATGAATAGTACCACTAAACCAGGGTTCTGTGACAGTGAGAACATTCGTTTAGGCCAGAGCACTTGTCTAGGGCATATAAAGGGCATTTGTCTATAAATAGCCTTTACAATTGGTTGAAAATAAAGAAATTCCACCTGAAAAGAGGTCCCAGCCTGTTCAGTGAGGGTGCAGTGCTACTTGAGCTAGTGCAACACATGCACTACCTCACCACGTATTCTCCTCCCCCCCCTGCTTCACATTGACTTCAATGGTTGGTTAAATGGATGAGAAAATGTGGCCTAAATGTGCGACTTCAAATTGCCTGTTCACTCGTACACTACAGTCCAATATTCAACGATAAGTATTGCTTATAAATGCAAATAAAGGCTCAGGAAACATGACTCGTTTTCGACCGATGTTTATCTTAATTACACACGGGTTTCTGTTTGCAATTCAAATATTCTGTCCAATGTCTGCCTGCTGATGTGCAGGCTGAAGTAGGCTATTTAATGCAACATAAGAATCACGGTCGACCAATTGACATCTTATTGGGCCTACATTTTCGATGGCTTCGGTGTGGTGTGCGTCGAGCAGCTGACTACACCAATGAAATATCAGTTAAACCCGCCGTGGTGAAGCCTACTGAAACCTTTATTTTGAAACACGGCCCGGCTCTATCGTTTCAACACGGCTTTAAAATGCAAATCATCACGTATCAAGTGAGCACTTTCTGGCTGTGTCCATGCAATCAGCGACCACCTGATTTTTTTTTCTTCTTCTGGAATACACATAGCTTGTGCTTTTTTCCGCTAAATCGTTCACAAAACGCTCAAAAGTACGAAAGGACACACGTGTCATCGCTTATAATGAACCGCGGATAGCGTGGGTGTGAAACAAAAGCAGGCAAATGTACCTTGGTCGATGTTAATTCCTCTCCTTCGCCGCTTTAGTCGGCATATTGTCGCCTCCATTCACTCGAGCAGCCTCTCTCAGCATCCTGCGCTGTCATTGGGCAGCGGACTCGCTCTCTCTCCTCCACACGCCAGAGAGCAGCATCTCCTCTGCAAGTGGCAGCTGGCAGGATGGGATGGGCGGATGGGACGCGGGAGCCGCCTGCTCGGGATTTAACTTCATCTGGGCGTTGAACGGCAATCATGGACCGCGTCCGCTCATATTAGTTCAATATATTTGAGTTTTTATTCGAGCTCTATTTGTCTCTTTTATGGCTCTCATTTTCAATCAAAGGTTAACAGGTGCAGGGAAACACAAATTCGGTACTTTAATATAGAAAGGCGTTGTTCAAAGTCAGCTGTGTGGCTTGGATGAGTATAGGCAAACATATGGTGACCCATTTCGATTAAAAAAGTAGCAAACCATTCATTATAATGACTCAGAATAATTAGTTAGCATTTTAAAATGAAGAGAAACATCCAAAATAATGATTTGGTACCTCAATATGTTGACCTAGTTATTTTGAGGTACAAAGTAAAACTATTTTTATTTTAAAGTACTACATAAAAATATTTATTTTGAGACACTAAATAATTATTTTCAGATCATTATTTTGATGGTTTGTCATACTGACTTCCAGAATTATTATAATCCCACTATGAAACATATGAACCTCTAGGGGGAGCTAGCTGCATTGCTTTCCTTTTTTTTTTTTTTGTCCTTAATTTTGACTCCCAGGCAGCCTTTCCTCCCGCACTGAAAACCACCCTTATCAAGCCATTCCAATTTAACACTGTAGGTTAAATAAGGTTGGGATAATACCAAGGGACAGAACTGTTGTCTGCCAATCCTGGCAAAAAAGGAGGGATTTGCATGCCTGAAAGGCTGTACTCTGGGAATATAAATCAAACGGTTTTCTTCATCTGCCATCTATCCATCTGCAATTTCTTCCTCTTCACTAGTCTTGCACAGCTGAGCCATTTCATTCTTAATGGCTGAGCAGAAGAAACAGAATTTCCCCAACACCTCTTATATGAAAGTGGATCAAGTGTGCAGGGGCAGATGAAATAAAAGCTTGCCCTACATGGAGAGACTAGCTTCCTTGCATAGAATTAGATGGCAAGGTTGATACTACTCTCAAATTCAGAGCTATAGACACTCAGCATAAGGACTAGATACAGGGGGAAACCGCCTGACTTGGCACACTAAAACAATCCACTAACCAATACATAAATGTAACCCGCAAACATGTTATGTGTCATTTGTTAAACGTTAAATGTTTTAAGGGTGTATATATGCAGGACTATTTTCTGGCCCTGTGCCGTAACTTCCTGGAGTCTCGGTTGGTTGCTTGGCAACGTCACTGGGATGACGAGACTCCAGCTGGTAGTTTTATATTTACAGCACAGACATGAGAGTGGTATTAATCTGCTCATCTAACTCTCGTCCAGAACGCAAATAAGCGTATTTTCCAAAATATGCAGCTATTGCATCTGGTTTGACGTCAAAGCAAAACAGAACTGGGACCGGCAGTCTGGTTTACAGTGGGAAGGATAACACATCAAGTAAAGCAGTGAGCAGCTGACAGAGGAACTTCTGTCACAGCATGAATCTAAACTCATGACATCACACACGGACTTCCATATGAGGTGAGCACGTCCTTCAGAAGTGTTTGAACAGCCAGACCTGCAGGCTTTTTTCAAAACTAAAACAATACCCCCATGGCTCTTGTCTTCCTCCTGCTCTTACCCACCTTCAGGCCTTCTGGAATTACGGGGACTTTCTCCCATTTTGCATTGTAAACATTGACGCTAAGTGTGCTTGACAGGGCCCAAAGGAGAGGCATCAGCATTTCTGTGTCCTGAAAACACAAACACACATAGGCTCCCTCATTCTTTCCCTCATGCACACAAACAAGGTTATATGAACAGGAAAGGGCGTACATGTGTACAGTAAGAAGCCCGTTGTGCTCCAGTTTATTGAATAATATATGTTCTACTGACATTTCCATAATGAGAACCCAGTTACAGTTCCTGCATTCTATGTGGTCAAAGCTGAGGTGCTGCCAGAAATGTCCATTTTCTTGCAATTTAGATTTCTCTTTAGGTGAGGGGAAGGCCCATGCTCCTGAAAGAAGAATACAAATAATTATGATAATAATGTCCATCTCTGGTAACATGAGTGTACTGTTCAATAGGTTAGATAGTTGTGTGCACAATCCACTAAACCTCAGTAACATAAAATAGAATAAAATAAAACTGCAATACAAGGATCACCCGCATACTGGATCACAGCTCCCTTTTCTGTTTTGTTTTAATTAACTACAGGTCCTCCTCAGACACACATTATCCTCCCAACATTTGAAGTTGTAGGCTACATAAAACTGTATAG
Organism: Taurulus bubalis; assembly: GCF_910589615.1. NCBI lineage: Eukaryota > Metazoa > Chordata > Actinopteri > Perciformes > Cottidae > Taurulus > Taurulus bubalis. The sequence continues at coordinate 14,092,119 of NC_136593.1, read as the reverse complement.
TCTACTTTACATATTGTGATAATTGTGTTGACGGTATGTGCATTGTTTGTTTTATACAGGAAATAAATGTCTTGCTCTCATTATAGTGGCAAAAACAAGAAATAACCTTGAGACAATACAAGTATTTTTATCAATCTTCAAAACAACAGCCACTAAAGGGAGAACAAACTGCAGCAGTGAATCTCACCAAACCGATCATCTGAGTAACGTGGCGTCACATACCAGTGCTCAGTTTGCTGCTAATTTGCACTCGCAGATAATCAACACTGTTCTTTCCGGTGACCACAACTAACTTAATTACCTAATAAACAATCAGTCCCACGAGGCATCAGATTGTTTGCCATCCACATTCATAGGCAATTCATTGAGTATATTGTGTCTTCCCTCACCCAATGCACGAGACGTTGAGAACCGGTGCGGCCTCTCTTCAATGACCATTTTAAAACTATTGTTTTAGCCCTTGGCCTTAAATGGTTTATTAATGATAATAACAGCAGTAACTGAGGGTGTTTTATTCCATGCATTAATCCAGAATGATATCTATTCCAATCCCACTAAAACTTTTTGTCGCCAGCAAGTGTTCGTGTATCAGATGTCAGATGTATTTTTTTTCTGAGACATGACTGTGATTTTAGATTATGCATCTTTTTTTTTCTGGTGAGACAGCAATGAAACATAAAGCACATAAAGAAAGCATAAATGCCTGGAAAAGGATTCTTTCATTATAAAAGTGTTGTGTATTGATTATGCGGTCTGTGAGACTGGCAAAGCAAGCAGATAAAGACTGAGAGAGTGACAGGTAAATGAGGAAAACCTGAGCAGCCAGTTCTCCCATCAGTTTAATTCTCAGAAAAAGGCTCAATTACGGTAATGTGTGAGTGCTCTTTGGCTGTAGCAATGACAATTAATAATTTATTTGCAGAATGAGTCACTCTCTCCTTCCACAGTTCTTCAACCTCTGTGTCACACTTCCCGTCACTTGATGTTGAGTCACAAAATGTTCCTTTGAGGTCATTGCTTTTGGAAATAACTGGTTAATCCTCAGAGACCAATGCTCCTATCATGGCTTTCAAGCATCCCAATTATAGTTTATTGACTTACAATTATGCCCCTAGCAAGAAGATGTCTAGGTGAAGTGTCCTATAACTGAGGACAGCAATGACAAACCATTATTTAACCTGCTGTATACCAGCAGCCACCTGCTCTGTAGTGGGAGATCGGACAGAGCTGGCTCAGCCCATGAAAAAGGTCTATTAAGTAATACAGAGTAAGTGACCTCCAACAGTTTATGAAGAGGGTCGCTCAGCAGTTTTATATATCATTGTGGAGTTAAATACGCTCCATTAGAGCTACCTGATGGGAAAAAAAGGTTAGCCACCAGTGCTGGAGAGTTGGCTGCTGGGCCCAGCAATAAATCCTTGTTAGAGCCAAGATTGAGCATTTACGGCTTAACAACACTCTCATTGATCAGTTAATAGATGAAATTTTAGTGGTATTTTACCTTTGTGGACCTAAGTCTTCATCATCTTTATCAAAAAATATATGTTGTATGAAGACCACAATTGCTTAATTTGAAAACTGCTAGCAGAAGTCTTTGGCGCAATAGGTTATGGTATGGCTCAGCTGGGTCAGTCACTCTCTCACTTTCCATTTTGTTTCTCGCAGTTCACCCTACATGTCTAGATCTTTTAAATTACAACAAACACATCTTCCTCTCCAAGATTCAGTTCATATCTTCGGCTGTGGAGATCTGTCGAGCTTGCATGATTCAAATCAGATCATAGTACAGGCACTGACCTCATTAAGGAACCAGTGACCTTCTTTCAGCTGCAAAATTGAGTAAAAATCCAGATTAACCTTTTCATATCTTCTTGTTTTTATATGTGTACCATGCAATTATAATTGACCATGCACTTCAAATTCAAGATTAGCATCAAGGACCTAGCACTTAGATTCAGGGTCATCCTGTTTTGCATAACACATTCTTACACTTGGTTGTATTATTTAGAGGTATTTTCTCACTCTGAAATATATGCTGATACATTATTGACTCACGAAGCCCAATGGCAGCCTGAATATTCATTACTTATTCATATCTGTCTTTCCACCAAACTAAACACAAACTTCTTTCAAAATGAAATTAATAATTTGCCAACCAAAGTAACTTCATGGCTGCAAAATATTAATTGAGAATTTCTAGTCTTTACTTTTGATGAACAAGTAGAAAAAGGACACTTTGTGTATCCTTTTGATATATGTAACTTCACTGCTACAGTAGAGTATACAATGTGACAGTACAAATTCAAACTTACCTTTACTGACACACTTTTTAAGTAAATGTAAACAAAAATGAAATCATGTTTTCTTTGGCAGAGCTAAATGTAAAATGTATTTTGTCCATGTTGCTTTTTTGTACCAGATGAGGGCAGTCAAGATCTGCAGATGTACTGCTTTACTCTGAGGGAAAGGGGAGCTGCTGGATGGGTTGGGGCTTCATAGTAATCTGGTGGCCCATTCAACTTTGTGAGAGCAGCCGTTCAAACACAATATAGGGTGATGACAACTTGTGGGCTCAGTCTGCTGGTGAATGATAGAGCTGCACTGCTGTGCCAGCGGTAATGTAAGTTCTCTTCATAAAGGAGTGGTAAATTAATTCGTCCCTACTCGAAAAAACATTATATGCATCACATTGACATTAGGAATATACAGATCTAGACATACAGCACACATCTTAGATGAATCAAAAGAGAAGTGATGGAAGCCATTATTGTCAATCAAGCAACCCTGAATACAACAATATCAACTTTAAAAAAAAATCTTAATGGGACATCGAGTCTCAGAATCCTTCAAATGTACTGGGGCATACAATAAGTCATCTGACCACATCCGAGAGTAAACGTGTGTTCTGGTGCCATGGGTGAGCTGTGATGACTTGTACACATGGGAATAGTGAGGCACACTTTCCAATGGTCTCCGTTTTAGTTCCCATTTTAAGTGCCACCATATTGGTTTTATAACGCACTCTCACTCCAACTCTTATTCCAGCTTTGTCAGACCCCTTGACATCACCCTTGACAGCACTGGGTAGCCCAGCCCACAGTCACAGTAAATACGGGGTTAACGTTGTGAACTTTCATTGTTATGCATATGATACTCAATTGTATCTGTCGATCAAGCCAGACGAAGCCAGTTCGCTAAACCTCAAACATGTCTTAAAGACATAAAAACCTGGATGACCTGCAACTTCCTGATGTTAAACTCAGACAAAACTGAAGTTATTTTACTCGACCCAGAACACCTTAGAAATCAATTATCTGTTGATATAGTTTATCTTGATGGCATTGCTCTGACATCCAGCACCACCGTAAATCATCTCAGTCATCTTTGATCAGGACTTGTCCTTTAACTTCCACGTAAAACAAATCTCAAGGATTGACGTAACATTAAAACAATTAGGCACATCTTGTCTCAAAGTGATGCAGAAAAATAAATTCACACATTTGTTACTTCTAGACTAGATTACTGCAATTCCTTATGATCAGGCTGCTTTAATAAGTCTCCTAAATCTCTCCAGTTGATCCAGAATGCTGCAGCTTGTGTACTAACACAAACTAAGAAAAGATATCACATTACTCCTGTATTAGCTGCTCTGCACTGGCTCACTGTGAAATACAGAATTTAATTTAAAATCCTTCACCTCACCTACAAAGCCTTATTGGTGATGCACCATTATATTTTAAGGAGTTTATAGTACCAGATACAGTCACCACATTTAAGAATAGACTTAAGACACCACACACACACACACACACACACACACACACACACACACACACACACACACACACACACACACACACACACACACACACACACACACAATAGACGACAATAACCACAATATATTCCTTTTCTTTTTATTCTTCTCTCTGTTTGGAAATTGCAGGGTCAATATTTTCATTAATCACATTACTTGACATGATGCACCAAAATTTACTCTGTTTACAGGAATACACTGAATAGAACACAAGGTTTCACAATGGATACACGACTGACGTTTTGCCCATTGCACTTACAACAGTGAATGACATTTTTCCAGATTTTTTGTTTCATTTTTTTGCTTCCCTTTACCCTCATCACCAGTTGCAGTTAATATCCATCCAATCGAAGACCTCCTGATAGTCTGACAAAGGCTTTCAACCCTGCAGTTGCTGAGGAGGTTCTTTCTTCTGGTTTTACAAGCACAATATGTATAGAAACTATACACACACTGGATATGTTTCTGAATACAAGTTTTGTTCCACTGTTGTAAACAGTCAATACAAGTCAGCCACATACATTATGCTTATGCAATAATAATCATCATCATCGTCATCATCATCATCATCATCATCATCATCATCATCATCATCATTATTCATTAGTTTTACCATCATCCTCATTATTGTGGTAGTAAATATTCTTTTTATACACAAAAGTTGGCAGCAAATACGGCATGGGGATGCACATGACAGCCGTACTCAGAACTCAAAAGCTGTACAGAAGAATGGATTTGTATTTACATTTGGATGTAAGAATGTGTTTCTCTCTGCCTTTCTGTCAAATGGACAGCTGCATCGAAGGCTGTTTTGTCTCGTGCACTTCATCTTGACCAGATGACATTTCCAACTCGCTTTGATATAGATCTCACTCTGTTTAGTTGGAGGCACTGTGACGCAACCTCCGTATTTATGCGTTTCATCGGGCAGCAAGTGCTGCCAGTCAGGCTTGTGCTTTCAAAATGACATGCCCTGATTTGTGAATGACTGGCTGGACATTTTACTCATCAGTATTCTCTACATTGGCTTGTGAAAGTCAAGGTTCGTTAGGAAAACCTTGGTGAAATCATGCCTTTGCCTTTTTTTACTCAGGTACAACTTCCAAGAAGATAAGCTCTAATCATGCACCTTTCCAATGTCTTGGCTGCTGAGTGGTTTAATCAACAATGAAATATCCGATAGAAGCATTCCATTCACCCCACAAGTTATACTGACACCCAATATGTACATCGACAAGTATTAATGAGAAGTGCTGACCATCTGTATCACAGGTTTATAGCAGCACGGACAGTCACTGCAAGCCAAACACTGAGGAGCCCAGGTCAGCCAAAACGCACAAAAACTGAATGAAGGCTTACAAACAGCCAGACAAAGCCAAGCAAACCCATGCTTCAAAGCAACATGATGGTGGACATTCAAAACCGACAGTCTACACAGTTTACCCTTTGGCAACAAGTCCCCGTGTGGGGAGTGAGGGGTCAAAACATGCCACGAAAATAATAACAATTCTAGTTCAATATTCAATATTCAAATTCGTACAGACAAGTTGCTAAGTAAAAATATTTTCATGAGCTTTTTTTTCACTATGTTAGTTCATCATTTTGTTGTTTTCTTGTGAAGACAGTGATGATAATAAACTGTTTTAGGCAGAATCACTTCCAGGTTCAAAATGAGTCATTGCATAGAACATTTGAATTGATAATTGCTTTCATCCGCTCCGATATATGTTTGCACGTGTATGTGTGTCTTTGCACAAATAGAGGCAGTGGGCCGAGCTTGTTAGTGAGGTCATCTTGTTGGTGAATTGGTATAACCTCATTAATCAGCAGGAGGTTAACATCTCTATTGGGTGGAGAACATAATTAACCTTGGCTCTGAAGTGTAACAAGAGTGCAAAGTGTGTGATGTGTAAAGTATGTGTGTGTGTGTGTGCATATGTGTTTACAAGAGTTAGAGAGAGAGAGCGGGAGAGAGTGAGAGAGAGAGGGAAAGAGAGACTGTCTGTCTGTCTGTCTGTCTGTGTGAGTGTGTCCGTACCTGTCTGCATGCTCTTATGCATCTGCACATAACATGCATGTATGAACACGGTACTGTGATTGTAAACCCTCTGACAAATTGTATTACGGCTATTTATTGACAGAAGTGTTTGATATTTCCCATCGCTGATTTAAACAACATTTATACGATTGTGCTATATACCATTTTCTGCATGCTATTGCTTTTAAAAAATCAACAAGCAAATTATTCGATGCAAGAAAACAGATTCAAACAAATAAAAAGTGAAAAATAGAAAGTTTTACCAAAGAAAAACACAGAACAACAAAAAGTCACTGGAGAGTGATTCCATACATACACAAATGACACATTTACATAATTAGATCTCTGGTTTGTTTATGTACATACAGTAGTATACAGTTGTGTAAAAAGAAAAACATGATGACTTGGACATTTTAAAACATATGAGGTATACAAGTAAAATCATGTACTGAATAAGGCTCTTCCATTCCGTGAATATCAGGCAAAAATTAAAAGAAACTAAAGGTGAGACAAATCAATAAAAAGGATAAAGTCCCCTCTGAGGCTTTATCCTTTTTATAGTCAGCCTCAGAGCGTTGTAGTCAGCCTGGGGCCGACTGTAACGATGGCTTTGCAATGGCTAATTAAGAGCCGTGGCCACTCTTTCATTTGGTCCTCTCGTCTGTGTGAATCTCACACTTGTGGGCACACTGGTAGTACTTCTCTTCCCTAAAAACCTACAGCTGATGACTAGTGGCATCTCATAGGTGGTGAAAAAGTATTAATATGGGCTTTCTTTTTTTCAGTTTTTCCAATATTTGTGCGTGCATTCTCATGTCCACATTTATACAATGCATTCTGTAGACATCTAAATAAAAAGAGAAATAAAAACACATTCAAATAAAGGGTAAAATTCCCTATACTGGAATGTACTGTAGAGATCAGAGAAACCAAGCATTCAAGGATCGTAGTGGAGTTGTCCGGTTGGTTGTCATGGCCGTGATACACCTGGTTCACTCCAGGTATGTGGTGTCATTGTGGGCTGATATCAGTATCTTTGATACAAGGAAAACCTATGAAAATCTATCTTATTCTTTTTTTCACTGTATTTTGCATCTAAAGGCTGTGAAGACATCAATGTAGAATCAATATCCTTGCCAGATGTGCACTCCTCAGACGTGAGTGGTGTTCCATAATAATCCCTATAGAGGACGCTGTGGGGCTTCATTGATTGAGCTGTTTGAAAGAAGAGATATGCACGGCCTAACACGTTGAATATTTAGGTGCCTCAGCCAGCGGGCCTTTTACTGTCACACAGATCCCAGGAAGCTTTCTCAAGAAGAACGAGGAGCAGGACTCAAATCCCCCTTCTTCCTCTCTCTTCCGCTTCTCCACATCCTCATTATTGACCGTTATGTCCACCTGAAAAGACAGTGAAGATTGGAGTGTCAACAGAAATTAATTACATGTGAAATATGAAATTCTCGGAACCACAAAAATTAAAACTATATATAGCAGTATAATAGTATACATATAAATAATCTGAGCCTCTAAAGATTCAGTATGACTTCAATGGCCATTAGACAGCACACATAAATTTATAAATACATAAATTCAAACCATCTGCAATGTTTATGTTTCAGTTTTGCCAGCCTACTTTCCTTTACATCCTGTGACACTTCAGCCAATCACAGCCCTACTGTATCGGCATTAATCCAAAGGGCTGAGCAGGCTGGCCTGCTGCTCAGAGCAGCACTGACTCGGGTTTATCTCCACATTCCCCCGACTGAATCCTGAGACTGGCCACAGATATATATAAATATGACTTGACACAGCTACTGATATTAATCAAAGTGTCAACATAAACATCATTACAGCCGAACGGTAGACCTTCAGTCAAATGAGCCACAACTTCATCCTGTGCAAGTCACAGCATGTGTTTTGACAGACGCTAAATAAAGTGCATTGAAATCTGCCTCTGCAGTTCTGCTCCATTGAGCAGAATTAGTTTGTTAGCTCATTCTACCATGTAATGAATGATGCTTACCATGAGTCATGATTCTGTTTGTCTGCATAGGCTCTTGTCCCTGTGTGTCTTTGCATGTGACATTAAAGCAAAGCCACAGTTAGCCTTCTCAGGCTAATTATAGCCCAGTGTGCTTGGCCCAGATTATTGGGAGTTTGTGGAGTCAGAAGGTAAACCATACTAGTGCTGACCTCCCTTGGTCTTGGCCTCACGCCTCTGCAGCAGACAGTTCAAGTGTGTGTGACTTTCACAACCTGACAACCAACAACAAAACTAAATTCAATCAACCCTTAATACAGCAACAGAAACACACATACACGAGCACACACATGTAAACACACAGAGATGTATGTGAATGGCTTTAGTTACTTACCATTGGTCCAATGAGGCATCAGCCGTCTCCACAATAATCATTCTGGGACTGTAGTTCTGTCAAGGCATCCACTTACTTTCAGGCCTCTTCAGCCCTCTGCTCATGTCTTGTAACACTGTGCTGACAAAGCAATCACCCTTATTTAATTCACTTCAGTCGTGTGCCCATGTCTGGGGAATTCAGTGCTGACAAGGCATCTTTTGATTCCAGCTCTGTTCAGTAATTTGAGGTAAGAGAACGGTACAACGGATCAGTCAGAATATACTATCACAGACTTTAATCAGTCAAAAGTTAGCTTGAGTCTTCTCATTGTGCAGACACGGACTATGCTAATATATGTAAATATCCAGCTGATAAAACACTTAATCAATTAATAAAAGCATGGCAGAATTCTATGTTTTCACAGTTTGTTCCTGGTGTGCTAAATAAAACTAAAACTAACAAGCTAAAACTGCAAATATCACCAAAAATGTAAAATTTAACACGTCCGTGCATTACTACTTTTGTTTTACACAACAGACGTGAATCAAAATAGATTGCATTTTTAAATAGTTTTCTACAACATTGTTGTTTTCACTTGCTAAGTGAAGCAGGTGACACAATATTTATCATAAAGACATGTCCAATGATGATGAGATATTAATGAGATACTCACTGATGCACTTAGGATCTCTCTTCCTCATTTTCTTCTGTTAGTGATTTTTTTTATTGCAGTTTCATAGGTTTTTCAAGTACAAAGCTACCAATCCATCTCATTTCAACTCTGCATACACATCTGAGAGAAAAGCACAGTTGATTAAAAAATAAACAATTAAAGCAATAAGCACATGATCATTTCATCTATTATCTATAAAAACTAAAACATTTTGAGTTGCACAGGCCTTTAACTTCATGAAAAACAACTTACCCTCCTCTCTCCAGTTCACCAAAGTGAAGTGAACTTCTTCCCAAAGCCAGACAAAGCTGCGAGAATGACAAATGACGCGATTATCAGAAAACAACCTAACCCAAACTGTGATATACCCATTCAAGGAATTAATAGACTCTTACTTTAAAACTAAAGCTAAATCATAGTGGATTAAACATTTGCTAGACCTGAAGATAAGCTATATTAGATTTTTTTAAACATTTATTTATTCATGACCGTACCATCGCCCAGTTTCCCCGCTTGCTCTGCTGCCCCTCCTTGCAGGATTTTAGTGAGAACATTTTCCCCTTCAGCAGGTGGCGGTCCTGCTGCGGCGCTGCCGATACCTACGGGTTTACTACCGATCCCAACAGGGCCGGCCTTGGAGCCTGCAAACAACAAACAACATAACCATCACATATGTCACTGTTTGCCTTTGGTTATTGAGTGGTTTATGGTAATGATGGAACTGAGACTTACCAATGCCTGTAAGAGGAGGTGTCGCTATTTTGGTAGGCTGAGGTGCTGTTGGGGCTCCTGTTGTAGGTTTTATTCCTGTCGCTGCTGCTGCTGCTGCTGCTGCAGGTGAAGCTTCCATTTTCGCCTGTCAAACAGAACAGAGTCTTATTTTATGCTTTTGTTTTAATCTTTCCCACTGTGTTTAGTTTATATAATGCTCACTACCCACTAGAAGCCAAAAGCAAGAAACCAACAGCCGTTGCTTCTTTTTGTAACATTTAAAGGTTTTTTTAAACGTTAAAAAAGGACACAATGCCATGTTATGACTAAACCTATTTTCTGTCATCATAACTAACCTTTTGCAATATTTGACTAAGAAAATAACTTAATACAGGATTTCCAAGTAGCACATCCTTAATAACAGAAGATATAAACAGTTAATGCATGACATTAAAACCAGGCTCAGGTCTACTCACTGCTGTGGTAGCTGGCTGCCCTGCTGCAGACCCTACTCCTGGCTGTCGTCCCTGTGGTGGGGCGTGGCCAGATTTGGGTTGCTGCGGTGTTGGTCCAGCTCCTGCCGTGGTTGTTGTAGGCTGGCTGCTCTGAGGGGTTTGGCTGTGATGCAGGGGTTGCTGCTGCTGTTGTGCACTCTGCTGATGTGGCTGCTGGGCCTGCTGGGTACCATCAAGTGGTTCAGGGCCTGAATGTCTCCCAGACTGGCTCTGACCACCTGACCGCTGCTGTCCGACATGGCCCTGAGTGGGCTGCTGCTGCTGCTGCTGCGGCTGCTGCGGCTGCTGCTGCTGCTGCTGCTGCTGCTGCTGCTGCTGCGGCTGCTGCTGCTGCTGCTGTTGCTGCTGCTGCTGCTGCTGCTGCTGCTGCGGCTGCGGCTGCTGCTGCTGCGGCTGCTGCTGTGGTTTGGGCCCTGCTGCAGAGGGCTCCTGCCTCCTGGATGTTGCGCGATCTCCTTGGGGTCTCTGACTTCGTCCACCCGTGCCATGATGATGAGCAGAGGCTGAGTCTCGAGAGAAGTCGCCTGAGTTGCGGGGGCTTTCCTGGGCGGAACGGGAGTCTGGACCACTCCTTCTTTGGGTTGACGAGGAGCCTCTGCCATCAGAGCGAACAGATGGGTCTTTGGGGTGTGTTCTGGAAGAACGGGTCGACCTGGGATCCTCTGAGGTGTGACGAGAAGAGTTGTGTCTGCCAGTACTGCCGCCGTGACGGTGATCCCGCGGTGTTGTCGAGGAGGGGTGACGTTGTTGGTTGTACTCCTCTGGGGGACAGTATTCCTCTGGAGGTTCGTCATAGTCGTGGTAGGTGTGTTTACTACGCCTACCTGTGGATGAGTGACCTCCATGATGTCTTGAGCGATCAGAACGGGCTTCCCGTGGCTTCTCAAACCAATCAGTCTCCTCTTGGCTCAAATGATAGGCTTTTAAAACCAAAACAAACATTATCAGTCAATTGTTTTTTATGGTGAGAGGAGTAGCATGCAGATTGAAGCCATTTAAAATAACTGGGAAAACATGCTCCACATCCCAGAGCCATGCACATTTTTGAAGAATCCAACAGAAAAATTAAAAGAAATCCGTAAAAAAATAACGCATTACCTTACACTTAAAAATCTTGCGTGCAAAAACAAATATAAAACAGGCATTATTGGCTTAATTCATCACAAGGAACATTCCATAACAAAAGACAAGCGAAGTAATGTCTCTCTTCTCAAAATTCCACACTTGGCATGCAGTACCTTTCCAGCACACGGTAAAGGTGGCAAGAACAAGTCACACAGCAAACAAGATTCAACACCAGTTACCTTCACTGTCAGAAACAGCACAGTGCATGTCATCTACGAGGTACGGGTCATCTGGTTTATAGATATGACTTCTGGGCAGGTCCTTCTTGTGATGGTCCTGCACATCTGGCAGCGAATGGCTGGAGCCATACTGGTTCCTCACATCATGGGCTTCTGGTATGCCAGAGCCTCTTTCCATTCCTACAGGCTTCCCAACAGGACTGATCGGACTCTCCTCTTCTGAATTCTGGCTGCGCATTGGAGGCCTTCCACTGCGGCTGCTTCTCTGAGACCGCTCCATGGCATCCCTCTCGTAGGATTTACTTCTGTGTCCTGTGGCGTCTCTTGAGGAAATCTTGTCCATACCATATCCAGTAGACCTGGACCTGCCAGAGCTGTACATGCGGTCCTCCTCCTCAAGACCATCACGACTGGTGCCATAATATTTTTGCTGGTCATACGCATTCTTCTTAATCCCATAGGTGGCATCATCCTGAAGCTTCTTGGATCTTGACACAACTGTACAGCTGCCTCCTGTTGATGTTGTCATTGTGTAAGAGGCAAGGTCCGACTCCACATCCCGTGCTTCCTCAATAGGGGAGAATTTAGAAATCTTCTGCTCCATTCCCTGCTTCCTGTGTTTACTACGTTTAGAGGAGACAACAGCAGGGGCAAGATTCTTGGGTGCAAGTTTGTGGCTACCGGAGCTGCTCCTTGATGTGTGTTTATAATCATCATAGTAATAAGAGGAGCCTCCACTCACTGTGGTGCTAGTGCGGCTGTCCACTGTACTCTGGTACCCTGTTGTTCCACTTGGTCTGCCATAAGCATCTACAGGCTCATCTTCGGGTCTACTGTAGGCACTCCCACGTGCGGGGCCATTCTCATTGCGATACCGCCCTCCCACAGGATGGCCTAGAGCATCCATAGGTTGGCTAGAGTTATCCTTTGTCAGCTCACTGATGTCATCAATCATGACATAGTTCCTCGGAACATTCTGCTCCAGGTTAGAGGTGTAGAGTCCATCAGAAGCAAAAGCAGATGGGGGACTGTCCACAGAGTGAGTCAGGCCGGGCTCCGGGGGGCGGTACTGTCCATATGCATTGCTGTAGACTGAACCAAAGTTGGTATCTGGAGCTGATGTGGCCACTGACACTGCTGGGTTGCTGATGACTTCATAGTTGGTGGGGAGTTTTTGCTCAAGGTCAGCCAAAGAGGTTTGGCGTGGTCTTTGATGGACTGTAAGGATCTCTGCCTGTGGCGGGTAGGAGAGACCGGGTTGGTAGGAGCTGTGGCTGGGGTAAGGAAGGCTCTGGCTGGGCATTGGCTGACCAGGAGGATGGAAGCCCTGATGACCATGCTGCTGCATGCCAAGGTCTGTTTGGTAGGAGGGCTGGGCATACATGCGATTAGGATAGGTTCCCTGGTTCTGGTAGCTAGGGCCTGGTGGGGGATGGGGCTGGAATGTTCCTGGCTGGGGTGCAGAGGATGAAGGGTATTGAGGAGGTTGGAAACCTATCTGTTGGTAAGCAGAGCCTGGCTGCTGTGTTGATGGCTGACTTTGTGGGTATGGATAAGACATATAGGATGAGGTTGAGGGATAGTGGGAGGTTGCATTTAGGTCATTAGTAAATTGGCTCAATGGTGCAGTGCTGGGCCTTGTTAGCAGACCATTACCATCAAAGGTTCCTGTTGCAGCTACCATCCTGAGGTTATTAAGCTCACTGTCCGACATGTAGTCCCGAGCATCACCCATACATCTCAGGTAAGCCAGGTCTCTCCTCTCCCTATCCTTCACCATGGTCTCCTTACGTTGGGTGATGCCTAGCTCCAAGTAACGTAACTTGGCGTCAATCTCTTTCTCTTCTTCCTCTAGTTCAGCCTGCTGCTTACGGAGCTTTGACGACTCTTGTTCCACAGCTTTCAGTTCACTCAGCAGACCAGCCTTGGTGACTCCCTGGGCAGGTCTGGGTAGGACCCTCTGGGGCATGCCGGGGGAGCTGTACATTTGTGCTGGAGTAACAATGGGGAGCGGAGTCTCCTCTGGAGGGGGACTAGGGAGAGTCCTCTTTATTTTCCTCATCAGAGAGTTCTGCTGCTGCTGCAGGGAGGCCATCTGCTTGGAAAGGCAGAGACACATCAGCAAACACTGAGCTATAAACAGAATGTGTTTATGTAAATTAGACTCATTACTGTACACTGGGTATTCACAGAGGGTCTGCACATTTCTTCATGCCTAGACCTAAGTAAAAAGGTCTCCAGCCTGATAAGTTGTCAGACTACTTGGTTAATTAGCTTATGTACTACAGGGGCGTTAGCTCCAAGTAGTTCAACTATCATGGTTTGATTTCATTATATCAATTAAAATGTTGTTTCACTGAAGCCAAATACACTAAGTGACGTTTTTCATTTCATGCCTGCTTAACAATCTTAAGTAAAATGTTGAGTAGTGGCAGTCATTGTAGTATTCACGATGCGGCTCTATTACATAATACAATGTGCAACGTTACACCATTTAGCATGTTAATTGTTATACTAAACCAGCAACATTAATAACATTGTTACTGTAATAGATTAAATTTAAAATATATCTCTGCAGTATCAATTCATATCAAATTTTCAAAATGTGGGATCTATGAATGTCAGAATAATTCTAAATAAAAATGAAATACTGAACAAATCAATGTATGTTTCAGCAGCTCAGTAAATGTAAACATCATGATAAGATATTTTTCCAAATCAACATGCAACATCAGAGTTAATGAAACAATTGTGTTTTAAGTTGTTCGATTACATTCAAATGTTTTTTTAGAAATCTGTTAATTCTGCCTCTACTCTTTTGATCAAATATCCACAATATCTGGCCCTTCTGTATGGCATGCGGGTTAGAAAAGTCAAACTGTATAAACTAGAAATAAAAACACTTAAAATATATATATATATCTGTGCTAGTCTAATACTTACAAAATAGTTGTGTTGGGTAGATCCATAAGTATCCACAAGAGAACCATGTATGAAAAAATAACTCTAAAGATAAGTAAGTACATAAGGTGTGTTAAATGCCTGAAATCTGATTTATATGTTTCCTTCTCAGACAAATGTTGGGTCTAAGTGCAGAGCAATGTTAATTTACTTTGACCAGCTGCTCACAATCAGGAAGACAGCAAATCACCACCACAATTTCTCCACATACTATGTCCCCCTGGCAACTCTTAAGGGTTTGCCTGATATAGAAGACATGACAGAGAGAGAGAGAGAGAGAGAGAGAGAGAGAGAGAGAGAGCAGGAAAGAGAGAGAGAGAGAGAGAGAGAGAGAGAGAGAGAGAGAGAGAGAGAGAGAGAGGAAAACCAGCTAAAAGAGTAGAAAGGGGGAAGATAAGGGAGGAGATGCAGCAGAACAAGATGGGAATAGGCTTTCTGGCATGGCCAGCTGCTCTCATGAGAACATTCTGTCACCTTCTTGATGCCAGATCCTGTGTGATCATATAAGTCCACACAGCATATTTGTTTTGCATTAACATGCATATATTTTCATTTAAATTTATATTTGTCTTACTCTCTGACAATAAATTGACATATACTAACTTAATTTAAAGTACTCTATTTCTATGTAATGCTTCTGTACATGCTAATTTGGTCAAACATGTTGTGGTGTTTGAGACTAGTATGCACAGGATAGATTAGTTTGAGTGCAAAAGTTGTGACACATTTTATGACATCCTGTGTAGTGTCCGTGTGACCTCTAATACAGTAATGTGTGTATATATATATAAAAAAATATATATAAATATATATAATATATACAAATATTGCATTATGTTCCTACAATAACATACAGCATATTATCCCACGCAAACAAAATTTTAATGGTATTTTTGACATCCAAAAACAATGTATATTTGCAAAAACAAATGTTGTATTTGATCAGTATACTCACATTTCCGTGGGGGACTTAAGGCGTTTATGCAATATGCACTGTCGCTTTATTTGAAGGAGCTACTCTAGACTTGCTGCATTTCTACAAAAATATATATCTTCTGAATACATTTCCCTTAAATATATATATATTTTATATTCAATTAATTATCATTTTTTAAGCCTTCAGACATTTTGATAAACTAACTTCTGCTCAAATAAAAAGTGATGGTTTCGTACCTGACTGTTGGACACAGCTTGCTGATGATATGGGGAGAATCTGTTCTTGGCAGGGTCCTCAGATGTGGGGCTTAGAGGCTTGGGATCCGACATGGAACGCTGCACACTTTTTATGGGTCTTGGTAGGGTCTGGTGACGTTGGGGCGATTCAGCAGTAAAGGCCTTCTGCTGGGGTGTAACATGGGCCTTGTTAAGTTTCTCCTGGGAGGCAAATGTTGTCTCCAGCATGCGATGAGGAGACAATGGAGATACAGGAGAGTATAGCACCTGGGGAGATTTGGGGGGCTGTCGAGATGGAGACTCATTTTGTTGATAGCCAATTTCCAAGGGGTCTGGTTTCCTCCTCTCAAACTTAACAACTCCTTGGTGTCTTGGAGAGGTTGGGTCAGATGTGTTCGCACCTACTATATGCAGACTTGTTGAGTACGGACTAATAGTTGTAGGGACACTCAGCTGAGGGGCGACCACACCCTGAGACTGAGACTCTGGTTCTGTCTGGCAGGCCAGACTCTCTCCTTTGTGGGTCCTTTCAGGGGCCGCTATGTAATGTAATAGGTCAACCTTTGAGGTCTCTGCCATTGTAACGTGGATAGCAGGAGAAACCCTGCTTAGTTGGTCGGGCTCTGTTTGGCATGACGAATCATTTGTGGTCTGAATAGCTATACTTGCAGAAGCCACTTTAGATGACCCTTCTGATTTAGCCTCCCCACTGGACTCAGAGTGCTTGGAAACACGTGATCGCCTGCGCCTGACTGGCTGCTGGTCCCATTCTCCCTGGTCCTCCTCATCAGTCTGCACACTGCAGTCGGCAATACGCCTTGTTCTCCTACGCCTGTTCATAAATCTGTCTTCTCCATCTTCATCATCTGTTTGCACACAGCTGTCTGTAATCCTTTTCCCAGAGTCCTCCTCTGCACCATCCCTCAGACGTGGCATGGAATTCTGCTTTTTCATAATCTTGGATTCAGCCTGTTTGTCACTGCTTCTCAAAGACATTTCAGAGGCAGAACTATGAATGGGTCGAGCAGCCACCATGGCTTGGACCACTTGCCCATCCTGCCAAAATTGAACACTCTGTCCATCTTGTTGAATAACTCTACCACTCTGGTCACAAATAATGAAGCCTTGAGGGGGCCCTCCTCCAACAACTACCCCTTGTATAGCACTCTGGGCAGATGTGGCTGCTGCTGCCGCCACTGCTGATGCGGTGGCTGCCTCCACTGCTGCAGCAGTAGCTGCTGCCTCCACAGCTGCCGTCTTTTGTCTTTTTTGCTCCTCCAACTGATGCTGGAGCTGATGCTGCAGCGACTGAATTTGTTCAAGCTGCATTCTCTGCTGGGCCAGTTGTTCTCTTTGCATAATGAGCTGTGTCTCCCGCTCTGCCTGCTGTTGGTGTAGAACTTGGTGCTTGATTGTCTGCAGCTCTTGAATCTCACGCTGAACGATTAGTTGTTCTTTTTCTCTGTGACGCTGAAGCTCCATACGATCTCTTTCAAGCTCCTCGTGTAGGCGCAGCTGGCGTAATTTCTCCAGTTCTACGCGCTCTCGCCCTAGCGTCAGCACATGCTCTTGTTGCTGACTCAGTCTCTCATCTTCCTTAATTTTTTGGGCATCTACGGGAGGAGAAAGTGAGGAACTCTGTGCAAGGGCAGTGCCGTGGGGTGTCACTTGGGGCTGACCCTGTGGCAGAACTAATGGTTGAGGTTGACTGATGGGTTGAACTTGAGGTTGGCTTTGAGTCAAAGATAACGGTTCAGTTTGAGTAGGTAACTGGTGTGGCTGCATTTGAACCTGCAATGGCTGGACGGTTGGAGGTTGGCCTTGAGCTTGAGAGAATGATGAAACACTCTGTGAAGTAAGTTGAGTGCGGTCAGTCTGTTGATCTGCCATTGTTTGCATACCAGTTGATGGTACACTTTGTGCTCCTACATGTGCTGCAGGTTGAGTGGGTGGAATGGTTGCAGCTGTTTGAGCAGCAACTATTGTTAAAGGCTTTCCAAGGTACACAGGAGTTTCCTGGTGTGAGCGGCTTGCTTCAGGCACACTTCCTGATGGTGTGGCTGAAGTAGGATATTGGTTTGGACTAGGGTAGGAATATGGTCCCTGTGCGGACATCGGCATTCTGGGAGTCACTTGAGGCAACCGGGTGAGGCTAGCCAATGGTACTGCAGTTACACCTGTGGGATATGGTCTGTAAATTGCTCTAGGTATGGGACCCAGGACTGAGGAAGGCTGGGTGGTAATTGGCAAGGTGGAAGCTATGGGAGTGTTAATGGTGGAATATATCATGCCATCACCTCCTCTCATAGCAGCTGGGTACAAGGCGCGTATACTTGCTTGTCTAGCATTTATTAGGTTTGTTAGTGTTTGGCCATTTGCTGTTGGTCTTCCATCTGGGCCATACAGTATATTTGCTCTTATTGATGCTAAGCTTTGCTGGAGATTTAACCTAGCTAAAGGTCCACCCCTTCCAGCCCCATATGGTACCAGTTCAGGGTTATTTCCATACCGGCTCCCAAACTGGTCCCCAGAGTTTATAGCTGCACACATGCGAGTGATCTCCCTGGCAGTGGTTGCACTATACTGAGCCAGATTGGAGTCCCGTGGTCCTGTTTGGTCACGTGTGTAGGCGTAGTCAGAATTTATATTTGACATAGAGCCATATCGGCGAAGGGGTAATGAAGGACCAGTAAAATCTCCTTGGTGACGCAAGTCTGAGTGAGATCCATATTGCGCTCCAATGCCAAGGTATCCACCATCATAAGCCTGATTCATGCTGCTAAGATCTACTGCCAGACCCCCCTGAATGTTACTCTGATAGTGACCACCATCAGTCATGGAGGGCAGATTAGTATCTGATATGGAGGGCTGAATTCTTCCTGACAGGACTACGGGTGGTTGATGTGGTGTATGTTCCTCTGTTACTCCTTGAGTAGCTTGAGGCTGGTGTTGTTTTTGTTGTTGTTGGATGATATTGTAGTGTGGTGGATGGGGAGGGTGGGCTGCTTGAGAGGTTTCAGTGGTGGGTGTTTTATCTGAGGATACTGTTGTAGGCTTCTGAGTGAATGACCCTGAACAGGAACCAGCGAAGGGCAATTTGTAAACAACATCACAACAAGCCACTTGGTTTTCTGGTTTGATCTGTCCAGTGAGATCCAAGACCTGAGGAGGGGGAGGAGGTGCCTCTTGCTTAACCAGTTGAGTCACTGTGCCCCCCTGTGATGGTTTATTTTCATCAAGTTGCACCATCATGACATGGGGCTTACCAGTGGACAAGTTCATTACTGTTGGCTTGTTTTTTAGCTCTAAGGCAACTCCACCATATACCTCATGGGGAGCATCAGAGGCAGGAGCCCCAGACACTGATGGTGGAGCCAGGGGGGATACTCTAAGAATGGCACTAGCAGTCACTGCAGGCTGGGCACTGCTTGTCTGGCTGACTACAAGGTCTTTTTTCATTAGGATTGGCTGGACCTGATTAGCTAAATTGTAACGTGCAAAAGAGGATTGCTGATGGTGCTGCTGTAGCTGCTGCTCAAGAAGCTGTTGCTGCTGCAGGAGCTTCTGCTGCTGTAACTGCAGTTGTTGCTGTTGAATACCTAGGTTCTCCAGACAGGCATCAATTTTGGGAATAGATGGGTCAGAAATTGGAGGCTTGCTCTGGGTTAAACACACAGCTGATCCAACACCCTGCCCCAAATCCATACGGTTTTGCAAAGGATCGCCATACACGACTAGTTGCTTGGGTTGGGACATGAACATAGAACCTGCAACTGTGACGCTAACTGTAGTCGGTGTTGATACAGATATGTGCGGTTGCTCTTGTGCATTCAGGTTCATGATAAGAGGTTGCACTGCTGTGTGTCGACCAGATGGCTGCTCTGCTCCTAAAGAGTATCTCCTTGAATCAGAGGCAAGAGATGTTAGGTCCATTCCCTGATCTGTCATTATAATTGGAGCAGGCCTCATTGGGGCTCTCAGATCCACCACGTTAGAGTTTGGATGTGTTTGATCCTGACCCACAACCATTGAAGAGCCTGGAATATTTGAGATTTTACACAGAGATATGTTTTCCATAGATCCACGACTATGTGCAGTTGCAGTCCCAGTTCCAACATTAACTTTTTCAAAATTGTGACCCATTTGTGAAGAATGTTGTGATGGATGCATTTGTGGTGATGTTGGGGAACATGTTGAAGGGGGCTGGGAGCTATACAAGGTTTTACAACTGACCTGTGTTGGTGATGACAAAGGGGAAGTGGAAGAATTTACAGTGAGTGGCTTGGCAGGACTGGTCGTATCTGAGGCTAGAGTTATCACCATCACTGATGAATCTCGAGAGGATTGTTGTCGTGCCAGACGTGGTGAAATTGCCCTTTGAAGTGCCTGAGCTCCATGGGATGCTGTAGCTGCTGATACAGGACCACCAGGCAAAGATGGCAGCTGTCTGCCACTACCACCAGTGGATCTCACAGATGCCGTATGCGTTGGGCTTTGTGTTGGGGAAGCATTGGGGGAGACCGGGGGGCTGGGACCTTTGAAAAGGGAGAAGACTTTGGAGGTAAGGGAGGATGCTCCAGGGTCAGGTGATGCCTGTGTTGGCCTCTGGGAGCCCGCTCTATTGCCAGCAGGCCCTGTGCTACCTGCCTGTCGAGTTGTGGCAGTCTGACTGACTTGGGCTTTGGTTGTGGCAACTCCAACAACACCTTCAATTTTGGCACTCTGTGTCATCATCCTATCTTGCGTTTCTTTTGATAGATGCTGTGCTGCATGAATTCCTGGAATTCTTGGATCACTCCCTGTTGTGGAGAAGGTCATAGGTGCAGTAATCTGCGTTGGGCTTGAGCCAGGGGTCAAGACAGTTCCTGCTTCAAGATTATGTTTACTGTCAGGCTGAGAGGCACCTTTCTGCCTCTGCATGAGCTGTGCTTTCTTCATCATTTCCTCATAGACCTCCTCTGCACTTTTTAGAGTTTTATCAGATGGTGACATTGCTGATGTCTTCTCTGTAGGGGAGTAGAGTGATGTGAAGGTTGGAAGGTTATATTCATTTCCTGGATTGTAAAGCTTTCCACCAATCATCTCAAATCCCTCTGCCTCTGAATCTATAGATGGTGAGTATTCAGAACATGATGATCTGTGAAGCTCCTCCATCTCTGCAGCCTGCCTCAGCTCCTCTGTTGGTGATGCATCCTCAATAGGAGAGAGATTACTGGGTGGAGTTTTAGATCTTTCCCTGCGTCTCTGTGCCCGTAGCTCCTCTTTATCCCTTTTTGTTTTTCGAGCAGTACTTCGTATCCTCTGTTGCTCCAGATCTCTCATCTGCTCCTGTTCTCGTAGTAGTTCTTCCTCCTCTCTGAGCTCATCCTCCTCAGATGAGTCTTCGATAGTGGGCAGCAGTGGCCCATGGGACCGATGTCGAGCCTTCCTCTGCTGCTTTGCCTCCTCTAGTCTTGCCCTACGACTCGGGCTGCTGTCACTGTCATCCTCCATGGAAGACACAGATGTTGGGGATGTTCCAGAGGTGTAGCTCGGTGTGGTGGCAGGTAGAGTGGATGAATATTCTCCCTTGGACCGCTCTTCAGGAGAACCAGTCAAACTTTCCATCTCTAGCTCTGGTTCTCGTAGGTCATGTTCGGTGCTGAGCTCCATGTCTCGGTTGTAGCTGTTTGTGTTATTCAGCTCAATGGTCTTAAAACGCCGAAGGCCACCGGCCATTACAACATCTTCCTCTTCATTTGCCTCTGTTGCCTTGGTGTCCTCCTCAAAACTATTAGATTGGTGAGAGAGTCGTCGTCTCTCCTTGCTTAAATCCCCACCAGTTTTATGTCCCCTTTTAGTCTTATGGTTTCCGTGTTCTTCCATCTCCTCTTCATCCGCACTCATCTCCAAAATTTGCCTTCTCATGAATTCCTCATCTGTTATTTCTTTATGTGACTTCTTCTGTCTTACTGGCAATGGTGACAGACCACTTTCACTGCTGTCCTCCACATAATCATGGCGAAGCTTACAACTGAGGTCATCCTCTGATTCATCCCTTGCTGCATCATCATCAGGATTGTAGTCCCGGCCCTGTCCTACAGACAGTGAATGTGGCCTGTGTTTCTGGTCTGACGTCTTTGACTCTAGTAGAGGCTTCATAGAGCTCTCTAGCTTGGTGATTTCAGAGGGGATGGATGCACCTTTTTCACTGAGCTTGATTCCTTCTTCCCGGATATGTCCTGTAATCTCCCCATGAGAGCTTGAGATCCCATCTGAGGAGTATCCAGTGTCACTTAGACTCTGTGTACTTGATTTGTTGTATTCCTGAAAAAGGAGAGAAAGAAAGGAGAGAGGTCAGAAGCAAAAAAATGCATACATTTGTCCTAAATTAGCTCATGGCATGGTCTATTAAAAGCACCATTGCACACCTTGTATCCCACTATTTCATCAAACGTATCAGCAGTGACATTCTCATGATAATTTTTAGATGATAGGGAATACAAAGTAATGTACTAGACCTTAAACAGTTGAAAATGTCTCTAGTAATAGATATTAGAGAATAATTACATTGGAGAGAATAAGTCCTTCAGACAACCATACGTATATAGTAAAACTTTAGGCTAAAATCAACCCAAATATTTACTATTGCACTTTGGTTTTAGAAGTCAAGCAAATTTGACTTTGTATAGAGTTACCACCAAGCAAAATGTATCTATTATCCTGAAATGAAGACTTTTTCTAATCTTATTTTGTTGTTTATTAAACCCATTAATCATACTCTATTGATTTGGGTTGAGTTTACCTGTCAAAGTTACATCTACACAGATGGATAAATACACTGACACAAAGAGTGAATATAACAGACAGTTAACATACAAACATCTACAGACAAATGTCATTTGGTCACATGCTTGATTGTCAACTTTGACGCATTCTCCGTTGCATTCTTCGAATCGTTGAAGAATAACGAACATGCTTAGAATGCTTGAAAATATCATCACGAAGTGTCACAGTAAACAAAAAGCTTGCGTTTGACACAAAAATTAAAGTGTACGAAACCAGGCGGAGGAATGGAAGAACAGGCCACTGAGCAAATTATAATTATGATGACGAGGATAAGGATGACAATGATGGTGATGATGATGATAATGCTAATTATGAAGATGGTGATAATGATGACAATGATGATAAGGATGACGATGATGGTGATGATGATGCCAAGGATTATTAAATATGGCGATGGCGATGACAATGGTGATGATGACGTGATAATAGTGACATTTGATAATAACTACTACTAACTATCTTCAGAGTAAATGATGACAATGGAATGATGGAACTGATGAGCATGAAGAAGGAAAAGCAGAGCAACAAAAAAAAAAAGTTACTACAAAAAACATAATTAAGAGAAATATTAAATAAAAACGAGAGAGAGAGAGAGAGAGAGAGAGAGAATTATGTGTTGACCCCAATAGTGCTGTGGAGTGAATGATTAAAAGGATGATGATTTAATGAAAATGTTTATGAGAAATGGTTCCCATTATTTAAATGGAGCAAAAACATAAAATAAAAATGGTGAATCAAGAGTAACGTGTGACGGCGAAGAAGTTGCAGGTAGCTCACTTCATGGTGTCTTGACTTCTGTGAATCTTCAGCTATCTTCATGTCTTTTGGTGAAGTGATAGTCTCTGACAGTGTCTTCTTTGGTGAGGCCTTGACGTCTTCTTTTAAAGATTTAGATGCGACTTTAGACTTCTCCTGGAACTGCGGCTGTTTGCGGGCCTGGTTGTTACCTGTGGGTTTAGACTGAGTAGTTGCTGTTTTTGATGGGGTGGGAGAGGCCTTGGCATGGTTGGGCGTGGCTTTACCAGGGGTGGCCTTGGCACCAGAAGGATGAGAAGGGCCCTTAGTCTGAGCAGAAGGCTGAGCAGATCCTTTAGTCTGAGCAGAGGGCTGAGCAGATCCTTTAGTCTGAGTGGGCCCTTTGACCTGACACTGGCCCTTCATTTGGTTAGAAGACTGAACAAGGCCCTTACTCTGAGCATGTGATTGATTAGGACCTTTACTTTGAGGTCCCTTACTCTGAGCTAAGGGTTGTGATGAACCCTTAGTTTGGGAAGGTGGGTGAGTTGAACCTTTAGGTTGGGGAACAGGTTGGGCAGAGCCCTTGGTTTGAGGGGAAGCTTGGCTGGGCCCCTTGGTATGAGGGGCAGGCCCAGCATGTTTCAAGGACGAGACAGGGCCACTTACTTGGGGACCCGGTGGTTGTTGTTGAGGACCTGTGGGCCTAGGCCCTAAAAGCTGATTTGGCCCTTTCTGCTGAGGTGGTTGTTGATTGGCTGTAGCAGGTGACCGGGGGGATCCCAAGGGCTGTACAACAGGAGCTGCAACATCTCCCAAGCTTCCTGACAGAGCCCTCTGCGTCTGGCAGTTCAAGCACAGCCATTCTTTCTTCTGAAAAACAAGCAAAAAGAGAACAGCAAAATTGTTTTCTTAGTGTCACCTTGTTCCAAAGGAAACTATTTCAATGGGCAGCAATCTGTCTACATACACAAAGTATGCTCAACATTGGAGCTCACTTTGATATTGATACTACTTCGACACCTTTTTCATTATTTTTGTATGATGATTGATGGGTGCAGAAATATAAATGTGTTCGTTAGTATAAAACAAATTAAATCAGAAAATTGTTGCTTTACAAATGGTCATGAAATGCCAAGGACTCGGTATAGCAAGTCTGAACAACTGAATATTTGAAAGCCTGTCCAAACAAGGCCTTTCATCTCTCGGTGAAGACTTAATCATTTGACAACATTAAGCACTCTCAAACAAGGTACATAGAGAAAGAGTGTGTGTGAATACAAATTAACATGTCTGTTATTAGATTGGAGGAGTGCAACTGTCATTCAACACTTTCTGGAGGCCACAGCGAACCTTCAATCAGCAAGAAGAGTAAAGGATTGTATGGTGGTTTAGATTCGGACACTGCTAAAAAAATCTAGAACTAATCCCATCAAAATCAGGACATTAACATAAACTTTCAATTTCAGGTCAATGACTCAGATCAATGAAACTGCCCGATGGAGAGAAATAATTATATTGCAGATTATGAAAGCTGAAAAGAGAGGCGGCGGCGGCACCATGTTTGTAACGCAGACCTCCGTTTCTAGCCCGAGGCCTGAAGAGGGAGCGTCCTTGTGTCACAGACTCCTACAACAAAACAAATAACCTCATAAACACCTCTATTGCCGATTACCATCCGCCAAATAAATCATTACTTGGTGTCATACTCAAAAGCCTAATATAGAAGATGAAATTCAACAACATGACCTGAAACAGCAAATAAACAAAAACAATGCAGGTGTTCAATGACTGAATCAGAGGACACCTTTACTGCGGTCAGCCAAGATGTCAGAAAAGGTTGCAAAGAAATTATGAATTATTTTCCAGTGCCCTTACATTTTGCTCACATTTCAACTATCAAATATAATCAGTACTTGTGGAAGTTATTGGGATTATGACACTTCTGTCACAAAAAAAGAGTTATCTGCTTGAATGATACAAATAACTGAGAAAATCTGTTACAAGCTAGAAAAAGAGAGATAGACAGAGTAACAATCATTCACTCAGCAAGAAACATCCTAACAGCCAGATAGGGATCTCAATCTAGAGACCACAGAGACCGGCGTTAGACAGACAAGTCTCCGTTGATAAAGTCTTCTTTGTCACTTCATACTTAATCTGTGTAGAGAAATTGATCATACTCTGTGTGAGTGAGAGATTGATTTATTGTGTTCTACTCTGGGCTACTTGTGTGTCCTCTGGATTCGTATGGAAACAGTTTGGCTCACTGGACTCGATGTAAGGTTGATACAAACCAACACAGGCCGCTTCTACTATTTTTCCAGTAAAACTGATTCGTGAAGGCAAAATAAATCGCACATAATGGTAAACCACTAGCTGATGTGGGTGGTAAACAAAGCTACAGCTGAAATTTAACAGAAGAGGATGGAAAAGGATGCAGAGGAGGATGAAGGAGGTAGTGAGTGGAAAAAAAAAAACAGGGAGACGAAGAAAGTGGTGGTGAACTAACGATGATGATGATTATGGTGATGATGAGTGGAAGAAAGAAGGTGGTGGTAAAGATGATGCTCAAATAAATAGATGCATACCAATCAAAAGTAATTTGACAAACAAAACAGAGAAATATATAAAGTAAAATTCATGATCTTTGGAGATAGAATACACAGATATAAAGTAGGGAGCTGCAACTGACAATTTTAAGTTATTTTGAAGTTGGCATGCTGTCAGGATAACAACAAATTGCCAAACTACACAATCAGCAGACACAGAACAACATCATCATCCCAATTGTGTGTCTGGCCAACTGACACATTTGAAGAGACTTTTAGCACTGGCTTGATTTCCAGTAAAGTATTTGGGCCACAATTATCAATTATTTTCATACTCGTTTAATAGCCCATTACTATCTTCATTCATTGATTTATTGTACTTTAAAAATCTGTTAAATAATCAAATCTGAAAAGCTGAGACCATCAAATGTTTGTCATTTTGGCTTTAAAAAGTTCTGAATTACTGTTTATCAATATTGTTTCCAATAAATGTTCTGACAATCAGATATTTGATTAATCTACAAATGGTTTCAGCTCTTGGGTCTGTAGCTTGTTAGATGTTGAGATTTTTTCACCAGCTGCTGTGTGGGTCTGGTCAGGTAGCTTGCAGATACAGATACCAGAAATACCCCAAACTGCTGCCTGTGGGGAAAGACTCAACCTCTCTGGATTACTGTAATGTGAAAATTGTGATTAATTCAGCTTTGGTACCGGTAGACTTCAACTGTTCTTCTGTTAATCTGTAAATTAGACCCTTATGCAACATGAGTGTTACATTATGCAGCTCCCTCATTTAGAAATGATGCCATTTGAATCATGAATACTGTGAAAATATGCACTTCATTAAGGACATCGCTGCAGCAATCTAAGGAATAGTGATGGCAGCTACAAATATGTTTAGCATAAAAGGAGATCAAATAAAAGCCTGGCAAACACTTGGCCAGTTTGAAAACCTTTCAAGGAGCAAAAACCACAATGATACCTTTACAGTAACTTCACCCACTTAAATACAATAACTGCCAGAACCAAATGTAATAAAACATAGTATACAGATATAATGGCTACATTCGAAACCTATGTGTAAAATGTTATTTTTATTGATGCTATTTTTTCATTCAGGATAAAATCTCTCTGTGCCCAAATCCTACGGGGATCTGTAGTCTCAACTGAGAACACGAAGCATGGATGGAGCCATTGGCATGCCAAACAGACAGACTTGCTTTGTTTTCCTCTCTCTCAAGTGCTCTACTGAGAAGCTATATATAAACAGGTGCAGTACTTCCAGAACCGGCCATCTGTGCCGGTTCTTTCACACCAAAAAAATGTGCAGAAAAGTCAGAGTTAAGCGTCTGTGTGCTTGTGGACAGCTAGTGCACAATGGGGCCGACAGAAAACCACTGAAGCGACAATATGGCCGGTTAGGACATTCTATGTGTGTGTACTGTGTGCACACATGCGTGCATACGATCACATAATCAACCGATCTAAAACAATCTCCCAACCTTTGAAGTCTCGACTCACTTGCAACTTCCTTTAAAACCACATAAAATCTGCTTTAACTATTTTTTTAGTATGTTCATGAATTATTATCTACTTAAATTAGATACTATAATGAAGATTGTTTTTGCCTCCACCAAGAAGCTTTCTTGCTGCCATTTTGGCAAAGCCAAACTCTTTGCACCTGAATCAGCATAACATCACTGCGTGGGTGAAAGGGAGAGAGGGGCAAGGCCAAACTGGAGCTGGGAGTTGCAAATTATTCATGGAGAGTGCTTTAGCTTGTACAGCAGTGAGCATTGTGGGCTGTGTTCCCACCTCTGCCCACACGTTGTGGAGAAAATCAGGTCCGT
Organism: Taurulus bubalis; assembly: GCF_910589615.1. Taxonomy (NCBI): domain Eukaryota; kingdom Metazoa; phylum Chordata; class Actinopteri; order Perciformes; family Cottidae; genus Taurulus; species Taurulus bubalis. The sequence goes on along the minus strand of NC_136593.1, from coordinate 14,064,602 downwards.
AAAAAAGACTGAGCCACTGCGCCTCAAAAACAAGCTTTTAATGCATTCTGAAAACAGAGCAACCAATTCACTGTGGCAATCTTCTACTTTTTAACTGCCCTCTGAAGAAAAGCACCTCAGCCCAATACAAATAGATTAAACTACAGATACAACTAAGGAGACAGAGAAGGGAATTTGTTGCTCAAGCAGAAACTAATTACTTATGAAACACAGTTTTTACTTTGTTCATATCGTTCACTGGGGGGGAATTGTATCTGTGCGTGGGGTTGTACTGTACTTGTGTGGTAGCAGCAGGCTCAGTTTGTCCGTGAGATCATCTTGTTAGTGAGCTGGTGACCTCATTAAATGGCAGGAGGTTAACTTGTGTGCTCAGTGGAGAGTGTATTTAACGTCGGCTCTGAACTGTAACTCAGATGTGGCGGACAAGACTACACACTGAATATAATCTATCAATTACTTCTGAAGTATTTTGGCATCGACTCTTTTCCACTGCAACATGTCATGACTCATTGTGGCTTTCAGCATCTAGTTTGAAGACATTTTGACAGAACACATGATTTCTGTTTTTTACACTGTACCCTTCTAACAATCTCTCGCACCAGTGCAGATTGTTACTTGCTCTAAGATGTTAAGTGCCTGGATCTTCTTCCTGTTTATAGCTACTATTTATATAATCGATGTCTGAATAATGATATGGTATCTCATATAACAAGCTCAGTGCACTGCAACTTGACAAAACACATGCAAATTAGTTTAGTTCCCTTGAAGAAACTAAATATATAAAAGTATCATAATCCGTTGAATCTACCATGAGAGACAAGGGTGGATAGTGTGAACACTGGTAGTGTAGCGATGCTCCAATCAGCTCACAGCCGGAAAAGCTGCCCTTTCAGTGTCAAAATAATGAGGGATTGAACACTGCAGGTTACCACAAGGAAAAGGTCAGAGAGATTGATCCCATTCCCATAGATTGATCCCACTCTCAGAGGAGCTTGCTGAGACATTACAGCTCTGATCACTTATGCATGTGTGTGTGTGTGTGTGTGTGTGTGTGTGTGTGTGTGTGTGTGTGTGTGCGTGCGTGTGTGTGTGTGTGTGCGTGTGTGTGTGTGTGTGTGTGTGTGTAACCTGAGTATGTGCGTGCTAGTTTGTGTACATGTGTGTGTGTCCATGTCTATAAGTGTGGTTTGGTATAAATTCACCAAATGATGTAATGCAGCAAGGAAAGTACATTCATTATCCTGACTGCTAACCCCTAATGACAAGTGAAGCTAAAAGCAGGTATGCAAATGACAAATTAAAAGTGTTCAGATGGGGCTGGATTTGATTAAGGAATGTACCCTCCTAAATTAAAATCCAACTATTTTTTACTGTCTCTCTCAATTTGGAATGATCCAATAAAGGCAGAATGGCAAATGTAATGAGCCAAGAAGACCAAGTTCCCATAAGTAGAAGATGAACCCCGGGCTATAAAATATGTTCTTGAAGTTGTAAAAAGACATAACTCTGAAGAACAAAAAGGAGTCTGCTTAACACTTCAGTCACACAAGGAATCCTGCAAACCTCCTGCAGGATGGACTCCAGAGTGTGACTCAAAAGAGGATTTAAAACTAACATGCCTGTTTACTTTCTGTAGTTTCAATGCTAATTAAATCCATTAAAGCCTCAGAGATGGTTTATGGAGCTTGCAGAGAGCTGCAGAGATGCGTCGCGGACCTCCTGAAAAATGTAACTACGCGCCAGGCCCTGCAGACTGAGGTTTGATTGGACAGAGATGAACCAGGAGATGGAGTTTCTGGACAAGTACCTTACATCTTGTTACAACAACACCACAGTTTATTAATTCTCGGCACAGGAACTCCCCCTCTTCATCCAAATCTTCCATAATGTTTTTCTAGCTAAATGATTTATGTTGGACCAAACGTACGTGGAAACATTGAATCAAATAAATCAAAGACCATCTGACAAAAGACTTGAAAAACGAAGGTCCAAATCAAAAGAAAGTACATACATGTTCGAGAGGAGCTCACACAGAATGCACAGGGGCACATCTGCAGGAGTATAAATCACGCTTAAAACCTAAACCCACAATAGTTATTTGGCCACTTGAGGGCAGTAGAAACAGAAATTAACATGGCAAACGGTTATTCATTTGGAGTTGTTTTTTGCCATCTGATGAATCCCTCTCGTTTTGGCTCTGGTTTGCTCTACACCAACTAATGAGGGTAATGTGTGGTTCTTAGCTGCTCACCAGCTTGCCGTTAAGTTCGTCAGTCTGCTACTGTCATATATATAGAGACATGTATTTGTTCCCAAAACATGTTAGAACTGCCTCCTATGGGACAGTACAGGCATTGCTTTAGGCAATAAAATGTTTGTCCTTGTGCACTTCATTTGTCTTCATTTATTTATTTATAATAAACTGAAGTAGTGATTGCTTTATTTGGCTTTATTGGGGGCTCACCTTCTAGGTGAAATGCAGCTATGCAGTCTCCCTTTTGATAGCAGGAGCTATAAGAGCAGAGGTGGCTACTGGAAAATGTTTTCTTCAGGGAGAGATAACTACAAATAATGTCCAAAGTGGACTCTGTGATCTGCACGTCACACTTTTTTCTCCACACGGCTAAAATAAATGGTCACATTGGTCATAAATACATTTGTTGCAACCATGAAATAAAGGCCAAAATGCACACACGTAACGTTTACTAGAAATGTGCAGATAACGGACCTACAGAGCCAAACTGCTGGTGAAGCAAGAATATGATGGAGAGCTATAATATTTCCTGCCCATGGAGGGAGCCAGAGAGCGTAGGATTTCATAAAGAGATATGGAGCCCAGTGGGAGCATACACACCCACACAACAACATGAAAAACAAACAGTGCACTCACAGAATCTGATTCAAGCATCCTGCTAAATATTGCACTTGGAGTGGGCTGCATATTTAACACCAACCATTTTACTGTAATACCATCTCAGCTCTTATTCCCTACACTATTGGTGTGGAGACAGTCACTCCCCCGCTGTCCCACTTTACTTCTGATGAATACACATACACACGGGTATATTTTGATATGCTGATCAGCAAAGTGTACGAACACATGTGCAATTAGACATACTTTGTGTAGCCTACACAATGTCAGTATTTCACCTCTCTGTCAGTCAACTCACAGCAGGTGTCTGTCCCCCGCATTGTGTCTCCCCCCAGGAACCAGACCACAAGCTGTTAGCAAGAAATGTCAACTGACATAAACTGCAGTCACAAACATCACAAAGGTATATCATATCTTAGGTGACCAGAAAGGAAAGTAAGATCAATTCCCACTAAATAGTTATTTTCACGTCACAATAGAGACCACAAAATGTTAGAAAGGCTGCTCCCAACCTCCCAACCTTCTGCAAATGAAGCATGACAGCGATGCATGGCGATATACAAAACATGTGTAACGCATTATGTGTTATCCTCTCCCTCAAGGTTTGACTTCTAAATGTCAAACGTGACATTCAAATAACTTAAAAATGATCACAGTGAACCATCTCGAAAAATGTCACCACTTTATTTTTTTTGTGTTTCAGGTTCGTAGAATGTTTTGCCACCAGTGAAATAAAGGATATTATTTGACTTCTACTTCTAAATGTCAAACTCTATTCCACTTCTTACACAATTTATTAAAAAAATAATTCAACGGTAACTTTTACGTCTTTCCCATCAAAACAGCTTCGGTTATTACCTGAATAGAATTTTTTTGGGGAAGGTGCATAACAAAAACGCCAACTGCGTCAACCTTCAAAGTAATAACAAAGAACTGAAATAAAGAGGATAGATGTAACAACAAATAACCATCATAATAACCCTACACGTTCTGTCTCTCACAGAGAATAATGAGGTGTACGACAGAGGAGGTCATAATTAATTTGTAACAAGTGAAGGTCAGGGGAGCAGAGGGTCAGTGTGAATTATTAACTACCAAGTGCACAGGGGCGCGCTGCCAAGCAGGTATGAATGGGGTGAGTTTAAGGTGAGTGGGGAAATATGTCACGCACAGTTTGGTGCCCAGACACACACTTACGTTTCATACCAGTAACGAAGCATAGGAACACCTTAACACACTGAATGTAAAGTTCGGACAGTGACAGTCAAAGGTCATTTAGATTCAATCAAAATCAAATGAATGTCGGACAGAAGAGAAATGTATTTTCAATCTTCTGTATGTTTGCACAAATGGAAAATTTACAATAAAACTGACTGACTTTTGAATCACTACAAATAACCATACACAATCCTTTTTCACTGCAGTGATATCAACACTAAGAATTAAAGATCAGCAGATCAGGTTACTCTATGAATGAGCCCTATCGGAGCCCTTTAAACCATCGTATCCATTTCCATTATGCACAATCTGAATAAACAGTGGTGCGCAGTGTGAAGTGTGTAGCGAGCACATGTCACAGTAGGGTGCCCGGCTGTGCCACTCGACCACACGGCTGTGACAGGTCAGTAAGAGTCAGCAGGTATATAGGTCAATCCCCTGGGACTCCTTCAATGACGACACGTGGTCGGGCCTGTGGATTACAGAGGAAATGAAGGATCATCCATGGAGGAAGTCGGTCTTAACTACAGTCACAGTCACTCATACAGTTCCCCGCAGTGTATTCAAAATGAAAACACCATATAGTAGATGATAATCTTAATGTGTTTTGTAGGGTATTTCCATACTACACACTCCTGAATAAATATTATTCTTCTCCTCAGGGTGTGGCATGTTTGATAGGCCAACCTGCAGGTAGACAAGCCATTTATTTATTTGTAGGAGTAGTCACTGAGATTATTTTATTAGAATAAGAGCAAATCAGTCTGAGCAAGGTCTACCTGAGAATAGAATGGCTTCCCTGTCTTCTCTCTACGTGTTGTAATCCGAGTTTCTCTGTGCTTTGCTTACGTAGCTGGTCCGAGAACACATGCATGTTGGTGCATGTGAGTCCCACCGGCAAGCTAATCGCTGCCGCTCTGCACTGTGCTCATACAGCGGTTATCGCTGATAACGCCCCGACCCACAACTCAGGTAAACACTGTTAGCTCTGTCAGCACTGTTGCTGTTGTTTGCATTGCTGCTATCCGCCGGCTCAGCCGTCACCATGTTGAGAGCCGTGTAGAGGGAATCCCTCATTCAAAATGATGCTGTGAATGTGGAATTTAGCATCACCAACGCAATAACAATCCATCCATTGGGAATCATAAATGTCTGAGCAAACATAGTCTGGAAGTCAGTATGCAAAATATAGAGGGTCTTAATTGACACTTGAGACTCCCTGAAAGCTTCAACAGCAAAACTTTGGGGGATCGCTGGAAAAGTCCTCCAAAATGAATTTGTCATTTGAAATCATCTTTTAAAAGCTCCCTATGTCCACCAGTATTAATAATTAAAATTGCAAAACATTTATTCATGAATATGAATACAGAAAAATATTGTTTTTTATATTGCCTTTGAATACCAGCTGTTAGTTGTGTAGTTCTGAATCTGAATGTTTCCTCGTACAAAAGCAGTGGCTTTTTTACAGTCCAAAGACTTGCAGCTTAGGTTAATTGAAGGCTCTAAATTGCCCGTAGGGGTGAATGTGAGTGTGAATGGTTGTCTGTCTCTATAAGTGCCCTGAGATACCTGGGCACATATAGGGTGAACCCTGCCTTCTTCCAATGTCAGCTGGGATCGGCCCAAGCGCCCCCTCGACCCTAAATAGGATTAGCGGTTTGGATAATGGATTGAAAAGGAACATTATCAGACAAGCAGATTTTAAAAGCTAACCTTATCCCTTGCTTGATTATTACATGACTAATGTGAACAATTAAGCAAACTATCAAAGTGTTTACACTGGAAGTGTTTTCTAAAACAGTGGCAGTCTTTATGTGAAATAACTTTTTATAGTGTGTTGCTGCAGGACAACAGTGTGTCATCTGCCATTACGTATGTGTGTCTCTTCTGTCCCTCCGGGGGGCCGGGTAGCACAGTGTCAGGTCATGCTTCCTGCTCTTTATTTACTCATTCTGTCTGTTTCTATTCGTATCAACGGGGGCAACAGGTGCCCCCTTTTGGCCCAGCACACAGGGGCCGATCACATCAGTCAGAGTGTCCTGCCTCAGTAGAGGGCTTTCGATACATAAATAAGACACAGTGAACGCACCAAGACATCCAAGTTAACCCACAAAGTAATTTTATCTGAAAGCATGTTTCCAACCACACATCTTCATGGAGGTAGTCTGACACAGACACAGACGTTCTACTACCTCTGGGCAGGAACATTCAGAGGAGCACATTGTTTGTTTAAGTTCTGGATCTGTTAAGGTATCTCCGTAGGAAAACAAATCTGCAATAATTATACTTATATGTGGTGAAATGTACAACTTTTATCTAAACGTCATTTGAAAGTGCCTCTGAGATTTAAAATATCTTAATCAAGATGGTTCTGTAAGCAACAACAATGGGTTACAGACCAATGACAAATAAACAGAAAGGAAATTCCAAATTCCTGAACAAAATGACCGTTATGTAAAATATATCATTTTAGAAACAACCTGCATAGCACAAAGAACACAATAGTTGTCTAAATACTTTAACAAAACATACTATTTCCAAACCACCATCTTATGTGTGGCACTAAGCTACTAAACATGGCAAATAATAACGCTAATCCATCGCCTCCACCATGTCTAAATATAACTGAATCTTTAAGGGAGGTTCTGTGGATCCACCTCCTTCATCCCTCAAAGAAGTGAAATCTTTCCTAGAGGACAAGAACAATCCAATATCCCACTTCACACGCTTAAGGACTTGTAAGAAAGCATTCAACGGATAGCTGAAGCTGTTCTGAAGGCAGAGGGTAGTATTTGACAGTTTCCTTCGTTTTATTTTTATTTTTTGAAGAGCCTTTTAGCCCAGCTCTGCTAATTTGCTCTGTGAATGTTCAAGATGAATTTGCAATGTTTATTTCTCTGCAATCCTACATAAAAAGCACCAAGAGCGGCAGCACACGGCTCAGCTTAGTTTATTGAACGAAACCTTCCTCTGTGGTCAAACTGTCCAATGCAATCAGTATAATAACAACTCATTGATGTGGCTTATTGTTGACCTCCCCACACCTTCACTGGTCTCATATTTCCAGACTATTTGATAATTCTCCAATATTTAAATCTTCAATCAGCCAACAAGCTTAATGTCAGCAATATAATAAAACAGATTGCCAATGTGGCTGATTGAGATTAAGTCAGATGTACACAAAAGAACAGTATAGTTTGTTTGCAGCATCATACAGAGGATGGGCGATGGGTAATCTTCTCACTCTTTTGGCCACACAGGAAAACTCAGTCAGATGTGCTTTTTAGCTCAGAGGCAAAAACAGAATAAAGGCAGTGGCATAACAACAGTCAAACCTCTAATCATACATCTGTTTTCCAAAATGTTAATCAAGCTGCAGCCAAACAAACCCATTTTACACTGTGGTTGGCAGCCAAGCCTAAACAAGTCATGTATCTCATTGCATATGCCTGTCCCCAGGACAAGTTAATCAGGCTGTCTCCTCGGCCCTGTTTCATTTTAGATGAGTTTCTAATACCCCTGCCAGGCAAATCTGCAGCTATCAGCCAAGCAAATGCAATTCATGTATCTCACATTTATTTTTTAAACAAGTTACTCAAGTTGCAACCTCTCACAACCATGTAGTCAGGTGATTCCTCTACTGGAATTTGTCCAGCAAAAACGATGTATACTAATGCTATACTGAAGTGTCAGACATTTTGGAGTTATATATGTTTTAACTTAGCAAGTCTGCAGGGAAGCATCGCCATCAGCATCCTTTAAGTGGGACTTACTGTATAAGAGAAGTAAGTAGGGAATTCCTGAAATGGAGTGACATAATCCACTATACAAAAGGTAAATTAAAAACAGTCACAAGACTTGTGGTCACACACAAGACGCCAGTAAAAAAGCAATTACATAAAAATATAGAAATCTCTAATGGGCACTAACCAAACTATCGTTACTTTGGTATGAAAAAACATGATTATGTAGAACCTCATTGCTCATACGCTCTGACTTTGGACTTTGTCTTGCTGTTGTTAATGGAAGGATGAAAAAGGTGGCACATAGTGAGACATTTAAAAGTTCAAAGTGCATGAAGTGAAGTATCAGACAACACTGCTGCATATTTTTGTACATTATTTATGGTATAAAAAGCACAGGGGTCACTAATCTAGCTTTTAAAAGAAAGTCAATAGCTCTACATTTGAGACAAGAACAACCCTGTGTTGGTTTGTGAAATGAGGTGTTTAAATAAGAAAATGACAGTGACCAAGTGAACCCATTAAGCACTATTACACTTCCTTTGGTTGTTGTCTCACGCCCCCGCCATTGCAGCCTGTGTCTTCACTAATCGAGGCAGTGGGAGGACCATCTCTCTGGCCAAGTGTAATGATCTTCATGCTGCTTTTGCTATTGTTAATACTGTAGTTAGGCTCAAAGCAGCAGCCCAGACACGCATCGTTGATCTGGTCATCTCCACTGCTGCCCGACAGCTGCAGCACTGAGAAGATTAGCAAGGGGTTAAATGTAATATCTGAGTGATCAGTGAGCTTTATCTCTTTCATTTGGTCTCTCAATCTCCTGCTCCCTTTCATTATAGCGCTCCCTGTCTGGCTGTGTATTTTCATTCCCCTGACATACAACTACACGTCTCCGTTCCATAATCTCACATTTGTGTCGCCAGCCTTTTAGTATTTGCAGCCTCTAAGCACAGCGCACACTCAACTGACCCCCTCCTTCTTTCCTAATGGCAGCATTAGGGAGTAGTTGCATGCCGGAGGTTCTGCAGGGGAAGAGAGAGCAGGAGCACCGATGAGGCTGGTGAAGTGATATGTTGAGACAGGAGGGCCCAGTAGCAGGGGTGGGAGGACTCCGGTCCACCTCTGTGGCTGTGACACCGAGGATAGACACGGCACTGCCAGGAGCCCTTGGAGCATCGCTAAAGCTTGTTAGCAACGCCACCAGGCCTTGAAGATGATGAGTTCTGAAGAGGTGATTAAGCCAATGCTGAGGTCCCTGGTAGGCTTCAAAGCACATTCACACAAGGTAGAAGAGGAAGGGCATTTGAAGAAAAGAGCCACAGAAAAGAACTGGAGGGTAATTCAAGTTCAATATGGTCACTGTGCTCCGAGATAGCAATTCATCAAACGAGCTGATATGGCTGCCGTGGCAGACAGGGCTAGGTACAGGTCGAGGTTAACCTTAAAGACATCTCGTGAAAAATTAACACATGTGGTGAACAGACGCTGAGCAGAATAAGGCAAATAAATGCAATCCCAGTGTCAAATTGTGCCAGTCAGATTCTCCTCTCACCCTTTTCTTTTTCCTGTCAGTCCCATGTTTAGAATCAGGAAATACGGTGCAACATCTCAGAAAATCTTAAAAAGCACAAAAGATTGCACTGGAATATACAAGCAGGTGTGGGAGCTTTGTCCTGGATCTCTCAGTAGGTCTGTGATATACAGGAGTTTAAACAAAGTGCATGCGACTCCAGCTCAGACAGAGCCCAGAGCCTGCTGCCAAACACAAAGGTCCCAGAGATGAGAGTGAGTGGCATTTAAGCCTCCAAACCAGCGAGCCATCTGTGCTGGGTGCCACATAATCTCAACAGGAAGCAGTCATTGCTGTACATCCCATCATCTTCCTGTCTTTTCGTCTACTGCAGCACAGTCACACACTGTATTTTGTCACTGTGGCACAAGGGTTTTGGGTGATCCTGCCTCATGTTATTCAAACTGAACATGTGTCGCCTCTTTTGAAATACAGGCTTTAAGTGGAAAAACCTTTATTTCACCATTACAGTCTCTTCAACTCTAATATCAAGTGAAAATGGGCTTTGTCTCAGTTTAATCAGCCATCAAGGCTTACTATTCTCAGATGGCACTTATTTGTGTGGGTGGATCTTTACAATGGTGTGCCGGGGTTAAGCATCATACTCAAGGGATCACTACACTCCCTCAGCACGGATTACAAACACTCTCAACTATTAGCTCCTTCTAAGATCCCCAGCCCCATATACACACAGAAACACACCCATCTCGCTGTCTCTGCCTCTTTTTGTTTGTGTCTGAGTCACCTGTGTCTTATAAATACTCTTGTATTATGTGCAGGGGTTTTAGGATGCTCACCCTGCTGTTGCTGCTAAATCAACAGAGCGTAGACTGAATCAAGAGGGCTGAGTACCCGTGTTGCAATGTCAACTGCAAGCGATTCAACCAGAAGTAATTGCCAATTCAATCAATGTGTCAACAGAGAGCAGTCTCGAACTAAAGTGTGTAGACAGGAGGAGGAGAGCTAAGAGAACAGGTTGTTTCCAGAGCTGGAACATGTTTAAAAGGTATCAGGCACTAGTGTTAGACTTTTTTTTAAAGGGTAGCATAATTCAAGAAATGGATGGTTGAAATAACGGTGGTAACGGTAATAATGGTTGAAGATGAGTATGAGTATGAGTATGTGTGTTTTATTCAGTCAATCATTACATACAATACAATAAGTAAAGCCACAATCTAATATACAAAAAAAGAAAGATTGAAAAGGTATGTAGAAGCATAATGCTTCTATATTACTATCTTAAATTATTATCAATTAAATCAAATAATTGATTCAATATAAAGAACAAATAAATATATATATATATATATATATATATATATATATATATATATATATATATATATATACATACATTTTATTCACACTTGTAACCCTCAAAAATAGTTTTATAAACAATCCTTTTGAAAACCGTTCTTACATTCATGCTAGCGTTGTTCCATAATTGAACTCCTACAATAGAGATACATCTTCTTTTAATCCCTTTGTTAGCTTTTTGAACAGTAAACTTACAAACATCTCTCAAATCATATGTACACTCAAGTATTGAAAACAACCTTTGTACACAGTCTGGCAGTGACTTTGCTTTAGCTCTGTACATTGTCTGCATTTTTTTAGAATATACCAAATCATTAAATTTTATAACATGAGATCTGATAAACAATGGATTTGTTTGCTCATAGTAACCAGCAGTATTCATGATTGTAGATGATTGAAGATGTAGTTATGGGTAATAATATCATTTTATGTATTAACTCAATTATTTGTATTGAAGTATAGTTATATAATGCCAATACAACCATTTAGTGTCTGTATTCAAAATCACTGTCAAACGATGAACTGACAAATGTTGCATAGTTCTCAGTATTGTGCTTCAGTGGGCGTGAATACATGTATTTTAGTATGTGCAGCATGTGTAAGTTGCATGTGGGCGTCTGAATCTGAATTCTTGTAATAAATGTGCTCTGGCCCACCACAAGCACATAGTGCATGCAGCACAAAGGAAAATGGAAGTATTAAAAGGCAGCAAGCAGCTGATTGAGGCCGGGTGGGTGTTTGAATCTGTGATGGTGTCCCATCATCACTTTGGAAGCAGCCAGGCTGAGCATGGCAGGCTTGGATGCAAGATGCCGGTAGCCATCTGGCTTTGGATGGGACTCCCGAGGGAGACACAGACTGGTGCCAACCTTCAGAAAACACTTCTAGTATGTTTGAGAATGAGAATGACATGTTCATCTATACTGTGGCTCTGTGTGAGAGCGGCTTAACTGTGTTCCTGCAGAGCTGTGACACGTAAGCAAATACTACATGTTCTACATATGATTACTGAGTGCTGGTGTGTCTTCAAGGGTACTGCGGTCTCAAGCAAATTGTAGCCGTGAATGGAAAAGTAGAAGTAGAATCCCCACCAAGACTTTGATTAATTCAAGATATGGATTTAATCTGTGTGTAGCACTCAGTAGCTGTTGGCTGTAAGAGATTCTTCAACTGAGTCAACAGTGTGCTCCATTTGCACAACGAAATGTTTGAAAATTAAACAACGTTTTTAAAGGCTAAATTTCATGCTGCACAATTTATCTGCAATTTCTCATTATCAACATTTCATTGTGTGTTAACAGCACAGTTTACTGCTTCCTGTGTTCGAGCACATACAACTGCAGACGGCATTACAAACTGTTAAAAGGTCACTCTTTGCACAGTCTCTGACTGTAATTGCATATTGCAGAATGAGACTGTGAGAGAGTGCCTTTGTGTGTGTGTGTGTGTGTGTGTGTGTGTGTGTGTGTGTGTGTGTGTGTGTGTGTGTGTGTGTGTGTGTGTGTGTGTGTGTGTGTGTGTGTGTGTGTGTGCATGTGTGTGTGTGTGTAGATGACTATGACTATGGATGCATCATATAAAGTGAATGCATACTGGTAAAGGTCACATAATGAGCAGGTGAGTAGCAGCTATAATGTGAACATTCTGAACTGTAAATATATCGATGTAAAGTTACTGTATACGCTGATCTTATCTCAGCTCTGTGTGGTAGAACAAATATTTGTGACCAAGGAACAGAGCCAGAAAAGGCTACAGCTGAACTTTACTTTGCTAACATATCACCAGAATATGTTAATATTAAATGGGAGTCTGATCCACATTATTATTCTCGAGGATGAGAGAGTCTTATTTAGAAGTTAAAATATAATTTCTAGGCTGAAGAGGCAAGTTTAAATGTTAGAATAAAACTCCTCTGAGTTGCCAGAACCGTTAATATATTTGATACCAAATATATGTTCTGAGTAAGTCGACTTGTTTTGAGTTCAGAATGTGATACCCTCAGAAATCATATTGGATTCTTACACCAACCATACAACCTGCTCCTGGAACTCAGTCTCATACAAACAGACACTGTCCTGCATTAAAACTATCATGCACCCGCATCTCTTCTCATACACATGCATGCAACATGCACATGGGCATCAACACACACTGACCTTATGTGACATGATGAATCAAACACAGCACTTACCCTGCTCCGCACTGCATGAACTATTTATAATGTTCTCGTTGAATTATTGATGAACTATGTTTTCTGTTTCTCTACACTTTTTCTACAATTCTGTGAGAAATTCGCTGTTTACTAATGATCCACTCAGGGCCTCCATCTCCTTATGAATAGAGGGGACACGTCTATATCATAATAATAGACACACTGAGTCAGATCAGTGCGCCTGCCCAGCCGTAGGATGAAATGTCAGGCATATGGGAAAAATAATGTGTGAACTAATACATAACGCATTGTCTCAAACACACCTCCACCTATATTTATTGTCAAGAAAAAGGCATTGCTGAAGGCTGGAGTAGCCTGTGCGAGTGGAAGGAGAGAAAGAAAACATTTCAGGGATGAGGACTGACAGCGTACTGTAAATCACATCGAGCAGGAGACACTCCAGTGAAAACAGCTTATGTTGCAATAGCAACCATACTCTGGGGAGACGACAATGACTCAAGGTTGGGTTTAATCTCCTTGAGAACCGTAATGGGGAGGAAACGGCCCTTAAACAAGGACATCTTATTTACTCAGAGCCACACATGACATTCAACTCTAATTGATGTGAAATATTGTGCAATGTAACAAACAGTTGGCTTCCTCTCAGTCATTATCTCTGGTTCTCACTCTCTCTCCTTCCTCCTCCTTCTCAATCTATAACCTCTTTCCTTTCTCTCCTTCTCTTTTCTTCCACTCGTTCACGAACAGACGCTGGCATTCATTGCCTCATCTCAGATTAAAAAGGGGCCGACTATGTTTTTTTTGTATGTTACAGCTCAGCCTAATTTGCTCTGAATGAATTATGCAGTGTGTCACTCATGGGGTGACAGAACATGTATTTTCATGAATAATTTCAGCATTTTTCTGATATCCACAAGCAGATCCTCCTTAAGTACAGTGACAGAGAATTTCATGACAGGATGTCTATTACAAATCATGCTTTATGTGTGACATAGTAACGGTGGTGAACACTTAATAGGCAGTATTTCTGAATCTTATACTGCATTTGTAATTCATTTAGGTCAGTTTGTGGATATTTCTTTAACTTTTTCCATAATTTTGCATTAAAAAAAACCCTGATTAAGTCCACTGTGATTAGTAGACAAATTTAAACCTGAAAAAGACCATGGTGGGCTGAATGCTTTCTGTAGCTACTGTAGTTTGATATTGTTCTATTTAAGCAGCTATAATTACTTTGATACATACTTACAGTTGCAGCTCATTTGCATTGTCTTCCCATTTTTGTTTCTTTCTATCTATGGAAGCATTTCCTTAGCTCTCATTATCAGGTGAGGACTATATTTACAGTAAATTGTTTCTTCTTGTAGCCGGAAAAAACATCTTTTGGAAAGACATATAATCATATAGAAAACCATTTCAAACTGATTTGCTCCTTACAAAAAAAAGAGAGGAAAAAAGTCTGGTGCTATTATTATTATTATTATTATTATTGCCTATATTATCATTGTTATGCCCCCTGACTTAACTCCGCCCTCTTCTGAGAAGAGGGCTGTCTATCTGTTTCAGGTCTGGCGCACCTGGAGCAGCCACACCTGAGAGACATCAGTCAATCAGTGGGCTGGATAGATATACTCCCAGATCCAGTGCTCTCTTCCTCTTCCTCTCTGAGCGGCGAGCGGTCGGACCTGCGGTGGTATGGTGCCTGAGTGCAAGCTACCACTGGTATCATTTTGGGGGAAGCTGTGTAGAGGTTCTCTGTCATTTGTGTTGTCTCGGTTTTCTCCTGTTTTGTGGCTAGACAGGGAGGTCAGTATTGTATTGTCAGTATTGGTTTTTTAGTTTTGGCCTTGGAGATCCTGACGCCTTTTAATTCCGTTTTATTTGATTTACCTTTTTGTTAAACTATAAGCTGTCAATAAATGATTTTATTACATGCATTACATTTTTCTTTTTGATAAAGCCTATTCCTGTTATTACTCAATCAAAATACAAATCTCATAAAACATTTTAAACACAGAAATGAGCCCCATTGTTCCACTGTGTGGCATGTTCCATTTAATGAAAATGGGCACTGTAGTTTATTTTTAGCTGATCCCACATAAATCAGCTATAATGACTTAGTGCTTCAAATAAACGTATACATTCATGACTGTTTTTCAAAATCTGCAGTACATCTTCAGTAATAACTAATGGGCTGAGAGTTGTAGACCGGACAAGGAAGAATTACACATTGTTGGTTTTGGTATTTTCAGGATTTGTTTATAATAATAAAAATATTAAATATCACTATAGCCTTGTCCTTTACATTTCTAGTAACTGGTAAACAGTGGTCACTGCCCAGTTGTTAAGCCACTGAGCACAGATTTAAGTTTGTTTTGTCTCTCATCCAGATTGATTATAAAACATCAAACCAGACCAGTGACGAGAAGAAATGATGCATTCACAGGCTTTGTCACGACACCATGAAAACAGGGAGCAGTAATTAAAATTATGTCTGCAACAGGCAAGAAAATACAGAGAAAAAGAAATGGAGAAACAAAAAAGTTTGAAGAGATTAGAAGAAGATGAGAAGGAGAAATGTGCAAAACAGGCTGCGGAAATCAAGCTGAGAAACCAAGATTCAAAGTACAAAGCCTCACACCATGTCCAAATGGTTCTCACCCACTCTGGAGCGACCGACCTGCCAGCTCACATGGAATGACAACAAAAACTGTTCACAGGTTTGGAAATAATGCACCTTATACTGCATTGAGGTCGACGCCAGCAGAGCAGAAACCAATCACACCTAATAACAGAGTCTCTCCTGAAAACAGAGCAACAGCAGTCTGAAGGTTTTTGTCAACTCTCAGCGTCTTAGCAGCCGAGCATGAAAGGTACGCCTGACAAACAAATTATCTCTCTGTTTCCATAGCGATCTATGAATGGCCTGCGCTAGTGCCTGTGACAACCAGATGCCTGGGCAGACAAGGCTCGCCCATAAAAAGCCAGCGCTCTGCAGAAAGCCAGTTATTACTGCTATCATTCAATTGGACTTGATTTGCATAATTAAACTCTGTTATTGCCTGGCTTACTGCAAGTCTCTGCTCTTACCAACTGGTTTCCCAGCATGACAGAGGACCAAGGATTACTTCAGGAAAAAATATACCCTCAGCTAACCCCTGTGACTAATCAATACGAAGATTAACCATTCAATTGAACTTGATAAGGCCCAGTTTTGGGTAGATGGGTCATATATTTCTGTGCAGCTCCAGGGTAGAGTGCACACTGATGAGGTGAGTCACAGCCTGGACTTCACTCAGCTAACTACATGAAAGGCTCTGACATAGCAGAACAGAGCAGGTCCTGACTGAGAAACACTGAGAGAGAGAAAGAGAAAAAGCTCAGAGGCTTACATAAAGCTTTGTGTGTACAAGCTACAGAAACCTGCAGCTTGAAAATACAAATATCAACCCTTCTTGTGCAGAAATATTCTTTTGTTAAAGTAATTTAGTGATCTCTCTGGATTAAGGAATGGTAGCAAACAATAAGGCACTATTCTTTTAAATTACTTAGAAACAACAAGAACAAGCTCTGACATACAGAATAGGGATCATAAAGAACCTCAGAGACAGAGCAAACAGAGACAATTGTTGGCCAATTGACAGCAGTTGAAGCACAAGAATTCTCTTTAAATTGCCGCTATTCACTCCAAGAGAAGGCGACCGCAATTAGATAACAACACAACCCATTCAAATGCAACATGACACAGCATTTCCTCTGGAAACACATCAACAAATCATTTCATTTAGAAAATGCATGGTCTAAAAGCCATTGCAGACCAGTTGACTCTTTGTTACATATAAATGAAAGTCATACCAATCAAATCAGTCTTACCTCGACTAGGTGTGGAGTGGGATTGAATCCACACATGTTGCACACTTGGTGGTGGCACTGTGTGCAGGTATTGTAGTTGGGTTGTTCTGCTGTGTTGCCGATATTGAGGTTGGTCTTGCAGAGAGGACAACAAGCTTTGGGTTTAGTGGAGTCCGGGGGTGCGTGCTGTTGTGGCTGCTGAGCATGGGCTCGAGGCCCTTGTTGTGTAGGCTGAGGTCCTGAGGGTTTACCCGCCCCAGGCCCTGGACCAGGAGGTCCTCCTGGTTTGGGGGCCGTTTTGGGGGGCTGTTGTTGTGGTTGAGTAGTCTCAGATATGAGAGTGCTGGCCTGGTTAAGAAGAGAAGCACCAAAGCCAAACAGCTTCCCAAATGTCTGCTCTGGAGGTGGGGGCTGCCGTGAAGGAGAGCTCCCCGCACTGCGAGTCTGGTCGTGGCGGGTGTGCTGGGGTTGGTGGGCGGGAGAATTCCAGGACAGATCAGGCTGGGATGGGGCTTTGGCCATGCCGGGGAGAGCGATTGCCCCTGGAGGGAGCTTTACTTGATGCTGACCTGGGCCAGCTGGACCAGCCTGTTTGGTAGAGCCAGGCGCTGGATGAGCCTGTGCTGGATGGTGAGTCTGCACTGGAGGGTGAGCCTGCGCTGGATGGTGAGTCTGCGCTGGATGGTGAGTCTGCACTGGAGGCTGGGCCTGCGCTGGATGGTGAGTCTGTGCTGGATGTTGAGTCTGCGCTTGAGGATGGGCCTGCCCTTGAGGATGGGCCTGCGCTTGAGGATGGGCCTGCGCTTGAGGATGGGCCTGCGCTGGATGATGAGGAGGCAGCGTCTGAGGAGGGGGCTGTGTCTGAGGTGCAGGCTGAGTTGAAGCATCAGGTTTAAGTTCTGGTTTGGCTGCATGAGAAGGAGAGTGTATCTGTTGCTGGCTCTTGGAGCGTGGTGTGGTCATGTCCATACCCAACGCTCTCTGCATCTGACAGTTCAGACATAGCCACTCCTGAACCTAGGAAAGAAAGAGATAAAAAAAAAAACAATGACCATAAACTACAGCATCTATCTCCATCTTTTAGTTAATAAATGGCTGTGGAATTAGAGAAAAAAGTTAAACATATTGGGTAAATGTTTATTTGATTGATGACTCTCTCATGTCTGAACCCTTTTAATGTATTAAATACACACAATATAATGTGTTAATCAGGGAGCTTTAGAAGCACTGGTAGACAGATTGGCTTACCTTTATCCTTTTGTGTGTATGCTAAGCTAAGCTAACCAGCTGCTAACCATAGCTTCCTATTTACTATGCAGACATTCATTTTCACTTTTGGCAAGAAAGCAAATATTTCCCAAAATGTCAAATGATTCCTTTGATAAAAGGTTTAACTGATGGAGCTGTTGTAGATGATAACAAATGGGTGCATTATTTAAATAAGTCAAGAAGATATTCTTTAAAAAAAAGATAGCGTAACTTAGTTGTTTGCATCTCCTCCCTGCATCCCCGTGGGTTTCTAGTGGATGCTCCACTTTCTTTCCACTGTCCAAAGAGATTCAAGTAACATAACCTAAAAACTCTGAATTGCCTTTGGGTGTGAATGTGAACACGAGTGTGTTGTCAGTGTGATGAACTCGCTGCTTTCCCTTCCCCTGGCCAATGCATGCTGGGATAGCCAGGCATTGTGTATGGAAAATGATTAAATTAAAAAGAATAATTTTGAATGGTGTAAAATACCTCATTGAGGATGGATTTAAGCATCATGTGCTTGCATGGACATTTATTGGTAAACATAATTTACCCTTAAACAAATGTGACAGACGGTGTGAACTCTTGACTTCATCAATAAATCATGACCACCACTGATTTAGTATCTTGCCTCGCATGAAGTGTCTCTTCACTTTTTTCTTTCTCTTACATTCCCACTCTTTACACAACATGTTCCCTTCCTCATTAAAATCTTCCCACCATTTTCCTCTTGTTTCTCCTGCTGTTGTCATTTCCTTCACGGCTTTCTTTCTCTTATCTTCTGCTCCATTACGGCACATAAGAAGATCAAAGTCAGAAAAAGGTCCTATAGTGATGGCACATGACCATACGTGATAATTGGCATCCTGGTGCTTTGACACCTGCCACACCATTGTGTCTGTCTTGGATCTGTGGTTATTACATAATGCCTTAATGCATTATAAATGCAGTCGGAGAGAAGTTGTGTAAAGGTTGGGGCTGTGTTGGAGGTCTGGGGCTCAAAGGATGAGGTGGGAGTCCTGGACGCAATCTTTTTACTTTCTACCTTTGGGTAAAAATTCCCTTTTAGACTGTGAAGGTGGATTTTTGGTTCAGCTTCAGCGGAGAGTTTTTAGTACTCCGGGAGCTGCTGGAGCGAGGACTGAAAATGCAGCAAGATCTCTTTACTTCTCCTGTGGAATCAATCCCTGCAAGCCTGTGGCCACGGCATGTTGATTCACAAACAAGCTCACAAACAACACGAACATACACATTATCTATGAGGGACTACGGAGAATCCCACAATTTATGTGCATAATATATTTTAATAAGATCTCTGTCCTGTAAGATTTTCTCAAACTATTGCCTATGAAATCAATCAAATTCTACAATACTATTTGAACAACAACCACCACACATTTACTCTACATGTTTGATCCAAACTTTATAACGACTGTATACTAATACGAGAGTATCAAATAGCACTTAAATAAATTTCAATAAATGTCCTCTCAATATATCTTGCATATTATAATTTGTGACTGTTTGTGGATTATATGCCAACTGTACTATTGATGTTTAACTTCTTTATAAGGTTTAATTGCTAAATGTTATTGACATTATTATATTATTATATTTAATGACTAGAGCGTCATTAAATATATTATTTACATTTAAAACATTTCATACAAGCTAGTACAGTTGTTGTCACTTCACACATCACTTTACTGTTTTAAAATGTTTAATAATCACTCGACCTGCCTTGCAGTATTTCTCCGTCTGTCTCCAAGTCCGTCATTCAGTCGGTCAATCAGTCAGCTACTCAGGAGAGACAGAGTAAGGCTCAGCAGCATCTTTGCCATGTGCTTGGCTCCCGGCCAATCCTCAGTATGAGGAGAGATGAGGCCGTGGTTTTTATTGTCAGTCAGGGAAGCTGAGAAGCCGGGAATAGAGGTGAACCCTCGGGACAGTCAGAGTAATCTGGACAGTGAAATAAGCCAACACTGGAGCAACACAACACCATCCAACACTGGACTTCATCCAATCAGAGACTCACAAGTGGGAACTCCTCTTTCCATCATTATTATTGTCCTTGATTTTTTTTTTAATCTCCAAATTACAGTAAGGATAATCATATTAAGCCCATTGAGGAGAAAACAAACAGAGAAAGCAGCTGCTGGGAGGGCAGGCAGCTATTTATCAATTCCATCGTGTCTCTGCTTGCCTCCGCCTCATCTCTCCATCTCATTCCTCTCTGGGTCCCCCTTGTTATGAGGCAATCATGTGGATCTTTATGAAATCTGATCTGTATCAGCAAAAAACAAGCACACTGCACATTCTGTCTCCTGCCCTCCTTCTCTATAAGCTCTCTGCTGAAACCCTCCATCTTGTTCTCCTTCACCCATTTTTATTTATCCGTCTTATCTATATCTCTCGAATCACATATAACTCTCCTCCTTCATCTCCATCACCGTTTCCATATCAAGTACTGTGTGCATTGTTGATGGCTCTCATTCGGCTTTGCTTACATACATGGATCCAATTCCTGCCTAAGCTTGCTAAATGTGTGTGTGTGTGTGTGTGTGTGTGTGTGTGTGTGTGTGTGTGTGTGTGTGTGTGTGTGTGTGTGTGTGTGTATAATGGTATGATGCACGTCAAAGGTCATAAGATGCGATCAAAGCCCACTGTTCTGCGAGAACCCAGTGTCTGCCAACAGGATGCTCGAGCAACGTGGCTTCATGCAGAACAACAACTTGCTGCCAGAAATAGAACCTTTTAGCAGCAAGGGCCCAGCGATACTTGGATATGGATCAAATCATGAGCGCATCCTTATTAGCACCACACACACACACACACACACACACACACACTTATTTACACATTGAATGTTATGCTTTGGGTAAGATCTGATACATAATCTTGATCGTATCAACTTACAGTTATTTTTTTAATAATGTATTCTTTTGGAGATTATTTCATTATTAATGTATTAATTATTTGGTCTGTAAAAAGTTGAATATAATTGCAATCACAATTTCCTAAAACCTAACATCTTAAGATGTCTTCTTTTGTTCAACAAACAATCCAAACCAAAGGTATCCATTAAGGTAACTATCACATGTATCAAACAAAAGCAGCACTTCCTCACTTTTTTTTCTTCTCCTGAGTAATCAATGAATCAACACATTTTTCCAACTCTGATCATAGCTACAATGGGTGTGATTGTAGAATAACATTGGATTCCTATAGATAAACATCAACAAGCCTGGAAATGAAGCATTTTCAAATTCAATGACAAAAGGGGCAAACCCAAGTGATAGAATCAAAAGCTCCAGATCAAGGAGCCTTGATCAAGGGCATTGTTTTCTTAACTGCTGTTTCCAACTGCAAAATTGAACATTGAATCCTTAACGAATTCATTAAATCTGACGCATTTCTAGATTTTACACAACCTAAAATGTTAATAGACCTCTTTTACCAACGACGTTTTTACTTCTCACAATCGTAAAAGCACAGGTCTAAATAATAAGATAAATGGTGGCTGAATTCCATTTAGCTGCTTTAGTTTCAAGGTCTTGATATTGTGCATGTTGGTTCACTGTCAGCCTTAGCTTACTTACTGGACATTTGAGTAGACAGTAACCAGGCCCGCCCAAAGTTAATGTGTCCTCCCCAAATATGTGTTACTCTGGGGCTGCAACTAACGATTATTTTTAATATGGACTGTTCTGCTGATTATTTTCGAGATCAATCGCCTAATCGTTATAAAATGTAAAAAAAATTTTTTTTTGTCTTTTTTCAATCCCAAACCCAAAGATATTCATTTTAATATGGTATAAAACCAAGCAGGAAATCTCCATATTTGAGAAACTGAAAGAAGCATTTTATGCCATTGTTGCATGAAAACAATTACGTTCCCAATTAGACTAATTGATTCGGCGACTTATTGTTGCAGGTCTTATTTAATCGTATCATTGCATGCACGTGCTCTCCTTCTCTCTCTCCAACTAAACACATACATGTAAACTGAGACACAACCTACTCAGGCATAGCATAGCCAGGAAATTCACTCTTAATAGATAACACTTTAGATCACTTAGTTTCTTAGGTCATGTGGCTGACACCCACGTCTTCTTTTTTTGCAACGATTGTGTATTCAAGAGGACGTTTTCAGGAGGGGGCTTACATTATGAACACAGGTTACATTTTACGAAAGCAACAATAAAGACCACACTTATTTTAGTTGTTTTAATGACTAAATATTTTTGATCAAAATAGAATTGTGTTATCATTGCTGAGGTGGGGGCCTCCATGGCCCCACTTAGCAGCTCGGCCAAAAAAAACTTCTCCCTGTTTTACCCCCTTATGAGCTGCCCTACTATATATCTGTGGTTTTACCGCTATCACACTTTGACAACTGTCTGCCGTGAATGCGGCTTTTTGCTAATAGCAACAATAACTATTCTTCAGAATTGGGGTTGCTCCTCATATTTAGAGCATCATATTGCTCACACGTTTTTATTGATAGATAATCAGCATTTTGTGTTTTTTAATGATTTTAATTGAAAATATCAGCAAGTTAAACCTGTGTTTAAAGACGTAACTGAACTAGCGGCATCAGAACACATCTATTACTCAGATACATAATAATAATAATAATAATAATAATAATAATAATAATAATAATAATAATAATAATAAGCGTAAACTGTTGTTACATGTGGATCACAAATTGTGGCTTTAAATATTTTAGTATTTTTGCAGCACTGGCCTGAATAACATCCCTGTGACCCCAAAATGATCCTATAAGTTACAAGTGAGAAGAAACAAGCTGAGGAGAGAAGTAGAAGGGAACCTATCTTCACCTCCCCTCCCCACCCCCACCCCACACACACACACACACACAGAGAGAGAGAGAGAGAGAGAGAGAGAGAGAGAGACGCTGCATACATCAGGTGCACAGAGTTTCCTACTTTTCCTTTTCCAGTACACAGAAGTGAGACATCATGCACTCCATCATTCCCAAGGAAAGCTGAGTTAAGAGCACAGTCTGAGACAGAATCAAACTTCAACTAAACAAGAATGCAGACAAAAAAGGAAGTTCTGTCCCGGAGATCACGATGCGGTATCACCATGCAGTACGCACAGCAGCTGAGCACTGCAGTTTGGGGATCAGCATGCTTGGAATACAGCGGTTTATCAATTCCTTGCAAATTGGGCCAGAAGACATTGAAATGCCTCCCAATGCCTCACCCCCCTCCCTCAACCTCTCCCTGTCAATTTGTCTCTTTCTGCACTACACAATCTCAATAAAAAACATCTGTTTTAGTGCTAAACATTGCCAAGCAGGAAATTGCATTCATAGAAAAAGAAATTAGACTTGTACATTTATGAATGGTTGTGGGAAAATCACTGATACATTTCTGTTCATGCTGTTTGTTGTGCTGGTGCAGTGTCGTGCACAGCGTGGAGCCGCGCTGTAACTTAGGATGCTGGAAATAGTGCAGAGGTAGTGTATAACATTATATATATTGGTATATAGTACAGAAGATAGACACAATACACACCTGTGCAGTGTAATGTAATACAAAACTAATATCTGAAAAAGTCATGCTAATACCTTTTAGAAGCTTTTAATGTTACATTTTTGTTGAGACTGTGTCAAACTCTTCTCAGCTGTGATGTTTAAGGCTGCATTTAGTGCTGTTGTAGTTTAGTTTAGTTTAGTTTAATTTAGTTGTTTGGATAAAGACCAGATGCACTGTTTTTAGTGTTTGTAGCAAACCACTAATACATTACTGTAAAGGCTAGCTATTATCACATAATAGACAACAAAATGGTAACACACACCTCCGCAAATGATGAACATTACCATAAGCATACCTTTGAAACAGTCTCAAAAACTACAAGAGACATATCTCAGAAAAACAGATAATGATTGTTTTCTATTGAATTCCAATCTTTTTTTTTTTTTTCAACCATTATTTAGGGTATATGTTTATGGTCTGATCAGAAATATATATAATGGCAAACAAAATAACAACAAAGGACAAAGTTTAGTGCAGTCCTAATTGTTGGTAGAATTTTAAAGACAGTAAGAAGCCTAAAAAGGTCTGACAGAATAATATAGACTTTAAATATAAACTGCAAAATGTAGTTTCCAATGTGAAAATCTGGCAGAATAAACATACACATCCCTTCAATACATGCTTATGCTGCTGCTCTGATACACAAACAATGTGACTATACAAAGTTTGGTAAACTTGTGAGTTTCATACAAAGTCACAAATTACACCATGTTGCAGAAAGTGAGCTTTCAATGTGTTTTTCCTATTTTATTTGTTTACAGTAACAACGCAAAGAAAATGGAATAAAGACACACAGCTGCTCCATCTAAATTCAAACAGATTGAAAAGATGTGATGTTGCTATTATTCCCTGCTGGAGAGCACAGCACTGACTTTAGCAAGCTGAGACTCTAAATGCATCTAGTTACGGGGTAATAATCAAACCAGTGTCCTAGATTTAGTGTTTGACACTTCTCATTGCAAAATATTTTGGTAAATGCAAAATTCAGCATGTAGTGGTCTCAGCTGGATACCTGACCCAGTTCATACGGTTTGTCCACTTTAAGCCCCAGTCTGTGATTACCGCTTGGTGCAACGTGTGGAAAAATGTCACATAAAAACATTCTCACATAATTTTTCTGTATTTTGATTTATGGACACACTGTACATGTTCAGTGAGAAGTTCCCTGTCTAAGAATTTACAGTAAATAGGATTATGACATTTAGTACAAACTTACACATTGTAATTTGTATCAATCATATTATAACCAACATTTCATTTCCAAAACATTAGGTGTCATGTAAGTCAGACAGTCAATAATAATAATATTTAACAATATGGGCATGCTGTCAGAGTTTAGATGACCAAACCTTTTAATCCAAACTCTAACGTATTTAAATTATATCTATATGATAATGATCTAATAATTATTTCATATATACTGTACATTTTGTATCATAAGTGTCGAAGGCGAAACAGCTTTTTTTTCTTTTTTTCTGAAGTGGCACTGTCTCAGTCGCTAACTCAGCAAATGACGCACACAAGCAGGCTGACTGCTACGGTCTGGTTGGTGGGAAACCAAGAATTAAACGATGGCTCACTTTGTCCCCACAAATAATGAAATAGCCCATTTTTCTGTAAAACCTTTGATGACAAGCAATTGGCAGCAAAAACTAAATTATTAAACATCCATTCAGAATATTTTAAACGTATACATTATTATCAAAATCTTCCAGCACAGATAGTCAAACAACCCCAACTGCAAAGAAACTGGTATTTCCCCAAAATGGTGTGATATATGAAACATTCCAACTTTTTGTTGAATTGATATGTTGATAAATCACATCTTGACTCTGTAGAGTCATCACATACTGAATACCAGCTGTCCTTCGCTAAAAGTAAAGCTCCAGACAATATTATTGAGAGATTCATAGAACAACCTCATTGTCTCCCACTTTGCCCAATATAAATGCCATTGAATCTCTTGAGCCACATGATGGAAAGTTAGAGGGGGATTAGAAATGTCTGATGCTAAATATTTGAATTAATTCGAGGGGATTAGGAACCAGTCTCTGGCTCCCTCGAGGTATAATGGACTTATCCTTCAATGATATGACCACATCATTTTAATTCAAATATATTTGTATTTATTTTTCACTTTATATTTGTAGACTTTCTTTTCAGACCATGGGTAATGGTGGAATATAAATGTTATAAAACAACTGAAGGAGCTCTCACTCTGAGGCAAGCAATAAACCCTGGAAGAAGTTAAAGTTCAAACTAAGATCAATAATATACCTGAGACACTCACAACCTACAAAGTTGCCTTCAAGAACAGTTTGAAAAAATACCAGAATCTTCACTCAAACCAATATGGACAGCTTGTTCTCCCAGGTTGAGGTTACTGTAGCAGCCTGAGAAAATCAATGTTGGGCCTTGGGATTATGACATGGACCATTTTAAAGTCCAAGTCAGGTAAAAAAACACCCCTGTCTCCGAGAAACTTAAAGGCAACTCTGCGTCCCACAGCTGTGCATCTGCAGGGAGGAGGGGGTTGAAACATTTGAATGACTGACCAACAGAGTGACTCATAGTAGCTGCTAGTCACAGCTAAATACCGTCTTTTACAAAAAGAGGGCTGGTGTAAAACTATTTGACTGCACTCAAAGTTTACAATTCAGCCGTAAAGGACAACCTTAAAACAGCACCTTGAACACTTGGAAGTTGTTGTGGCGAACATGTATGCAAGACGTCATGAAAGCCATTGTTAATAGAAAATAATTCATCAGCTCAGATTTAACTTACTAAATAATATAACAATTTATGGAAAAATGTATCCATCCTTGTAAAATATTAGCTTGTGTAATCTTAGTTGGACATTTTTAAGTGCTAAATATTGTATTTTGGAGTTAAAATAGATTTCACATTTCTAGTTGGGTTGCTAAATATATATAGTGCAGGAGGAGATATAAAGAGTGCCTCTGCAGAGTCTATTGTGTGGGAGCATTTGTTAAAACTGTGTGTGGGATTGTTGGTTAAACCAAAAAAAAACAGTTCCAAGGCACTCTTCAAACAAAAGTATAAAACAAGTCTTCATTCCATCAAGACAGAGAGTGTTTCAAATCCATCTGCAGAGTGTTTTGGGCAATGCTGGTGCCTTCATCGTGGAGAAGCACACCAAACTGCAGAAAAGGTTTTGTTTTCAAAAGTGCCCCAGAATTATTTTTTTATTCATCTCTATATTTTGCATTTTTGTATTGCGGCACTTGGAACTGAATCAATGTAGTGTTGCAGAGCGTGAACACTCTGACTATTACGGTTAATTTATGATGATGCGTTTCTCTCTCGCTCTCTCTCCCCTGCTAACACACAGCTCTCTCTCTCTCTCTCTCTCTCTCTCTCTCTCTCTCTCTCTCTCTCTCTCTCTCTCTCTCTCACTTTCTCTCAGCTGTGGCTTCTCAGGACCCGGCCATCGATGCAGACAGAAGGAGGGTATGATCTATAAATAGAAATTGTACCAATTATAAAGCAGATGTTCCCCTGTATAATGGTGGGAGAACACTGGGGGGTTACTTTCACTATCTCTCTTAGCTCATGTTCTGTTTTATTCTCAGTCTCAAAGTCGGTCTATGACTGTCTTGTTTCTCTGTCTCCTTTCCTCTTTTTCCTCTTACATCACAATATCTTTAATCAATGTCTTTAACCGCTTCATAACTATTTTTTTTCACCGCGCACACATACGTATACAAGCTCATGCATATGAATGCTTGCACCTTCACAGGCAAAGAGTCAAAATAAACCTGGTCATCTCAGCTTGACTGACAGCTCTGGAACAGACTCATAACATCCATTTGTTGCTTGCTGTTTACATTTCTCTGAATTGCATTCCCATCACTAGGTTGTTAAACACAGCTCCGACTTTTATTTCAACAATTGTTATCATTCCTCAAACAATCTTACAAGAACAGGGATTTGTCGGCTTCCTGCTGAATGTAAAACAAGAAAAGAAAAGAAAACTGCTTTACTTTACACTTTTGATTCTCAGCCAGAGATACCATTTGGGACTTTGTGGTAAATAGGCATAATCTAAAATATCCAAATATGGAATTGCTCTTGGTTATCAACACTTTAATCGGCACTGCTGTCTTTCTGAAATTTAAGATGAAAGCCTCTTTTAATATCAGATTTTACTTATTATCCCTATAATCCTGGACAGTTCAATCAGTGTCTGTAAACTATTCATAAACAGAAACATCTCTGACAAAGCGGGGCATGAACCTGGACTGAGCCGGTGTTGTGATCAAGAGACGATACTGGAACTGCATTAAATGAGATGATCTTTTTAATAGAAAAATGCCACAGGTAACTTTCCCATCAAAACACCAGATATACAAACAAAAACAATTATAATCCTAGAAAATCCTGAAAGTCTGTCTCCCTGTCATCACAAATATAACAATATCTGCTCCTGCTCAGAAGGAACCGTTCACTCTGAGTCTCTCCTCGCCATCACTGTAATCGCAATTCCAGACATCATCGTCTTCGTTGTTATCATCACCTTGATCGCCAACTACGTGGCCATCATCAATTTCGCTGATGAGTGATAAGGCTGTGTTAGATCTGCTGCAGTGAGGCAAAAAGCCCAATCCATGCTAAGTAGGTTAGGGGGGTAAATTTTCAGGTCTCCAGAGGCTGAGCGCTTTCCCTCAGAGTCTCTCTCCCTGTCAGCATCTGACAAGCTCACCAAGGCTGAGCTGAAAAATACCCATAACATCCACCTCCGCAGTTCTCTTTACTGCCATGCTCTCCTTCACTCCCTGCCATGATCTATTCTTCTCTGTCTGTCTCCATTTTGGTCCACGCATTTCTTTCTAGTCCTTCCATCTCCCACTACTTCCTCTTACCATCTTTTGCAGAGAGTCTCCCTTCTTACACACACAAATATGCACTCATGCAAGAGTGTATTTAAAATGTGAATGCATGCATCTACAGTTAAAAAATGAAACATTTACTCCCTGAATCCTATTTATTCAGCCTGCAGTTGCTCTGCAGGCCAGCTTAACTGACATTGCATCTTGGCTGCAATTTGCAACATGACTCATTGGAGTTGATGTAAAACTTTGTGACAGATGACACAGCCACACTTGACTCACAGTAACAGCGAAGCATAGACTAATTCAAATTAGGCAAGTGATTTATTTTTGGATGAAGGCAATAGGCTTTATCAGCTACCTGTTAACAATGATGACTGTTTAGATGCACATGAATGATTGTGAATGATGGGGAAAGGTGTTGTGCTGCGTTCAGCGGTGTTATAAAAAGCTTTGTTTGGGAGCGGCTCATGGGCATGATTTGGATGCTTACTAGAGCCTGTCACAAAGGATGGATAGAGCTTTGTTCAAGTGTTGTGTGCATTTACTATGAACATCAGCTGTAAAAAACGTAGCACTTGCTCAAGATAAGGGCCTACGATTCATTACGGCTAATAGGAAGTGACCAATATGTTACTGGGTACAAACTTATGTGATAAGCAGGTCTTTGGGGATGAAAGATCATGAGCCCATTAATTAAACACTTCATTAATAAAGACGAACAATGGCCAGAACTAGGAAGTTCACAGCTCTCAATCAGCCGTGCAACTAATTCACATCCTCGCTAAGTTTCAGTTGGTGCAACCCAGCCAGCAGGCCAGTCACAGCCAACTTGACAATAATAGTCATCAATGACATTACTCACAAATGTCAATGAGAAATAATTAAGTAAACGTAAAGTAAACCAAAATGAAGTACCTGATTCACCTACTTTGATCAACATCCTTAAATGTACACTCACTGTAAGAGTTTTTATATTCCTGTTGATATGCTTTTTTGAAGACACTGCATAAAATAAAATAAATAAAACGCTGCTAAGAATAGGCAAAGCTGTTGTACAAAACAGCCGTCAATATGCGTATATGATTCCATATGTAGCTCCACATTGGGGAAATAATGTTTACTAAATAAAACCTGAAGGTATTCTGAAGAAGGATTTGTAAGCCTGATCACAATTCCAAGGCCTTTGAAGAACATCCTGGTTGTCCGTGGACAGGTTTGTAAAATATTTACAATGTATTGTTCGTTTCCTTTAGAAAACCATGTGCTTGGTAAGTCAACTTCACACAGCAACCCAGCTCCCTCTCTTCTCAAGGCTTCAGGCAGCCTATAATACTGTATGCTTGAATTCATTCTGAATCTTTGTGCAGTCGATTGTACAACAGCTTTTTATTTTTTTACTTTACTATTTTGTGTTTTAGATGTTTTTGTGTTCCATGTGAATGCTTCATGGCATATCCTGACTGTGTTTCTAATTCAGGGCAGAGTGACAGTGGTGACTTCCCATACATACCATGTCTCCTATGTGTATGTATTAAGTTGGTTTTTGAGTAAACTACTACAGAACTGGGGGAAAATAGAAAAAGGTCCCTATCATAAAAGTACAACACTGGTATTGTTACAATTGCACCACTTACCTCTGTGAGGTGAGGGTTGGGGTTGAAGCCACACTGGGTGCACACCATGGAGCAGCACTGTGTGCAGGTGTTGAAGTTAGGCTTGTCGTCCCCAGTGCCCATCAGATCGGTGGTTTTGCAGACAGGGCACAGTTTACTGCTGGGCATGGGTGCAATTTGTGGCACAGAGTAAGGGGACGTGGGTACACTGCCTCGGTCCGGGGACACGGAGGGGGACCTCCCAGTCCTGCTGCTTCCCACATCCACATGCAGACTCTTCCTGGACACATGACCCTGGCCCTGCTCTCCGTGAGGCGCAGCTTGCTGTCGGGTGTCGTGGGAGGCCAACCTGTCCCCTGTCCCGTGACCACTCTGGACTCCTGCTTTAGGTCCAGGGTCTGACTGAGGTGGTCTGGTAGAGATGATAAAGAGAACACAAAAGTAGATGACAATTGGTACATTTCTCTGTAGTTTACAATGACAACATGTGTCTCCCAGCAGAAACAATTTGTCTCATGCTGGTTTTATACCAGTGATCTCTATTTAATTTCAAGGCAAAGCTGTTCTTCTGCTTCAGTGGTATATTTTGGAAGTCTTCAGCTGTGAGATGCACAAGGTCCACATCCCATTAAAAGGTTTTTATTGTTGTGCATAGTGTGATATCAGACTACTCAAAACCTTGGCCAACAGAGAGGCATCTGTTGAATATTTTATATTGCCTCTACCGGTTTCTGTGAAGTGCTCCTTGTGGCTGGTTTTCACTCTTTGAAGCGGTTCTGTTCTGGCCTCAGCAACGTGTTTAGGGTGGAACAAATGTAGTGTATCAGACAACAGCATTGTAAACTTTTGGTTTTCTTGCTCATTCCGGCCCTCAGGGATTGGTGTCAATAGTTATATAGGAATAGAGGATTTCCACTGTCATAACAACTTAGACCTTGTTTTGTCATGCCCGTCATCTT
Source organism: Taurulus bubalis (assembly GCF_910589615.1). Taxonomy (NCBI): domain Eukaryota; kingdom Metazoa; phylum Chordata; class Actinopteri; order Perciformes; family Cottidae; genus Taurulus; species Taurulus bubalis. Next base: position 14,033,614 of record NC_136593.1, on the reverse strand, counting down.
CAAAGACTCAGCAGCCGCTCTGCATCCATAGTGAGAGAAAGGTGGAAATAAATGGAGGAATAAAATAATTAAAATATTTCATGTTAGCATTTATGAGTCTTAGTCATCAGGAAAAACCTACACTTTTCAAACCATCACTGGACTGTTACATTTCAAATTAAACACAGTCCTGCCAGTGTGCTGACCACCACTCTCACTCTGTTCGAAGGCTAAATTGGGCTTTTGAGGATATTGTTAAAGCTACTGACCACTGCTACACAAGTGCAGTCTAAATCTCCCCGGTGTCCTCACAAGATAAAAGGTAGTTTCACATAATAATCATCACTTGAATGGCACAGATACCCAAGTGGAGTCTTGTGTGACATTTGCAAAGCCTTGGGCATGTCTTAATGAGAAAAAGAGACACCTTTTCAAAAGATTTCTTTCGGTATTCTCATCCATAATGGGAGTCCACTGAGAACAACTTGAGGATTTGTGTCTAAACCAGTACAAATGGCTTCCTTAATCACAAAGTAGACAGTGAAGGTTTGTAAGCTGCCCTTTTTGTAATGGGAACTCTCTGCAAAATAAGTGTGACTTAAAGTAATAGTTCATTTCAGTAACATTTTGGGAAATAAGCTAGTGAAATGTTTCCTTTAAAATATATCATACTTGAGTTGTGTGGTAACAAGCACACAGTGAACCCATGTTTTGTACATACTTTATTGGCACTATCAAAGAAGACAGCTGAGACCCAACAAGCCGGGACATGCCAAAAAACATGTGTCAAACCAGAGTAAGTAGTTCTAAGATACTCCATCACACAGATATAATACTAACTATTGGGTAATTTCAGAAAATATATAAATAACGCATTAGCAGAAAGTAATTATTTCCTCTTTTGCAAAATACCCACAGATGTGTGGATGCAGTGCCTCTCTGGTTCCTAACTCAACAACTTTGATCAAAATGCAATGTTCAAATCAATTCTCAATTTAAATATAGAATGAGGACACATCAAATCCAAGGTAAGTTCAGTAACATCTCAGCAGCCAAGTGTTTGTGCCCGTTCCTCTAGTGTCCTCCAGTAGTGTTGCATCAAAAGAGCATACATTCAAATATTAACTGGTACAAGGTGCCGACTCATTACATAACTTTGAAAGGGTTTAACTGAACAATTAACATCTGGTCACTATACAATAAATAAATAAATGTATATATATATATATATTATTCTAAAAAAACATTACCTCACACTGACATCCAACTTGTCAAATATGTATCTTGGAACAGGAGGAAATTAGACAGGAACCTAATTGTAGCCTGACACACAGAATACCTGTATCACCATCCCTTTAATGGAGATTCTATATGTTTCTCATTGATTTATTCCTTTGTCCATTGGAAATTAAACTGGTTACCTCGGTCCTCTGAGGGAAATCTATATTGTGTCATATTAAGTAATATTTAAAGGTCAAACCAAAGAGATAGTGGATACATCACACTTTAACATGTTCAAATGCAATATTTGATTATGATGGCTAGAAGCATGTTAAAGGCATCAAGTGGAGCATAAATACACTGACAACTCGTCTGTTTTCACAAGGTTTCAGGAATGTCAGTGACTACTGACTTTTTGGAAGTAAAATGGAACGAGGTAATGATTATTTTCCCAAAGGGAAATACTTTTTAATTTAAGATTTAATTAGATTTCATGTTGTCATATTGTGGCTGCTGGACACCTTGCTTGTTAGACAATAGGTTTAATGTGTTTAAGTGTGTTTTATCAGCTCAGGGTAAAAGTAGGACAAAGAGGATATTTAAGACATTTCTGTCACAAATGATGACAAATGCAACATTTTAAAGAAGCCATTTTGATTGATGTTGTTAGCAGAAAAGAGTTACTGTGCTGCATTCCCATTTATTTTATGTTTTCAATTAGCCAAACCTGTATCAGAGGCTGTGACAGTTAGACCCTAAGTCAAGGCTGTTACAAAATTCACTAAACTAATTATTACAGTCTCTCACAGAGGTGGATAGCAGTGTTATAGGCCACGGCTCTTCTTATTGCCATTATTTGTAGCCGTTTCATCATTTAGTATCAGCCATCTTGGCAGGCCCTCAAAAGATAATTGATGAGCAGCCAAGACATGGACAAGGGAGAGATTCCTGCAGAGACACTGTAGTCCCCATCATGTTGGTCAAATGTATATGCAGGCGCTGTAGTGCTGAAAATGTAAATCCCCCACCTGCAGTGCGTCACATGAGAAAAGGCTCGTCATAAGAAGCAGACTACATCAAAACCATAACAAGTGGCCCTCAAACAATGATCCCAAAGACATCACACACACAGCAGTGTGTGTGATGTCTTTGGGATCATTTAACAACACTAGCCGCTGTTCTGAAGGTATTTCATGAACCTTCAGAGAGTTTTCAAACCATCTGAATAAAAAATAGTGTGTCCCCTGCACCTAAAAAAAGATTTTTAATCTGTTTCCTGATTTAATATAGTAAAAAATAGACATAGTAACCAGAACGAATACCTCCTTTTTACATTGCTATATTGATGTCTCTTTTTGATCTTTTATATTTTCACACAGAATAACACATTCATATTTTGATTGTGTTTGACAAAAAGAGTAAATACATATGTAATTTCCAGTGAGCTGAATTAGTCGCTCCTTGAGAAATAAGTTCAAGATCTTTTTTATTGTGCACCAGACAACATATTTTTTTCATCTAGAAGATTTAAAGAGTCTTTGAGGATTCTGTCTACATTCAAAACAGTGGTAAGTGTTGTTAAAGAATCATCTGTGTTTTTTTTAAAGATAGTCAGGCATGTATTTTCCAGAAAATAATTTGCTTTGCCCTGTGTCTCAAATTGGGGTTAGTTGCACCAATGTGTCTGCCTCTAACTCACCAACCACAGTGCCAAAATACACAAAGTAGCACATGGAAGTTGAGCAGAGTTCAGCTTTAGCCAGTTATGTTACAGTATATTTGCGATGGACCATGCAGTCTAAGATAATGCAACGTACTGAGGAAGTATGTTGTCCTGGTGCAGTCAGCTTAACTCCCTACATATGATGTACACGCATGCAGATAAAACTGACAACCAAAATAATGTTCAGTTTGCTGCAGCAGAATGCGGAATTAGCCGTAGAAAGACAGTAATGCTCACTCACTCACAAATGCACACACACAACCATTGCATTGTCCTTGTGGCGGAGATAATCATTATCTGGTGTTTAAATGAAAGAATAACTTACATTTTTGGACAACAAGGCTACACCATCAATGACTCACAGGCAGCCATTCATTTTCTGAATTATATGGCTGTCATAATGTTATAAATAATAAGAACTGCTTTTACATTATTTGTTTGCGTTGTGATAACCCTTTGTTGTGTGTCGACTACACAGTGAACAGTGTTTTCATGAAGGTAAATTATTTATGAGGGCATACTGTTTGTACACTCTGTCTTAAAAGAACATGACCGTATCCATCATATTCATGGATTTTATGAATATAGCTTTGTTGAGGTTTGTAATGGACTTTTGATTTATTTTGATTTGCATTGCTTAATGAGTTACATTGTTTGAAAAGACTGAGTCAAGTAGCTCTCAGCACTTCATAACATGTGTTGTTGCATGACGGAGCAAGTCCAGCTCTTCACTAATTTGTTTGTTTGACAGAAAACAGTGAGATGAAGATATAGCAGCAGCACATTGTGTAAACACAGGAGCTATCTGGACCATGCGTTCAACACAAGGAAGTATGTTTTACAAATGTAAAGGCTTGTCAGTTATGGTCATCAACTCAGGATGACTGTGCACTTAGTTAAAGCTGTTATGATTAATGCAGAAAACAACTATTGTGATGCTTTGTGGATATGAAGTGTAGGGTGACTCCCATAGCTTCAAAGCTCTGACTGCGATGCATTTATCTACATATATATATATATATATATATATATATATATATATATATATATATATATATATATATATATATATACTATAGATAGATAGTATATATGTGCCCATTTATATTAATTGGCAAATTCATAACAGTTCTTATTAAGATGAAAGTCTCCTATCTACAGTCTCAACACAGCTACTGTCTCATTGTTTCTTACACTCTTTGTGGAAGTTACACAACTTCTTTGTGGAAGAGTATTTTAAGGGAAGATTCAGACTGAATGTGGAGGCCCTGATATCACGAAACCCATTTTAATCAGCCATATGATATACTCTCTCTCTCTCTCTCTCTCTCTCTCTCTCTCTCTCTCTCTCTCTCTCTCTCTCTCGCCATATCTGTCTCTCAGCACTCCACATCACATTATGAGACACAGAGAGAAAACTAGATATGAAAGATTATTGTGTTACATAGGAGCATTTAAACCTGGCCCACATGGATGGAAAGTGGCTGTTTTTCCAAAAAGAAACATAGACAGGGCTTAACATGATCAGAGGTAGGGCTATACAATGTTCTTATGGTGGGTGAACACATACATACAGCTCCACACTACACCTTACAATCGTTTTGTGCAATGACACAAATCAGGCAAGAGAGACTTTTCAAAGGACCAGCTTGAATTTTAGAATTGAACGAAGCATGAATGAACATACATCTTCTTGGTTGGCAAGCTAAAATGGCAAGTACAGAGAGACTGTAAGCAGGTGTGGCACATCCAGACACAGCTGTGCCTCTGCATGTGCATTTTCAGGTATACGACTGTGTAATTAAGGCAATATCAGATCTTGTTGGAAGGGTAATCCCTCCCACACACAGACCTATAGGCCTACAGGCTACACGTGATTAAACACTAATGATCTGGGCTGGAACAGGCTAATATTGTATCTGATTATATTGCCTTTAGATAGCACAACAATTGAGTTTTCATATGCAACTGCCAAAATATTATAATACTGTTATGTAGGGCTACCATAACTGTCAATGTGTCTGGCTCTGTGTCTGGATTTTTTTCATGAGAGATGAAACAGCACGCTTCCAGAAGAAATTACCCTGTTCCTGTGCTGTGTAGTGGTATAGTGGTGAAAAACAATTTCCACTAGCTGCATATTGATTCGCTTTGAGATCTGATGAGTGAAGCAGCTATATGGCATATGCGTTACGGTCCTGTGCTCACAATGACGCTGTCTGACGGTACATTGTCACCCTATACAACAACCCACACCAGCACAGGAAGGTGATTTATTAGAACGACTTCGCATTTGCAGGTTTTCATGTCTAGGCATGTTCAGGAAATCAACCCGTAATGGAACCGAGTGAGCCATCCAACATGAGATGCAGTGCACTTTGCATCATTTACATTTCTAATTTATTTATCACCTGAAGCTATGAGGGACATTAATATTTGTGAGACCCATTCCGAAGTATTCATATTTACTTGGCACACAACCTCACTATGAGGAAGAAAATGTCGCTCATTCATTCATGTTATACTTAGCTGCTGATGCCTGAGGACAGACACCGTGAAAACGGGCGTAGAAATCCCTACTGAAGCGCTTGAAAGCTACACTCACGTATTATTGATTCTACATCGAAAGCGTTGCATTTCAAATTTGACTTCGACCCGAATTGACGTTGAGTAAAAGGGTAGTGCTGTCAATAAGCAGAAATGGGTCTCAAAAGGGGTGGTGAATTGTGTTGACAAGGATATTGAAATAAATAATTAAGCACCCATTCAGGTCTATCTCCACGCAGTCGGTTGATCCTAAAGCCTATCTATCTACGCTCCACATCGTACAGATGTACCGTAGCATACACGCCACGCTGCCGTGTAGCCTCACCGATGTCTCGCCACAGTTTGGCCGAGAAGCGTCCTAGCTATAGCGGCTACCTGTTAATCCCCGGCCCGGGTCCAGCCCCGCTCCCTCCGGCTGGCGCTCCATTGCTGGGCTTGATGAGCTGTCCAGAGTCCGGTGGTGCTGAAATGGAAGCCGGAGCCCCCGCTGCAGGGACGGCGGGGCCGGGCTGTCCCGCCTGTCCCTCCCCTTCCATACTGGCCTCGTTCCCCATCGCCTCGGGATCGGTCTCGACGGAGAGAAACGATGTTGTAGATGGTTCTACAGCTGTGGTAAAAACTCAGATGAAACTCAGCGCTGCTCCCCTTCCGCCATCATCACCTACAATTCAGCATCCCGCACGGAGCACGCGCGCTGACGGAGAGGGTGAGGGAGCGCGCTGACGCAATGGGTGGGAACTCGAGTGGCTCATACGTGCGCGTTCACGACGCTCGGTGATCTCAAGTAGGCACATGACTGGAGACCACTGGGACCTCTCTGATTTAATCCCCGTCTTTCCCTCATAGACAATTTGTATTTAACTGAGATGACCAGCAACATCACACATGATTTGTTTGAAATGTTGGTATATTTGTCCATATTTTGCATTTCTGTTCCTGTGAGCCTAAAAGAGGTCCACAGTACACTACAAATTGTGCTTACTCATCATTTAATTACACAATCTATAAAGCTAAAACTATTAATTGACTAATCTATTTGACAATTAATCAGCAACTATCTTGATAATCGATTAGGATAATCATATAAGTAATTTAAAAGAGGCCAATAGATCTTGGTTCCAGCTTTTGAATATATTGCTTTTCATCTGATCTTTTTACGATATTAAACTAAATACTTTTTGGTGTTCGGATTCTTAATAGCAGCTATAATAGGGCTTTGGGAAATTCTGAAAATGGTGGCCATTAAAAATTCTGAAGTAGTATAAACAAATTGATTAATCAACTAATTGAGAAAAGTGAAAATGTATTAATTCGTAATAAAAATAACTAGTTGCAGACCAGATATTCCTAAATCCAAAGATCTTGGTCTCTGTCTCTAAACCAAATCACAGGCAAACAGTGGTGACATAACACTACAGCATGTACAAATGTGTGGGTGAAGGGTATTTTTTTAGCTCCCACTCCCACAGATGCTACTGTGTGTACTTGACCATTCTAATCTTATTGGTGTTCAAAGATGTTAAAGATTGAGTGTCAGATTGAAAATGAAATAAACAACCTAATGACCAGAGAGACAAACTGAAATTTTAATGGAACATATATAATTGTTATTATAATAAAATAACACCAGTACAAACACACTAAGAATACAACATATGCATCTAAATACACATGAACATCACAGCCATGGTACCACAACACAATCCTTCTGCAGAAAAGCCAAAGTCCATTTTATTGTGAACGTCTGTTACAGAAAGGAAATGATTCTGAGATGGTCCCACTCGTTTCTGAATGATTGCTCTCCCTAGTGTACACCAACTGTCACTACAATAAAACACTTAGATCTCATAAACCTAATCTTGTTTACCTACTAAGATTTGTAACATAAATGTCAACAGCCTTTGTAAACATGTTGTTGTACTATGAGAGGGAATCCTACGTCAATAAATTCACTCCCAATATAAAATACTGTAATCCTGGATGAACCGTTCTAGTCACGCCACTTTAAAAAAAAAATGAAATCTGGATTATAGCAAGACATTTGTATTGACTTTATTGTGGTATGAATTGGCAAGCACACAGAACAACTGAACTCAGTGTACAGGAAAGCCAACCAACAGTTACATATGTACAAAAACATACAAGATCACACATCCAACTAAATAATCACTCACTTTGAGATCCATTTCAAGTACAAAAATAACAAAAATAACAGCGTGTTTCTCATTTGCAGGACCTCAAAAGATATTTATACACAGCAAGTGACCCTTTGTTGAAAAAACATTCAAGAATGTGATTAAAAGATGTTTTTTTTATGTTACAAAGTGAATTACCAACAGTGAAGAGAATATAACTGAAATTCTATGGAGGAATAAAACACCTGGCCTTCTTTTGTCAGAACACTCAATACTTCATTGGCACCATAAAAACACGGGTTGAGGAAATATCGACTTATTGTTACCAAATTGAATATTTGATGATATACTAAACTGACCATAAGACTGGAGAGGAGATCTTTCAATAATAATGAATACTTTGCCAGATGAAAAAGCATTCGACACACCATTGGGCACATTCCTTTTTTTATATTTACAAACAGTCAATAGCAGTGGTACAAGAAAAACGAAAATTTACATTGAGACTAAAATGAAAGTACATATATACATAAATGATAAGAACTAACCAAACACATGGTCGATCTCATGAAGGAGAGGAGGCTTAGACTAAAATACAACCCTAGACCGCCGTTATGAGAGAGGTTCAGGATTGCATCAATTTCATTTTCTCTGTGGTGATTGCTCGGTTTCTTACAGAAGTTATGATTGTTTGAAATTACTGCCGCTTGGCTTTGTACGGTCGGGAGCGTTTCCTGCGATCAGGCTTCCTCTGTTTGTGCAACCGGCCGATACTAACTCCCTGACGACGACGCACGGAAATGTTTTGCTCCACAAGGCTGGCCAACATGCCTGAAGAATGAGAATCAGAATGAGTGAAGGAGCAAAGAAAGTATAACAACCACAACAAAACAACAGATTTGAGCATTTAAATAGGATTTTGCAAATATGTGGTGGCTAAAATGTTATTTATTAGTAATCTTTTATTTCTTCCTTTTAGGAGGGACATGTAGTATTGTCATGCCGGTTGTATTTTGTGTGTTAAGCCAGTAAAGAAGAAACAGGTGGCCTTGTATATTTTTCAACAATAACCATAAATATGGTGTAATGCTAGTGGAGAGTATGAGACCTTTAGTCACCAATGATCCACCACAAAGACCCCAGGAATTTAAGTGGAACTTTTAAAATGTTTAATTGTGTTTTTTAATGGAAAAAGTAAAAGGGGAGAAGAATGGTAAAGAGAAGAAGATAAATTCTCAAGATGATGACATTTACCTTCTTGGGCCAGCATTGATATAAAGGTGCAGATGAACTCATCGTAATTATGGGTCCTCCTCTGATCATCAATCTGATCAAATGAAAACACGTTTTTTTATTAAAAGCCAACAAAAACAACGTCTCACTCACTAGAATTGGATTGGTTCCAAGTAAACAAAACCTACTTTGTATTTCTTTCTCTTTTCTACTTCCTCTTTTAGATACACCTCATAATTGGCGATGTCGGCCTCCACACACTTGAGCAGTGCAAGCAGCTCCTGCAAGAGACGGAATAAGATTAACCACTCATTGTGTTTGTTGTTTATTATACCTTTATAGTGTACAGTTTTTTTTGGAAGCACAAGTAAAAAATGTGAGACTAATGTGATGTTAAAAAAATATATCATCAGGTTGATAAAAAAGAGCAAGGTATATACTACAATTCATTATAACACAAGGGCATCCATGGACTTACTTTGGGAGAGTACTTTTCCCCAGGGGGCTTGATGTCGGCCGTTGTTTCTGAAGCATTGAGCTTTTCCTTGCTAGCCTTCACCTCTGCTCCATCTTTGCTCTCCTCTTGTTTCATCTCCACAGACGGTCCCTCATCTCCCTCATTCACGCCCTCCTTCTCTGCTGCTGAGAGGTCTTTTATCTTCTCGAGAGTGCAAGGCCGCTTTGTGCCATCTGCAGCCAAATCTACCGTACAGAGTAGAGATAAAGTAGCAAACTATCAGAATGAGCTAGACTCTGACAATCCATTAATACAATGATTGTATGTTATTCACATTAAAAAGGTCCTGTTTATGCCTATTGTCTATGATGATTAATAAGCTCTGACTGTTCTGTGATTATCAAGTTATAGACTAAAATGCTAAGACTTTTAAAATCACCTTTGTAAATAACACAGAATATTGCAACGACCTCTGGTACTCACCAGATGGAGGGAGAGCATAGATGATGCCATCCTCCTGCAGGTGTAACAAGGCTGCGCTGACAGAGGGACCCAGTTCTCTCACAGCACGGTTATGTCTGGAGTCTAGTCTGAGCATCTCATCTTCTCCAAACAGCACACGAGACAGATGGGATGCAACTGGACTGGATGGGCGGGTGGCAGCCTGGGAGCGCGCGGGTGAGCGTAGCGGGGAGTTGAAGGCGCTGCCGATCTCAGAGGCCGTGTCAGTGCTTTCATTGCTGGGTGTGGGGGAAGGCTGGGACGCAGATGTGATGCAAATGCCTCCTGTGCGCCCTTCTGTGCGTACAGAAAGGGGTGTATTTAGGGCATCTTTCCTTTGGGCTTCCTTCTTCAGTTTCTCAGCCAACACAGTGAGCGCAATCTGGCTCTCCATTCCAGTCCCTGTCCGCAATGGTCGTGATCGCAGACTTGCCTTCCGTCTAAACCTAAATGACAACAAATTTAAAATTAAGAGCAACATCGAAAATGATTCTAAAGAGCTTTAGCTTCCTTCAGTTAGGTCATAAACATAGAAAGAAATTATACCTTTATATACATTACGATGCTAACCTGTTGGATGTGGCTGCAGCACCAGTTACTACCTCTTCCTCATCTTCATAATCAGCTTCATCGTCGGAGTATTGGGGTTTGGGCGGCACTGCCACTCGAGAGCGTCCAACTACAGCAGCAAGATCCTCCTCTTCCTGTTAATCAGATACAAAGGGACTTTTAATTAACATTATAGTGGATTTGCATTTTTTTTTTTTAAATACAACCCGCACATCTAACAAAGATCTTTTCCGGCCAAAGTTTGTGAAGAAACTGCAGAACACACACTAAATACATCCAAAATACTTTTCTATGCCAGGACCTTTACTTCTGCCGTTACCTGCATTGGGGACTTGGCATAGTTGTGGTTGTCCAGGAAGGCCGGCAGCCGCTGAACAATGGGGTTGGGACTGGTGACTTGCTGGGGACCTCCTCCTGTGGGGACTGGTGGTTTGCCAGGGATCTTAGCTTTTCCTGGGGCATCCTTAGACTGACCTCCAGACTCATCCACTGAATGGAATATTAGATTAGAGTCTGTGTATTTCAGGAAAATGTTTACAAGATGTATTTGAACAAAGGCTGGGGAAAGAAAGCCAACCTGAAGTACCTGAATCAGCCCTCTGGGATGTAACTGGCTCCACATCTGCCTCTTTCTTGATCACAATGGTTTTATCATCAACGGAGGAAGACTCCTGCTGCTTCTTGTCGTGGACAAGCTCGGGCTGAGTGAGCCGGATCATCTGAAGGCATGACAACATACAAAAGGTATCCAATAGCAATACCACATTCGGACATAAAAACAAGTGTCAACTATGTCATGCTGCAGCAAAGGTCATAACAATTCATCCATTTGTATTTTATTTCAGGTGAGGAAATTTATAGTAGATCCTGACCTTCTGAAGACCCTCCAGAACAGTCTGTCGATTCCTCTTTAGAATTTCAAGTTTGGACTCATACTTCATCCTGCGGTCAGGCACCACTGCCATGAGGTTGAAGCGAATGTCATGGTACGGCTCCCTGAAAAAGAGAAGAAGAACAGCATGAAAAGAAATAGGAGGTGAACTATCGCTGCGTGAGCTAACTGGCTCAAGACTCACCCAGCAGTGGCCAATCCAATCCTCTCCATGATAACCCGCCGAGCTTTATCGGTCCATTCCTCCTCCTCACCCCAAGGCCCTGAAATAGAGTAAAATATTATACTTTATTTATGCATTAATGAAATGTGTGCAATGTGTCATAACAAGGAATCCCAAAACAATATGAATGGCACACACTGAATAGGTAAACTCTTGAATTTAATACATACCTATATATATATACCTCAACATAGGCACAGCCTTTACGCCAACTGTCAGTAATTCCATGCCAGCCAAAATACTACAAATCAGTGAAAAGAGCAGGGCTGTATTTTTTTGTCAGTGTGTACTCATACCGTGATCAATGGGGTATGCCTTGAGTCCATCAAGCTCAAAGAGTCGGTCTTTGATGGGCACATAGCTCACAAAGTGGAATGCCTCCATAGTTCGCACTGCACTGATCCCATTCTGTTTCTCCGGCAGGTGCCTGGGCTCCGGTCTCCATAGAAACACAGAATGAGAGCTTAAGAAACTGATGAATGCACAAAGCCTGACATCTCTCACAGTATAGTAGACCAATAATATTGGATTTTTTTTTCACAGAGGCATGAGACATTTAAAAAAGGAACCACTGACTGAAACCTACCTGGCGTGGCTGTTATGTGCTCTGGCAAGCTCTGGGGCATTTCCTATTGCGTAACCTTTACTCTGAAAAATACATACAAATCAAAAGTTAAACATGAGGGAAGCAGGAGGGAGAGAAATGTGATCTGTTGAGATATATAGATAGATGCATAGAGAGAGAGATAGAGAGATAGAGCGAGAGACCGTTCATACAAATGAAAAACTCCTGATTTGACTGTAGACCATTGTCTGTTCTTTATATTTAATTTTGTTTTGCGAAATATAGATTATCATTACCTTATCTAACCAGCACCTATTAAGTTGTCAATTTACGATCATTTCTTAGACTAACAGCCAAAGCAAAAACTAATCTGAGAACTGATTTTCAAATGAAAAATGTATAAAGCACACTATTAAAATTACACTTCCCATAACACGAGTGAGTGTGAGAAACATCTTACCTCTGGACTAAAGCCTTTTGTGAAAGCCTTCATGCGACTAAGGGTGATGCCGAGTTCAACACCACTGCAGTTCAGAAGCACACTCAACAAAGCGTGGGTTGCACATGAATTTGGTATAAGCTAGACACATAAATGACAGCATAAACACAAGTCAGAGTTAGAATATGCATTTTATCAAATGTGTTCCTTTCGACATTATTACCAGACATGATTTTTAAGTGCTGGAAGCAGAAAAAATATCTTATGACTTCTATTTTGTATGGTGGAATCGATCTCCACATTTTTAAAAGTTCCATATATGTTAGAATATAACTGCTATACTTAGTTTGTCCTTTCATTAATACTGAATATATGGATCATTGGTTTCATATATTGTGCAGACTTGGTTGATAGTTGATTAATAATAATTCATCAAAAGAACATTTTCAGATTATTTTTAGTTTTTGATTTGAGATATAAATGTACACATTATTGCAATATATATTATGTGAAAACACACAAAATGTACTGGTACCACAATTTGCTGGCTTTTCAAAATTGCATACAGTATAAAACCTGTGGCTAAATAGTCAAAATAATTTGCACAAATTACTTTGAGACCAGATATGATATGAATGACATTTGTCATTGGTTTTGCAACTTGAATGAAAAATACTTAAATACTAAAACAATAGTTATCTGGAGTGATGATAAAATGGCTTTTGAGTATGAATGAAATTTGCTCAGGAGTAGCGTATTTACTTTATGGACAGTACTATTGCAAAAATGAATTTCCCTTAGATGACAGGAATGTAATGGAATGGAATCTAATACTGATAACATGACAGCTGATAAGAAATCAGCGAAAGGTGTTATGACTTCAAACACAGATCAGTTGCTCAGTAATCAAACTACTTTATTTACACATTATTTCACATCAATAACTACAATAACTGCACATTAACACTTACCTGATGAGCAAAGAACATATCATTTACAATTTCCTCGTCAATGACAGAAGTCTCATCCACCAAAGTGTTGACTTTCCTCCTGGATCGACGTTCCTCAATCCACTTGAACAAGAAGATGAAGCCATAGACAGGGCTAAAAAAAGAATGTTGTTTATACAGTCAAACAAGGTGTAAGCAAATGAACACTGTATATTCAGCTATGAGTTTGGATGGCATTAACTGACATTACCTGCCAGAGAGTTTCATTATTGATTTACTCGCAACTATTGTTCACCAAACAGACTTGCATTTGGTTACAAATGACATACCTTTGGCATTTGCTTTGCAGATCATAGATTTCCTCTACTTGAACACCTTTGATACCTACAGAACACACATTTTAATTGGCTTTATTAGACTCAGGACAGGCTTTGGCTTCTGTAAAAGTGCACAAGTTACTCACCAAAATCTTCAACCAGCAAAGTGAAGAGTCCTGAAATTATCAAAATTGTATGTATGGTTGAATAGCATAGAATACAGCAGAAAACATCGTGAATGACCAGATTAACGTTAATATTTTAGCTAATAATCCTCCTCATATTTTGCCTTTGGTTACTCGCTCCATCAACTTTTTGTTTATTCTTGTTCACCGTGCTTCGATCTTGAATTGCATTTAAGTTACTTTTATACGCTTAATACGTCAAGCTGCTTAGAAAGCTAAACTGTCTATCTGGATGTGTGTGTGTGGAAGCTAACGATGGTGAACGTTAGCTGTGTTGTTTGTCGAATTGTCTCACCTGGATCACTCTCGAGCTCGAGCCACCCTTTGTTCATTTTCGCATTTTCGAACAAAGCTGACTAATCTTTAAGATGTGTTCCAGTCCATGTCCGAAAGAGGTGTAATAATCTAAAACGATAATGCTGTATCCATTCACGAGACAACTCTGGAGAGCTCAAGATAAACACAATAGACAGAATTGGCCGCCTACAAACTACGTCATCAAGAAACGACAGGGGGTCGCAAAAACCCGTCCTCTCCCCAACTTCCGGTTGTCAGAACTAAGACCAAACAATCAATAAATCAGGCAATCAATACATTCATAGTTGTATTTGTTAGGTGCACCTTTTCTTTAATTAAATTATGATAACATACATGTAAATCAATAACCCGGAAAACTCTAAATGATGACAAAGTTGAAATACTAATTATATTAAAGGTTAAGATTCGGTGAATGTCATTATTTGTCGCACTCATGGACATACAATCCAGCTCTACAGTATTTTCAGAACTTGCAAATATTGAATAAGCATAGTAACATTATGGACATGTAATGTGCAATATGATATTCAAATGTTCTTTTTTACGTTTTTTGTTTTGTATGAATGTAATGCTACATAATTAAAAAAAATACTGATTGGGAAGAGGATATTTACTAAAAAAAGCACAGTACATAATTTGAAGTTGAAGTGTTGCAAATATTTAAAACGTTTATTTTATTGTATTCGTTACCGGGCTTTTTCAGTGCCGGAACCTCACTCGGAGCTACGTGTATGGGGGCGGTATTTATGGTTACACTGGAAAAAAATTGGAAATTAGCAACGTTTATCAGTTGAATTTTCACAGTTCACGTCCTGGGCGAATTAATTGGTCGGTTGTTGTATGCAAGAGAGGTTCCTTGAAGAGTACAGCAAAGTTGCATCCAAGGTAAGATCCAACAACAGAGCAGCCCGATGTTTGAGTTAAACTGGCGCGTCTTACCTAACCGACAGCGTTAGCCATGTTGTAGTGCAGGCTAGCATTAGCTACGTGAACGTTACACCTAACGTTGAACAATACAAGATTATTATCTCGTGACGACAGACCCTAAAACAGTCTGATCGACACGAAAAGCAAATTTTCTTTGAGCCGAAGATACAACCAGCCACCCTGTTTTGCTGCCACTAACGGGCAATGTTTAGTTCAACAGTAATGTGATATTAGCGTTTGGGTTTGCGTTCATTGTTGTGTAATTGGCGATCATATCGGTCTGCGGACTCGACCTGAGAAACATTACCATTTATTTGCATTCGTTTAGGAAGCCCAATAAGACAACTAACGTCAGGTATTTGATATTAACGTTAATTAACAATAACAACAACATGGTGATAGATGAGATGCAGAAATAGCTTCATGCTATTTGCTGCCGCTTGCCGCCTCCATCCTCTGCTCAAAAGCCTTTGGGCGAAATCCCTCCCATGTGTCACGTCATATTTAACATTGAATATTAAACATTAGATTCCGCACTCATAAGGACTCAGTACATTCAGTGTGTGATATATGCAAATGTAAACATACTGTATGAGGGCTGTAGCAGCTTTACAAAAATAGCCTGTTTTGGATGGACCACAAACGGGACTAACTTCCGTATGATGCGTGTTAAAGTGTTTTGCTGTCAAACGTCAGGTCTGTAAACTCACCAAAATGATTTAAACGTGTAGTTGGATTTACCATCTAGCTGGTTATGCAGTTTGCAGTATTTGCTTCTCTGTATAATCTGGCCAAGTTAACAATGACTCGGGGGCAGCAGGTCTGTCTTTAATGAAGGATTAAAGACAGATTATTTATTTTATTTTATAGTATCGTTAGTCCCAATCCTTTAGGACCATGGCCAAGTTAAAAACCTGTACAGTTGGTGATGCTGACCTTTTTATTTTGTTAACATATCAGCAGCATCATCAAGGAAGCCTCCCATATTTCAAAGTTTAAAAAATAAATAATTCAGTGTTTTTTTTTTTTGTCTCATTGAGACATCTGCAACACTTGTCCATGCCTTTGTCATCAGCAGTCCAGCCTAAATGAATGTTCTTATTAAGAATATCGCTTCTCTCCCTATTTGAGGGGCTCAGGGCTTGATTTAGCATAATGGTTCACCATTGCAGAGATGAACAAGTGGGGCTAGGTACAAGGTTACATTCATTACAAGTTAAAATAAAGAGGAAACACAAATCAATGCAGTAGCTTAATGGGGAAAGACTTTTTCTCAACTGGAATGCTCTTTTAATTGGGCCTGTTTATAATTAGCTCAACAATCCATTCCAAATGATGTCCCTTACTTTAATAAGGGCCAAATAATCCTGTAATTTCAGTTCTTCTTTAACATCCCACTGGTCTGGCGCCAGTCAGATTATGTATCTGACATGTTTAAATTTTAAGAATCCAAGAGGTTTCTCAGGTCACAGATCAGTCGTTTGATTTCAGATTGGAGTGTGTTTATAAATCAAACATTGTAGAAGTGGTTAGAGAATATTGTTTACCGATTAGTAGATGGACAGAAATGTAGTCATTGGCAATTTTCAGAATGTATTAACAGTGACATTATTTCAGGTAAAAATACCAGACATAGATGGTTGTAAAATCTCATTGTCCAATAACTAGGTTTAGTTTTAAAATGTTAAGATGTGATTTATTTCATTATTGTAGGGCTCCTGATGAAGGTGTGTAGGTGATACTTTGAGAGCCTTGTAAGACGCCATGTCTGAAGAGGCCATTTCAGAAAGTGACCTGGAGCCCAGCCTTAACAGTGAAGAAGAGTATTTGGAAAATGAAGAGCAGGAGGAAGAGGACAATGAGGACAATGAGGACAATGAGGACAATGAGGACAATGAGGACAATGAGGACATGGAAGAAGATGAGGATGAAAATGACGGAGATGACGAAGATGATGATGGTGTTGGTGAGCGACAAATTAACTTCCCTTGTGCCTCTTATTATTCAAATGCATTCACAGATAATTGTAATATAAAGAAAAGGAATCGGTCCCCGTTAACTAGTCTGTGAAGACATCAACTGAACTATTGTCTATTTTCTCTCTCAAGAACGACCTGCGAGTGCAGAGAGCAGGACAGAAACTGCTCCGGATGGCAGGGACTCCACTTCAACTACCTCTGGAGAGCCATCCCCAGAGTCTCCGTCTCAGCCTGCGTCCCGCCCATCCTCCACGGCTCCCTCCAGACCGTCTTCTCGTTCTCAGCCTCCACCCAGCCCAGAAAACTCAAGCCAGAGCAAGCCACCTTCCAGCAAAACAAAGAAACATAAAGCCTCGAAATCAACCAAATCTTCTAAGTCTTCAAAAGGCTCCAAGCCATCTAAGCCTATACACATGAGGAAGAATATCAGGTACATGTATCTGTTTGATATTTTCTCTCAAGTACAGTATATTGCTAAATGCTAAATGTTGGTATGTAAAATTGAACTTTTCCGTTATGCTTACAGAAAGCTGCTGAAAGAGAATCAGCTGGAGGCTGGGACCAAGGCAGCTCAACAGGAGGAGATGGACAGGAGGAAGCGTTTGGAGCAGCAGAGGAAGGACTTCCCT
Organism: Taurulus bubalis; assembly: GCF_910589615.1. Classification (NCBI taxonomy): domain Eukaryota; kingdom Metazoa; phylum Chordata; class Actinopteri; order Perciformes; family Cottidae; genus Taurulus; species Taurulus bubalis. The sequence goes on along the minus strand of NC_136593.1, from coordinate 14,015,824 downwards.
ACAGCAGCTTCAACTCTCTCAGACTCTCAGCTAGGTGACTGTCCCGCTTTCAGTCAAGTTTGACATTTCTTTTGGGTACTTTTATATATCCTAATACCTTGCCATCTCTCTCCAATAGTCGACACTGCTTCAATTTTAGGGGAAGTGTCTCACTTGGTCCCTGCTCTCCTGAGCCAGCAGGATGTGATCTGTCTGGACAGCAGTGGTGATGAAGATGAACAAGTGGACCCTAAGCTACCTGCACTTGCTATTAGAGATGGTAAGCTATATGATACTAATGTGAAACTAGAATCATTTTTACTCCAAATGATTTCACACTGTTTTCACTTCTCCTGTGGCGTAGATATAATTGAGCTTAGTTCTGGGGATGAGGACACCCTGCAGATCAGCAGCGAGTCGACCGATGAGGATGCTGATGGCACCGGCGCCTCAATGGAGAGCAGCGGGGCACATATCAACGATGCTATGAATCTGCCTGATGCCCAGGGTCAAGTACTGGTTAATATCAGTCACCCTGCAGAGGAGAAAGATATTTACCTTGCTCCACAGCTAGCCAAGGCTGTCAAACCTCACCAGGTATGCCCATAATCTTGTTCTCTCTCAAACTCTCAAAACATCCTTCTTCTGTAGCAGAAACCCACAGTCCAACTTGTTTAATCTCAAACATTTGTCTCCTCGTTTATAAGATTGGGGGAATCCGGTTTCTCTATGATAACCTCATTGAGTCACTGGAGCGGTATAAGAGCAGCAGTGGCTTTGGCTGCATTCTTGCTCACAGCATGGGGTTGGGCAAGACACTGCAGGTCATTTCCTTCACTGACATTCTACTGAGGAATACTGAGGCTCACACTGTGCTTGTCATTGTTCCTGTGAGTAATACAAGTGTATACAGTGCTAAAATAAATATGTAGACTAAACATTCATCTTCTCTGAAGTCACTATCTTATTTTGATTTCAATTAACCTCTGAAATATTTTCTTCCGTCATAAAAGGTGAACACACTTCAGAACTGGCTGACAGAGTTTAACCTCTGGCTCCCAGCACAAGAAGCCATTTCCCCTGACACTGATCCTGAACTCGTCACAGGCCGCACATTCAAAGTTCATATTCTAAACGATGAGCACAAGTACGTAACATTCCATGTTGTGTGCAAGATTAAGCATTGATTGTCAAACATTCAAGCTGTTAATCGTCGCCCTGTGTGTATTGCAGATCGACGGTGGCCAGGGCCAAAGTTGTGGAGGAGTGGTCCAGAGATGGAGGGGTGTTGCTGATGGGTTATGAGATTTACCGTTTGCTGTCCATGAAAAAGAGCTTTGTAATGGGCAAGAAGAGGAGATCAAAGAAGCCAGCAGGACCAATCATCATTGATCTGGATGAAGAAGATAGACAGCAGGAACTTATGAAAGGTCAGCAAAAGTTAAGGGAAGCGGTTTTAAAAATGTGTTTAAATTGCCCTAACTCATTTTGTGAAGTTGTCTATGTGCCATTTGAAAATGTAAATGGCACACAAATGCAAGCCAATTTACAGTGTAATGTATATTTACAGACTTATTCCCTCAATCTTCTTTTGACTCTCTTTTCAGTTATTGAAAGGGCCATAGCTCGCCCGGGCCCAGATGTGGTGATATGTGATGAAGGTCATCGTATCAAAAACTGCCATGCCAGCACATCACAGGCTCTGAAGAACATCCGCTCCCGGCGCAGAGTAGTCCTGACCGGTTACCCGTTGCAGAACAACCTCATTGAATACTGGTGCATGGTGGACTTTGTTAGGCCTGACTTTTTAGGCACACGTCAGGAATTCAGCAACATGTTTGAGCGGCCCATTCTGAACGGGCAGTGTGTGGACAGCACTCCTCAAGATGTCCGCTTGATGCGCTACCGCAGCCATGTGCTGCACAGCCTGCTGGAAGGTTTTGTCCAGAGGTAAACTTTCTGTCAGTGCTGGATTTAGATGGTGGACAAAAACCACAATGCTAACCTGTCAATATTCTCTGTGGCACTTTTCTGGGTTACAGACGAGGTCATGATGTGCTGAGAGACCAGCTTCCCTCCAAGGAGGAGCATGTGATCTTGGTGCGTCTCTCTCCGGTTCAGAGGGCGCTGTATACCGAGTTCATGAGACGCTTTCGAGAAGCAGGGAACAGTGGCTGGCTCGGTCTAAACCCACTCAAAGCCTTTTGTGTATGCTGTAAGGTGAGGCTGTTTCCCTTGCTGTTAGGTCGAAAAACGTCTGGTACTGACGGGCCAGACAACCTGTTTTCTAGTGATACATTTGATGAATCCGGTTCATTTTTGATCAAGTAAGCCTCCTTCTTCTTCCCCGGATCCCATCAGATCTGGAATCACCCAGATGTCCTCTATGAAGCCCTGCAGAAGGAGAATCATGCCAACGAGCAGGACCTGGACCTCGATGACCTCACTTCAGCTGGTAACCCCCGCTGTCCTGCTGCGGGTGCCGGCCTGAAAGCCAAAGTGGCCGACTCAAGCAACAGCAAAGTCAACAGCGCCCTGCCACTACAAAATCACTCTCAGGAAAAAGCCAATCAAGTCATTACATATGAATGGGTATGTCATGACAGTCCATGTGAGCTGCCACAGCTCAGTTTTACAGCTAAAAGAGTCCACTTTTTGTTAGATTCTTGTCTCAAACCTCAAGCTCAAAAAAATGTAGAATGTTGAAACTACTTTGTTTAATGCTGATATGTCTGCTATACTAACATGTAATCTTCGTCGTCATCTCCACATAGTGGTCTCTGAGTCGTGCACTGCCTTTTAATTCAACCTCCACATTCTATGTTACAGGCAAAGGGCATAATGTCAAACTACCACACCGGAGTCCTGGAGAACTCTGCCAAGATGATTCTGCTCTTCCACTTGATTGATGAGAGTGCTGGAAGAAGAGACAAGATGTTGATCTTTAGGTAAGTCCAACGTGCATTGCGTTAAACACAAATCAACGATTAAGATGCTTAGAGAAGAGGTTGACTGACTTTGCATTTCAGCTTATTAGATCAGAGTTGTGAGAGCTTTTAGAGGTTTTTACAAACTGGGGGAAATTCATATTTTAATCTTCCTACGTCTTATGAGGTTACTCTTCTAAGCAGGAATTTCATAGTTTACCAAAAAGATGACCTTTTAATTAAACACAGTTCATAGTTGTTTGTAGTCATACATGTACATACAGCAGTACTGTGACATCTGACCTGTTTATAGTAACTCTTTACTTTGAGTAAGTCTCCACAACAAACTCGCTATTATTTCTTAATACTTTTTATTTATTTTATAATAAGTTTTATTTATTTCATCCCACGGTGTACTTTACTTACCCCCATATCGGTTTCTGCCCTTTACCTACTAGTCAAAGTTTGTCCACCCTGACGGTGATTGAGGACTTCTTATCAAAGAGACCCATGCCGCCAGGCATCGCCTCTGACACCCAGAGCCAAAACTGGGTTCGCAATATCAATTACTACAGTGAGTCATCCAGCCTGTTCTCTCTCGTCTCTCCACCAAACAGCAACTCTGCAGAAAGTGTGGTCATCACCACTGAAACCTTTTGATGGTCTTTATTTAGTATCAATTTAGCTGCAATTTCTTGCAGTTCTTGACAAAAATGTTTGTTTTTGTATATATTGTATGAGTCTTTTTATCTTGGCGGAATATAAAAAAGAACTTCTCCCATAAGAATTTGATAGAAAATAGGAATGTCCATGATTTTAAAAATATCCAATATCTCAAGTATTCAATGAAAGATATTACCATGACACTTTCTGGGTGTTCAGGTGATTCAGTGTTGAAAGATAATGTTTGTCTGTCTCCAGGACTGGATGGGAGTACATCTGCCTCAGAAAGAGAGCGACTTATAAATCAGTTTAATGACCCAGAAAACAAAAAAACATGGGTCTTCCTACTTTCTACAAGGTATGTGTATCTGCTCTTTTTTTTTCTTCTTTTTTTTTTCTCACTTCCTGTATTCACTAAGAGAAATATTATCAATAATTTGCTGTGCTCCTTTTAGAGCGGGCTGCTTGGGGGTGAATCTGATTGGGGCCAACCGTGTGGTCGTGTTTGATGCCTCCTGGAACCCATGTCATGATGCGCAGGCGGTGTGTAGGGTCTACCGCTATGGCCAGAAGAAACCCTGCTACATTTACCGCCTTGTCTGTGATTTCACCTTGGAGAAAAAGATTTATGACAGACAAGTCTCCAAACAGGGCATGTCTGGTAAGAGATTTGTACATGTGTGTGAACTATCTTCATATTAAACATTGCATTCATATTTCAATTGCACAATCCGGTTATTATCTGGTTACAACTATTGGGGTCCGTCTCATGAACAGGATAAATAAGCTCTCGAGAAGAGTTCCAAGTATTATTAGCTACTTCATTTAAATTCTTAATTTGACAAGTAATACTTGAATATATCATTTAAAGTTGTTATTGAGCACTAATCCAAGCACTATAAACATATACTTAACCAGTTAAAAGTTCCTCATAGTATTGTTATTATTAAACTGTCTCAATTTAATACCGATTCCTTTATATGACCTACATAGGTAAACAAGACCATCTTGTCAGAGTAACTTTCTATGTAGTTATTGCTTTTGATGGGCGCCACAAACTCCTCCAGGCACATTTTCTGAATGCTTCGGGCATTTCAATATGGGACCTTTAAAATGTTGTGTGTGTGTGTTTGTTTAAAGACCGTGTGGTTGATGACCTGAACCCAGTGCTGAACTTCACTCGTAAGGAAGTGGACTCGCTGCTGCATTTTGTAGAAGAGGAACCTGAAAGAATTTCCCTGGAATCCCAGAATGAATTTGAAATCGTGATGTATCAAGCTTGTCAGCTTTACCCACACCTCATCACCAAGGTACAGAAAATACTGTTGGAACCGTTTTTCACACCATATGCCATCCGATTTGTTTCCCACTCCAGAAAAGCACCCAAGATAATTCATGAACCAAATTAATGAACCACAATGGTGTTTGCATTTCTGATTTTGCAAATCTTTTAGATGGCTGTTTTTTTTTAGCCCTCTGCAGTCTACTCAGTGACTAGATTGAAGAGGGTTAAACTATGACAGTGTATCGTATGTTCATCTGATGTCCCTTGATCCAATTCAACCACACAGAAATTCTCGTAACACTTACATCTCTTCGGCTTAACTCGTAAAACTGAAATGGGCAGTCTGTCTGTGAAAAGGATCAACTTGCTTCTTGCATGGAAAATCCAATCTGACAGTTGATCTGTAGTTTAATTTCCTTCTTTTCATTTCTCTCCTTAGCAACCGTTTCCTCACGAGTCTCTGCTGGTGGATCGGAAGGAGTCGAAACTGACCAAAGCAGAGAAGAGAGCCGCCAAGAAGAGCTACGAGGAAGAGAAACGAGCCTCCGTGCCTCACTCGCGTCCATCATACGCCCCCTACTACCCAACCAGTGATCAGGCGCTCACAAACATACCAGCATTCAACCAACGCGGCTGGTGGGTTTTAGACTGAATATTTTAGCTTGCATTCATTTTAGGTATCTAATTAAATTGTTTGCATAGTGGCTCACAGATGCTAATGTTTTGTTTCAAATGTAAACCATTGGCTTCCCAGCGACGACCAGCGACGTTTTCCTGATATTCTGTAATGCAATGCGTTACAATTGACGCTTTCCTCCACCAAATATATTAAGTAGTCTATGCGATTGCATCCACCACGAACAAAATCGACTCTCAAATCTGACTGCCTTGCTTACTGGCAAAAACATGCCTCCAAAATTAAACCACCATTAAATGTGTTACTTTCTTTGAGATGGTAACTATACGTGAGTTTGTCTTCTACATTTCCATCAGATTAAACAAAACTGTTATGTTTGTGTGTGAGCGTCTCATGAGTTCAGCCCTCATTTTTCCAGGCGTCCCATGGCACGGCCAGATGACAAGCCTGTGGCAAGTGTCAGGCCCATCCAGTCAACCCCAATCCCCATGATGCCTCGCCAGGCCGGCATGGGTGGCTCCAGCTCTGCCGGCAGCCTGCCTGTCAACTTCCTGCAGAAAGCTGGAGTTTATGTGCAGAGAATTGTCACCACAACTGGTAATATATAATATTTTAAATGCTTAAATCATTGAATGTACCACACCAACCCTGACATGTTGCATTAACCATTTTATGTATTATTTCTTGTGAAATGTAGTGACCATACAATAACATCTGCCATTGTGTCTGGATCTACAGATATTGTAATCCCAGGAGCCAACAGCACAACCGATGTTCAAGCTCGAATTAGTGCAGGAGAGAGCATCCATGTTATCAGAGGATCAAAAGGTAGTTGCAACCATGCAGTAATTTCTCTCTTCGTACAAAGCATTTTGAGTTAATGCCGAGGTCATGTCTTGATGTATTCTCCACCACAGGTACCTACATTAGGACAAACGATGGAAGGATTTTTGCTATTCGATCTGGAAAGCTCAGTAGGCCAAGCGTCGGGGGCTCTGCTGCTTCAAGAGGTACAAAGTCATATTAATTCATCTTGGTTCCAGCTATATAGTTTTGTATTACAACCACCCGAACAACTCATACAACACCGAGGGTGATATTCTTTTACACAAAGTTCAGTTTACTTGTCAAGAGAAGGAACTATGCAACCTGGGAAAACAGTATACTGTCTTCTGTGGCTCTGCAGAGTCGTAATGATGTCATCAGGGTTATCTCAGTGTTGGCTTTAGACTTAAAGAATATTACAAAAAGCCAGCCTTACAAACAGGAGATGTGGAGTTTAAAATATGTGGGCATGCAGGAGGTATAGGGTCTGATGAAAGCCACCATCAATTTGGAGGGATTCGACCCCTTATTACAGAGTTAAAGTCAGAATACCTCAACCTCTGCTGCACTGTTGGCTATCTGTATTTTATGGTTTCTGACAACCCTCCAGCTGTATGGAAGTGGCATACTTAATCTTGAGTACACATCCAACTCCTAAGTACGTTAAACATAATGTTTTAGAGGATGAAACACTATAAGGAATTACTGTTGGTTATTAACTTCTATAATATTTGTACATCAAGGACATATTTGGCTTCACCATCTTATTTCCAGGATTGACCTTTTCAAACATACATTATTCAGAGACCGAGACATTGTCTCCTGACATTTCACGATTGCCTTTCTCTCTCTGCCACAGACACCCAGGGTTCCCTGATCCATCCACTCAGTAATGGCTGTTCATCGCCTGCGGATCAACAGCAGGGTTCTCCCAACGGGGAGCAGCGGCCCTCCTCTCCCTTAAGCTCTGAGATTCTCAGAGAGCTCAGCCGCTACGCTTCATCCACAAGTGACGCCACCGCTGGCATGGGGAATGAATTGCCATCACCGTCCGAAATGTTGGCTATAACAGCAGGAGGGAATGAAGGCAGTTCACAAAACAATCTGACCGGTGATCTCAATAGGCAGCTCAGTGATGACCTCTTGAGCTCGGCTCTAGAGATGCGGGGCAGCAAGCGCCGGAGTACTGAAAGCCAGGGCAACACACAAATAGGAGGCAAACGCAGTTCTGCTGTAGCACGTTTCCCTGGACTATCCATGGGCTCCAGTGGGCTCAATTTCCCCCCCGTGGGTATGAACTCCTCCTCCCTACTGGGGAACATAGGTCACATGAGTCATCCACTTCTGATGGGTGGTAGCGGTGGATCGTCATTCCTTCAAACCACAGGACAAACCCTGGCTGACCTACAGAACATGTTCCCCTCTGCAGGCTCGGACCTACTGAGACAGTCTGCCACAGGAAACGGACACCTTCCCACCTCCTCCTCGTCCTCTCTGTCAACTGTTCTCCCGATGGCATCTGCACCCTCGGCAGCCACGTCTTCCTCCTTGGTGTCCGGGTCTCTGCCTCCGTACTTGATGAATCCCAACATGGCTGGAATGCTTTCATCTGGCTTCCCTCTCAACTACAGTCAGTCGCTGCTCTCTGAGGCGAGGATGTTCCCTACCCCTCTCCTTTCTGGGTCGGGGGGATTCCCCACGCCTAACTCCAGCTCTACTACATCCAATTTCCTCTCCCATTTCAACAATCCCACTTCCAGCCTGTTGGGAGCAGCTCTGACTCAGCTGGACATGCATCAGAGTACAGAGAACGGCGACAGTAGTTCTGATGACGACGTTATAGAGGTGACCGGGCAGTAGAGGGGCAGTTTCACACACTGTTTGATCAATCACGGCAAACATAAATTAGGGATGGGAATGATTACACTGTTATGAAATGAACTAAATGGATTATGTTACAACATCTACTCCAACCTATGAACTGATGATTGATGGTCAGATGCATTGGGATATTCTGAATATGTGCGCATAAAGCTAGAAACAACTAGTCAGTTAAATGTATTTTGACCTTGCTGTTCCTACATTTAGCTGCATTCCCATTCCTAATGGTCTCATTAAACCACACACACACACACACACACACACACACACACACACACACACACACACACACACACACTTGCCTGCAAATGAGAGAATCAACTTGTACCTTAATGACTTTACAAAAGTAAGAGTAACAAATCCTTATGCTGAATATCCCAGAGTTGTTCAGCTGGAGCATCAGAACAGTCGAACAGACAACTGTCGTTCGGGGACCAGCTGAATCGTTCGGGCGCTTTCTAAGCACAGCCTCCACTGCTATACATTAAAGCAAGGCCTCCCCAGTGCTGTTAGTTTTATTTTCAAATAGAATAAGGTGATAACTGCTTATTGTTGGATTGTCTTATCATAACATATTAATGTGAAACTGTCTAGTGCAAACAAAAATTTGACCTACTGTTTGACTTATTAGCAGTACTCACCTGCTGAACAGTAATCTACAACTTTTCATTTAGCACAGATTTGTTTTCTACTAAATACTGGAAGGCAACATAGTACAATAAATAACTCATGGTGGCTCCAGAACGTGGTGTTGATATTTGACAATATACTTAGTGAAAATCCTTTGAGGCTTATATCTTTAACAGAAATCTTAGGCTTTCAGAGCATATTTTAGTCTTTAGCAATTTGATAGACATTGTAGCATCCCCTGTTGAGAGGATATATGTGTGATACTATAATTGAACATGTGGATACTTTGTAAATAGCATCATTATCGTTGTTTATATTGCAAGTCAATACTGTGCAGTGTGTAGATTTTTTTTGTTGGAGGGAGATGGTTTATTATTACAGTGACTATCATGATGATAAACACCTCTCACATTGATGCTAGGGAAACAAATTGATGTTAAATTTGATAATTTACCTTTCCCCCCCTTAAAACTAAAATGAATGTACTTTCATGTTAGCCTTTGATAACACAGGGGCTGGGACGAGGATTCGAACTGTGTTCTTTCATTTTTAGCCTTAAATAACACAAAGGGGTCTTGAGTCTTGAGCATTTATCTTAGTACATCCTTTTTTCAAATCTGTTGGAAGAACTACTGAGCATTTAGACAGTGGGTGAGAAACTCAAAACCGGTATTGGGCAGATTCAGCATTGTGATGAAAAGCAGCAAGTGTGGAAGCCAAAGGGAGAAGAAAGCTAATTGTTATGTTGCTTGCTCATTTGCCTTTTTTGTTGTTGCAGTTTTTACTTAAGTGTCCCCTCCATCAAACAGCCTACACCCTACATGTAGATTTGATGATCCTAATTTTCTTATGGGTTTTTTTTCAGAACCTTGCTGAGAACAAATATTACCTAAACTGTAGGAAACATTGCATTCATGCAGCCTGAGTGTCTAAAACCTTCAGTCAATGTAGCCACCAACCATCAAAGCAGATAGTGAACGTTTCACTTCAGCCCCCTGTGACTGTTGCAGAACGAGGTCAGGTGGTGTGGTGGCCTTACCAAACTGACCGTGCCATCGTGTGGTAGCTTTTCACAGAGGTGCGTCTTTAAAAGCAGTGCAGTGTAAGTAGCTTCTGTCGGTAGTGTCGGTCTGCGGTGCTTTAGGGAGTAGCTTTGTGTTTCTGTTGTGATGACACCTCAAGGTACGTAGATTTAAGGAAGCCCTTCTCCTTCGTCTGTGACATAGGCTAGACACAGTGGTTGTTGGCCTTTAGGAAACACTGGATAACCTGAGGCAACAGATTCCCTATGAAGTTACATTTAGCTTCCGCTGTTCACTTTTTGTTACTACTGGCTCGTTCCCTGTTGTTGTTCCCGGTGCTGCGTTTATATCAAGGATGATAGAAGTTTTCTTCAGCATGTTTTGGGAACTTGTGATGGTTTGTTTTAGATTTGAAGGTAGAGTTGGGACTTTACAAAAGGAGCATATCTGCTTGTGAACTGGGCGGGGTACAGCATATTGACGCCATGTCTTTGTTCTCAGTCTTTTTGATTCATTGGAAACATTTCGTATTTGAATCTTGGGAATCATCAATGTATAAAACAAAACCTGTCTGCCATTTCTTGTCAATTACATGCATTTTTCTGTTTCATGGAAATATTTCAGTTTTTTTAAATGTTTTTTATAACTTCGTATTGGCAGTTGTTTCCCTTATTTCAATGTAAACGTCCAAAATTTATTTATTTATAATGGAAAATACATTCTTTTTTGTAATTACATTTTTAACGTTTTGTTCACTTTGACCCATTGACGGCTGATTCAGTAAGAATTTCGTATATGCAGCCTAGATCGAAGCAGAATATGACTGTGTTATCAATGTTATTTTAACAATAAAACACTCTTCTATTGCATCGTGAATCATTTACAAATGCTTTTAATTTACGACATCTTTAGTGTTTTATCACTTAAAAAGCTGCTTACACAAGTAATGAAGGGCATCATAAATAGTCAAAAGACAAGATAATAAGCTACCTGAGGTACAATATTTCATAAATTCAGGGCAATAGGAAGCATTTTAGAAATACTGAAGTCATGAATAAATAGTATTTTTTTATTTTGAGAGTACTTTCTTCAAAATGTATCTCCCACTATGATCTAAAAACTGTCAAACCCTTCACACTGCACAGTTTGCAAGAGAGAATATAAACCGCTTGTTTTTCATTGATGTAATTTATTCAATTTACAGGCATTTTAGCAGCTCACTGCTTTTGTAAAATGCTATACTAATTCCTATCAGGTACAAGGTTTACCGTGTTCACCAGTTTAATTAAAAGCTGTGGCCAATGGGAATATCATTCATTTTGGAAGCATTTGGTCAAAAACTAAAATCCCAGTTTGTCATTTTCACTGAGAAAGTTAATAGAAAGAAATCCTTGGGAAAAAAACAAAGATATGACTTCAAGTGTTCTCAATGGTCCTATGTATTCCATATTTTATTTATTTTTTAAAAGCAAAAATGATTTATCTTCATGTGGCGCTGGTGCTTCATAACCTTGAACGATGAGTGCTGCTGCAGTCATCAGTTCCCCTTATAACGTTCATGCAAACCAAACTGATTGTATGTGACTAATGAAATCTATGCCACAAACCTTGCATAAGTAATCAGTGAGTGTTTTGAGTGTCAGCACAGTGTCTTCAGTCAGGACTGCAGCCGTTTCTTAGCCGTGTATGCACTGCTGACTTGGTTCATTATGATGAGGGCATTGAGAGCACAGCAGAGCGCTGACAGGTACCAGGTGTATTCCCCGACTGATCCAGTAAACCAGGCAGAGCGGAGCCCGAGGAGCAGGCTGGCACTGCCCAGCAGGTATGTGACAAGTCCAGTTGCTGAATGGTAGCGTTTGAGTTTGGCCAAGGACCAGCCTTTGGCCAGGGAGTGGTAGATGAGAGGCGCGGCTGCCAGAGACTGCAGCCCCACCACACACACCGTGAGCAGGCCAAGCAGACCGTGCCACGAGGTGAAGTGGGGTTTACCATTCAGGTGTTTGTTGTAAGAGATGGCTCCCAGACCCAGGACTGCACAGGACACACATAGGCCCTGCAGGATCCAGTGAACACGACCTTTTGTCTTGTGTGGGAACTTTTTCAACAGGGAGCCATGGGGGGAGAAAAGAAGGATGGCTTCTGTCATGAAGAAGGAGAACTATTGGGAAAAGGAATGAATAAATACATACATGGGGATGCTTCTCACCATCATTGTCATTGTTGTATTGTCTTTAAAATATAGAATGTTCATTACAATTTACATATTCAAATTGACTTAAATTATCAACATATGAGAAATATTTATGATAAAAGCTTTCAACTTACTGCTAATGTCATGAAGAAAGGATGCCATGAAAACAAACCTAAAATGAAACAAACAGATCAAACAAACAAAGAAACAAATCAAATTGACAAATGGTATTCCAACAAGTAACAAACTACCATGTACCAGATGTTCGCATACAAAGAGCACTCACTTGTACCCGGTCGGGACAGAACTGCGATGAACACCGTGAAGACGACGCAGAGACAGTGCGACAGAACTGCGGAAGCGGTTCTGGTCCAACCGTAGACCCGAAGCTCAGACCCGGTCTCTGTGTTGTGGACCATATTAAACACAATGCATGTGGACGTGGGCAGTTCAACAGCAATCGACAAACAACAACACCAGGTTGTCGCCTGAAATTAACTTTGGTTTTAGCCCAACAGAAGCGGAAGTGGTAATTAATGAAACGTTTCCGTGACCTCCTCGTGCTCAAGTATTGTTGCTTTTCAGGATAGAAGACAGGACTTTAATAGCAGAATCCTACATATACAGATAAGTGTCTCATGGTGGTAACTTGAAGATTCAGATTACTTTATCTCTGTCAATGAAGTCCAATGTGCTTCTATGGGTAACTTTGCTGGACAGAAAATAATAAGACATCCGGTTAGTTGTTTTCAGAATAAAGCGTTTTCTTGCAGATCCACCGTCACTCCATTCAAGAAACTTCAACCTGAGCAGAAGACTATACAGCCAGAAGAAGTGATAACACATGTGCGGGTTTTGTAGGGCCTTTAAACTACACACAGACCTTTTTATTACTATTCCACAATAAATACATCATGAGAGTTTTTTGTTTTTAGGTACAACATTGAGGTGGCACTTTCAGATTAAAAATGTGGGAACTACGCCTTTACATCTGTATAGTGATTTTACAAGCCCTCACACAGCCCACAGCCCAGCGAAGATTATTCTGGTGTTTTCTTGTAGAATAAGAGGATTTGTAGAAGTGAGTCCACATCTTTTTTTAATACAAATTAATAGTTAACTTTGTCCAAAATGTTATTACGGCTTTATTCTGAAATCAGAATATCCGGAAGTCTCCTGTGGTTAAACTGGTGAACTTGACGCACCCGCGCCTGGCTGACGTGGATTCCTCCCGGAAAGATTTCATTCCCATATATGCATTTTTTTTCTTCTTTTCTGGTTGCATCAAGCCTGGAGCTGCAGGCACACAGTTGCAAAGAAAGTTGTGTCCATTACTATGGCATTTGAATGGTTAACTCTAAAAATCCCCAAAGTGTGCATTCAAACTACCACAGTTTGGGTGTGTGTTGTTGGTTTGAGCCGGCTGGTGCTGGTGTGATGTCTCGGCCTCACGACCACCCATTTCACATCCAACATTCAGTGGTCAGTTGTGCTCCAATTACTCTCTCATAAACTTGTGACTCTGCAGGGCCGGCCCATACTGGGCATACAAAGCAAACAAACAACAACACGCTCATTCAGGACATCCCGCTCTGTCACACACATTATTTAGTATGGACACATGATTATGCTCACCAGATACAGTGTCATTTGGTCTCTTCATGCTTATGTTTTTGTTCATTGTGTGCCATCCAGGTTCCTGTTGTGACCAATACTCATTACTCAGGCACGTGTTGTCCAGATGATGGCATTCTATATAACATAAAAATGATAAGTAGTAGGCTATAATAAGTCCTTACTCACATATGAACTCCAGTTGATATGAGACTCAGGGTCGGAGTAATGCATTCATGTTTACTCTATTTTATTGACTTTTGAACAGTGGTGGATGAAGTATTCACATTATTTACTCAACAAAATAAAAAATGGATCATTATTTTTTCAAACTCAAGCAATTGGCCTTGGCTCATTTTCTCTGAAGAAACCTATTTTAAAACACATGTTCAATGTCCACACACTGTAACTTTCCAGCTCATTTTACCCTCTGTCTTGCGGGAACCAATCTTTATTTGCTCATACTCCATCCCAGCTGCAAATTGGGGGCAGGACACAATACATATAGCTTTGCCCGTGTTGTTTCTTGTCACAACTGATCAAGGTGGCCAAAAGATCCTGATTTTGGAAGAGAGAAGCTTTTGATGATGATGATGATGATGATGATGATGATGATGATGAAGAAGAAGAGGTTTCAGAATGTGAGGATCACATTTTTGATAGTATAGTCTACACAGGGAAGCCTGATGGAGGAGCCACTCAGAAAAATCAAGGAATGAGAGTTGTCCTGCACATGACTCAGGGACTCAGTGGACACAACATCACATGAGACAAAAGATTTATTTTAAATTCACTCTTTGTCACAGGGTCTGTTCTTTCTCGCTTTACAAAGACTGAATCAACTCATTGAAGAAAATAAGAAAATTAGTGGTTGTGTATAGCACATGGTATTCCAACCTATTGGCTTGAGAGGGATAAGAAGGGCACTTCGTCATCTGTCCCCATATTTAAGCCTGGAGGCTTTTTCCTTATTGAGGGATTTCCAAATGGCCCTTTAATTAAACATTAAACAGTCTATTAATTTCAAACTGACTTCCTCCCTGAGTTACACATTGATCAATAGTGGCATTCATTAGAAAATCAAACACATTTCAGTGACTAACGGTCGGAAATCTTGACATCGGTCGGAAAATAAATAAATATATATATATATATATATATAGAGAGAGAGAGAGACAACATTGTCATCACATTTTCATTGTAATAATACAGTTACAATTATTCTTTATACACTCTAATAAACCCCAAAGGAGTTATACAAGTTGTTATAAACGTTGTTTTTATTAATGGTTTATTAATGATCTTCAAATCATAAGAACATGATCTATTCACCATGAAAAAAACTTTCAATCTATATATAGATGACATATTATAAATTATAACCAGAAAACTACAATGAGTGTTTAGTGTGAACCTTTCTATGGACCACTCCATCACAGTATGCATGCAGTAGTGTAGTGTGTGAGAACAGAGCGGGCTCTTCCTGTGGCGCTTCCCCTCATAGTTTAATACACATAGCCTACTGTGCGGGATTAGGAGGTAATCCCGCACTCACAATGTGCATGCGCAAACTGAAGTACGTGCGAAGGAAGAGGGACAGCTCAGTGTTAATACGAACTACAAACTGCGTTCACTCTCCGAATCTCCTCTGCGATAAGTGGCGATGATGATTTAAACGAGGTAAGGTCCTTTTTTCAACGTTTTGTCTGTCAGCAAATCCGAACATTGATTCGGGTGTCACTGTCAATTGATGGTGTCGTCTCGTTTCGGACAGGACGGGGCTGTTTACTGGGCTGTCCCGTTACAGACGGGGCTGCCCCCTGCAACAAATGACACATGCAGATTCAATACGAATAATCAGAAACTTTATAGGTCGAAGCATTACTTTATTGGGTTTATAGTTTCACAATATAGTAGTTCATGACGAAACCAGCAGAGTCTGCATGGATGATCCAGTAAAGGCGACATTGTTGCCCTGTGTGGATAATTGCGCCGTGTGGTGACCCACTTGGCAGATAGAGCCCCGGGTTGTTCTTATTCAAGTCACAATGCAGCTCCACAGAGAAACTCACGAAACTAAATTTCTGATGCACCTGTGGACATTTCCTCGCCGTGACATCACAGAGGAATGTAGTTAAACCACTGTCAGTGTTTGCTTAACAATCCCTGCACAAGAAGTGGAAGAGGCATTCGTGAAGTAGCAATATCTCAATGTAAAAATACTCCATTACAAGGAAAAGTCCATTATTCAAAGTCTTCCTTTCTTTAAAATACACAAGTATCAGCATTGTGCAGCAGAATGACTCCTGTCAGTGTTATCATGTTTTATTAATTATTGTGATGTATCATCACTGACTGTATAAACAGTATTATTAATGTTGTAGTGGGTGAAGGTCATTTCATACACTGCTGCATAGTTTAATGTACAACAAGTTTAATGAATGAAATGGTGCTGGCCCACCATTATTTTTTCAGTGTCACACACAATAAAACAGCATGAGTTGTCACAGGATTGTACAGGATTATAGTAGTCATCTTGTCCCATATTTTATTATAATCATATCTGGCATCAAATAACAGAGGTTAATCTCTTGTTTTTCCATTTGTGAAGCCCATACCCCAAAACAGTGTCGACAGTGTCATCCTGATGACATGATGACCGAATGTGTTGATCTTAACAATAAGAATGTTCTACTTCAACTGATTTAAACATGCTGATGACTATTTTATGTTAAACTGATCCATACATGTCTTGATTGTATTGTACTTCTGTATGATTTTAAACTGTCTTGCAGCTCAGACGGAATTAGCAGCCACCCATTCCTCTTCACATCACACCAATCTGGACCGACCTGTACATTTAACCCAAGCACCACGTTCACCACATCCTCATTAAGTATGCAACGGTGCACATATTAATGCTGTCTCCTCTCTTTGCCGGGTATACCATACTGGCTCATGGACAGCAAGGGTTCACTTGACATGTCAGAGTCTCCATCAGGGACAGGATGTCTAAATGTGAGCTGATTGAGTTGAAGGATCTGAGTGTAAATGATCCCATTGAGTTGGCTGCTCCCACTGCACGCACAGCCCCACCTGTCAACCCCGGTCAGCCGAGCCCTTTCCATGTCGTCCGTCTGCTCGGAGACAGCGTCAGAATCGAGGCACCCCGGTGTCAGATAGGACATGCTGGAGTGGGTCATGACTTCCAGCCCTACAGTCACACCCATCTCACCTGGTGTGACCTGTGTGGAGAATTCATCTGGGGTGTTTACAAGCAAAGTTTACGCTGTGCCAGTGAGTACCTCTGTTCCAGAACTATTAAAAGCATATTAATCAGCCCAAATGTTGTATTGAGCGACATGTTCCTTTAATCCCATCAGCATGTGCACTGTAGTTCATTTTGAGTCAGGCCCACATTCACCATAGACTGATAAATACATAATAGAGCACAAAATGTGTATGAATCCACGACTGAAAATAGTCCCCAATAAACTCACCTATTTGTAACATTTGATAAAAACTACAGTATCCAGGTAAATTAATAAGTCATACTTATTAATGAAAGTATATATTAGGGAACAATTTTAAAGCCTTGAGTATGAACAAATGGTCTTGGCGCTGAGAGCCAGAGATAGGTTGGAAAGTATTGTGGTATATTTAATTTAGGCGATAAGAAAAATATAGAATAACAGCAGGCTTGTCTTTTATGTTTGGTGTGTACACGATGAGCATATTTATTTCTGCAACCGTTGACCTACAAAGCAAAGAGACTCAACCAGCCACTATATGTATTGCATGAGACACATATATGTGCAGTTTATTAGACTGCCTGAATCATCATGTTCCTGTATATGAGCTATGACATTGTGAACTACTGTAGTTTTTTACTCAAGGTTGATCAATTGCACTGGTATGAAGATAAATCCATTAGTCTAATCAGAAATTACGTATGCCCTCAAATTAAAGACCAGCTCTGTAACCCGATCATAACTAAGATGTGTGTGTCCAAAGCTGACAGAGCTGTGACACAATCTTCACTTTCCAGTATCACGACAATGCAGGATGCTCACATTGTTTCTCCATTCATGAGAAACTTTATCTCAGAGTTTGTCTCAAACTGTAGGAAGCTCTGTCAAGCTTCATGTTGTACATATAGTCCCTGGGAGTGTTTTCATTTGTCTGTATCATTTTACTTCATGCATTTCTGTCCCAGTTCATAAAGAATTGAAATAATAATAACTGCTGTAGCACTTAGAAACCGTTGTGAGTTATAACGGCCTGCAATTAACATCCCATTAAACATCAAACGAGCAATTTTTATTTTGTACAAACAAACATTTTGGCATGTTCCTCAGATAATGCATCTAGGTTAGTGTGATGCTTTTCAGCACAGGGACTGATTACTGAAGAAAATCCACAACAAGCATTGACCGCTAGCCAAAGCATAACTAAGAACCCAAATTCTCTCTCTCTTTCTCTCTCTCTCTCTCTCTCTCTCTCTCTCTCTCTCTCTCTCTCTCAGACTGCAGCTACACTTGTCACCACCGCTGCCGACCATTCATCCAGCTGAACTGCAGCACAGATGAAAGTTTGTTAACAGACCAGGAAGATTTCTCTGTTGACACCCTCGAGACAGACACAAATGTGGTGAGGAAAAAAGCTATAATCGCACAGATGGAGGCTACCACATTGTCCACTGCAGCGTATCAGTGTACCATATGTCCTCAAGGATGCTGTTTTTATTATCTCCTCATTGTCAATGCATCTATACAGAAAGTGATTTAGGAGAAAGCTGAGAGGAGGGGATAATTTAACAACTTCACAATGAGGCAGCTGCCTTTATTTCGGAACCACACAAAATAATCTTGGTCCAGCACAAGTTATCAGATAATTAAAGGATTGGTTGCCCTCAGTTTTTCAGCTCCCTCAGACAATATTGATGATAAATAAAATGGGAAATGTATAGCAACATTTGATTTATCATGATGTTAAAATGCAGCATAAAGGAGTGGCAGAATAGGGAATTGGCGTCAGTGGTGAATAATATATGATAGGAAACTACAGTTTGATGTTGATATGTAGCATTGTGCAAAAGTTTTCCTCTCAGGATGATTTGAGCAGATCTCCTCTTGGAGTGGTTTGGCTCTTTAGACATCTTTGTGATGTTTTATTGTCAGGGAGAAGCAAATGTAAATGCTAAGGTCAAAAGAGATGTTAGTATAATCTGATCTCTACAGACAGAAGAGAGAGAGAAAGACAGAGAGAGAGAGACAGGGGAAAGCTAAGAAAATTCAGATTTACAACTCCAGAAATTCAGATTTGGGCAATGACAAAAATCTAGTACAATTTACCTGAACCACGGAGATGACTTGGGGAAGCACAGCCAGTGACACATTCTGCAGTCAGGAGGACAGTAGTTCAGAGCTGGAGGTGGATTTTTCCTGCATATACATCGTTCTTTCACAAGATCAGAATATCTTATTTTGTATCCACAAACAAAATGCTTGAATTGGTTTGACTTTTACTTACATGCATCTGTTCCCTGTCGCCTTCTCTTCATCCTCAATGCTCACTTGTGAGGACAAGCTTTCTGCTGACTTCATGTGGCCTATTTGCTGTACTGTAACTGCTTTTTTCTTATTTTTAGGATGAACAGATCGATTTGGGTAAACAGGAGTTGACGGTCTGTGAGATTCAACATAAGGTTAAGGAGTATAATGCACAGATCATCAGTAGTCTCTACATGGTGGTTGTGAGTGACTAATAACCTTTTTTCCCACAAAATATTCATTATTGCACAAATGTTTACTTCAACTGTATTTTAATTGATTCATATTTAATAGTTTGCACTGCATTTAACTCTCATTCTAAAAATATAGTATATCTTTCTTACTTGCAGAATAAAGATGGGTCCTACACTGGTTTCATCAAGGTCCACTTTCAGTTAGTTCGTCCCATCTCTCTGCCTCCCCCCCAGAGCCTGTGCTCCACACAGGAGGAAGATCAGCAGGGCAGACATATGAAGCGGCGGACATCCTTCTACCTCCCTAAAGACACTGCCAAGCACCTGCATATAAGTTCACAGACACGTGTACGAGAAGTCATCGAGGCATTGCTCAACAAGTTCACTGTGGTGGACAACCCGGCCAAGTTTGCCCTGTTTGAACGCGCTGAGAGACGAAGTCAAGGTAAGATCCTCAATAATGTGCAGTTTTTGTCAAACAAAACAGAACCAAGTTGTAAGTTAAGTGTAAGTGCTGAATTTTATTTCTTTAAGTGTACATGCGTAAACTGCCCGACGATGCGTTCCCCCTCTACCTGCGCTTGTGTGCTGGCCCCAGTGAAAAAGTCTTGAGTCTGGTTTTGAAAGAGAATGAAACAGGGGAAGTAAATGTACGTATCCAGTTGGCTCTGATATATGATACACATGGTAATAATATATTCTGAAATAGTCAGTCAACATGATTCTAATGGGACATTGCTCTCCTCCACAGTGGGATGCATTCAGTTTTCCTGAGTTGTGCAACTTTCTGCGAATCCTGAAGCGTGAGGAAGAAGAACATGTACGGCAGATTGTGAAGCGCTACAGTCTTGCGAGAGACACAATCAAGCAAGCCGTGGCACGGATCACTACTCCTGGATGACTTTGAGCGATTCAATTGAGCTTCATATTTAAACATGAAGAAGAACGTTCTCCCACTTTGTTGATTACCAATATAAAAGGGAATGAAAGAGCTCAGACAATGGCATTGTTTTGAAAAATGTTTGTTTATGAAGCAGTTACTGCTGTTACATTTAATGTTAACTTCTTAAAGGCTTAGGCCCTGCTAATTTTGTGCAAGCAGAGCAACTTTTGTGAACTATTGGACTTAATTGGATGCAGTTCTTTCTTGAAAAACCATGCTGCTTTTTGGGATTATTTATAGTGGTATTAAAAACACAACGGTAGTTTTTTCTGTCGTCATTTATCATGTGATATTTAGTTTCTATTATATTCTGTGAAGATGTTTTTAAAATGTTGGCACTTTAATGAACCTGTGAAATATATTTAGGCAAGTTAAAATGTGAAACAATGTGTTTACAATATAACAATCTAATAAACTTATGATAATAAATTATGGGATATTTTGATGTCATTGTTTAATTTATATAGGAGTACTGAGTACGATGACTGTTTGTCAGCCGTTCATGTAAACTCTGTTAAGCTGCATTATTATTTCTGAGTTTGGGTTGACAGAGAATATTTACAATGATGTGAAAGGCAACTAAGGAGCTGTTGCGAGCTGAAAAAGTGTGTTGGACCTTAGTATTAACACTACATGAACACTGGACATAGGTGCTGTTTTTTTGTAAGACATTGGATGTATGGTATTGGGTATGTTTTTATTATTATTAATAATTATAATAATAATATCTGTGTTAATGTTCCACGTCTTTAATGCCACAACTGATTTGTTTCTTTATTTTTTGACAATATTATTATTATTATCCCACTCCGGTCCACGTGGTGGCGGTAGCTCACCATCATCTCTTTACAAGCCGGCGGAGAACAAGCCAGAAAAGAAGAAGGTGTATGTTAGTTAGCATAAACAGCTACCGTAGCTGTCTGTCTTATCTTGTGTAGATTTAGCAAACCCACCAAGACAAATCCATCAAAGAACATTTCATACCTGCGAACACGTCAAACCAACCCTTAGGTATGTTTTCAACTGGCTAAGGGGAAGCGACAAACGCCGGTAATTAAACCAGCTAACCAGCGTTTTGCAGCGTCAGTAACGTTAAACGTTATTTGGTGAACCAGATAGAAACATGTTGACCTCGCTAATGCTAGTGACGGAGTAACTGTCTTCAGCTAACGACGGTGAGAGCAGCCAGGGCATGAAGTGACATGAAGGACGCTTTAACTGACGAACGAAGGACCAGTTTCTTAATGGTCTTGTCGGTCAAAGCTAGCTAGCCCAGTTAGCCGTCCCGTCTAGACAACCTAAGCTAACGTTAATGGTGGCGATCCCTCTTCTCTCAAGCAAAGCCGACTAACGTTATTCAGTACTTTGTTGTTCTCACGTACCACACAGGCGAGTGGTGAGGTTTGCGACGTTGTCAGACAGTGTGTTGCATTAAAATACTATAGTTAAACATGTAACGTTGCACTGTAATGTGACGTTAGCTGGCCTGCTAGGTGTGTTATATTCTTGCATATATGACTCGAATTATAACCTAACATCAGTCTGGGGCTTGATTTACATGTTGGCTATGAGCAATGTGTCATTGCTGTCCATAGAATAATGACATCCGATATAAGTGCAAGTGCACAGGTGTTGCAATATTGTTTAGCCTATTTGTTTTCTTTTTTCATATATAATAGAGAGTATAGTTATTGTCCCTGTCAGTAGCATCACTTTTATTGACCACAGGGAACTGTGTTGCCAGCATCAGCAGGAAAAAAAACTGTTTTTTTCTTGTCTAAAATGACTCAACTCCCCCCTTTCATGTGCTACTTTTCATAGGTTTCATATTCTAAGGGCCACATTGAATCCGGTACAGTAACACTGTAACACCACTGGCAGTCGAGTGACCCAAGAAGATAATGCGCTGCAGCTGAAGATGGGTGGGAGCGGCTCCAAATCCAAAGGATTTTGGCCATTTTCTGGCTCGGTTAGTGTGGACGATCCAACCAAAGATGGAAGCGAGCAGTCTATGGCGAGAGTTCGAAGTTTCCATAGTGCAACTCCTTTTGTGTTAACTAGAAAAAGGTAAATATGCCGTCAGCAGGATGTAGCCTTCATCATACCCGTTTCAGAAATCATAGCTGAGTGATATAAACTTACATAATGTTCTGTTCCAGTAATCATATTGGCTTACAACAACACAAATACCCATATTGATATTCCTTAGTTTTTAGATTAGTTTGATCCCCTGGTCGCCTTTGCATCCCGAATGTTTCACAGAAAATAGCTCCATATTGATCGATCAAGTCCTGCCATTGTGGAAATGCATACATGCTTTAAATATCCTGCCCAGCCTGAGGTTTACTATTGGACTGTAATGTATGTATGAAGAAGGTCATCGGAGTAAGCCAATGTGACTAATGCTCTTGGTCAAGGACTGAGAATATTTTAGTAAATGGTGTATTATGTAAGATGCTAAAAAGACGATTTAGAGACACACCTGTGTTTGCACATAACACATCCCCACATATGCAGCCTGTGTTGTTGACACTGGGAAAAATTGAGCCATAAAATGACATTGTTTGCAAATGTGATATTTATTCCTTCAGCCAATTTCCACATGAATGTGTTTACTCAAGCGGTTTTACTCTTTATTACACTTGTTTAACTTTTACACAGGCATGATGTTCTGCCACCATAATTTATATGTTATGGTCTTAGCTGCCATCATATACAAAACTTTTGTGCTGAGCTGTTTGCTTACCATCCTCCTCTGATTTTTCAAAACCAGGCTCTTTACCCACAGGAAGACAGCTGACTGAATGTTTTGATTTCTTAAACTTTTTTAGGTAAACTACATTTTGTAATGTCTAAAATTCACTGATGGATCCAAAGCCTAATCATCTTATGTTTTCTTTTTTTTTATGCTCACAAGTTGATCTACTTCATTGAGTAACTCTTTTTGTGAAGAACCAAATACAGTATATGTGAAAATAATGTTTGATATTCATGTCATCATACTACTCATACATATATCTTGTAATATTACCAACAACCTTAAGTTTTAGTATCTCGTGAAGGTTTTGATACACACGGACATATTATACTTGTACGGATAATTAATTTAGTCTCTCTGCTGCAGCTCTATGTACTTCGATGAAGATGGCGACTTGGCCCATGAGTTCTATGAAGAGACAATTGTGACAAAAAATGGACGTAAAAAAGCCAAGCTGAAGAGAATCCACAAAAACCTAACACCTCAGGTGAGGAAATGAAAATCCCTAAACTATGGTTTTACTCACCAACAGCAGCTCTCTGTACTATCAATCTCAATAATTATCTCCTTTTGTGTCCTTCCAGGGAATTATAAAGCTGGAGATCCCTTGCATCCATGTAGATTTCCCAGTTGTCCTGTGTGAAGCCTGATGATGTCTGAGCAGTGCCTCAGACTAGCCACTGTGTCAACTCCGTCCTGTGGTCTCCCCTACAGCTGGAAACCTGAACCACCTTTTAAAATAACATGATCTCTTGATATATTTGATGCCCTTATGTGGACTGGCTGATGCCATGTGTGCTGAGCCTCTGCATGTGATCTGTTTTGGCTTGTGTGCAGTTAGTCACAGAATAGGTCACAAACGGAGATCTAGAAGGGTGCCAAGATGTCAGACTCAGTTTACAGGTCATGGTTTGTGTGCATGTTAGTGTGAATGTGTGTGCAGACACTGGATGAAATGTGACAGAGTCCTGAATTTATTGCTGCAGATTGTTTTCTGGTATGATTCATTGAACTCTAGGAGTTTGAGGAGAAGGTAACCAATGTTTCCCTCTGTCACAGTCATATCTAGAGCGGGAAAGTTGTATGTGCACACTTGTTTGTTGTTTGACACCAACATGACTTGCTTTATTATGCATGAAAAGGATCTGCTTATCGGTAATAGCCTAGGGAGTTGACAATCAGTGGCCCACAAATGCTCAAGTGGATTTATGTCATAATGTTAGAAGGACTGGCTTCAATGACCTCGGACGATGGTCAAATAGTGGTCACATGTACACAGCAGCAGTGAGTCTAGTAAGAGATCCTGTTGTTTCGTTTGCTGCTCTGGCATACTATCTTTCACTTTTAATTTATTATAACTGTTTTTTAATTACAATATCAAATGCTAAACGGTGTCATGGTCCTTTTTTATATCAATACAGTTAAACAGCAAATTAAAGTGTGTTTACTTTTTCACAAGCTGTCGAGATCAAAGGGGAAATAAATATCATGGACATATTTTATATTCATTGTCTAAATAAACTCTTGGGAGGGTTAAATTCTGTAACTGAAACGTGTGGTAGGTGTTTAACTGGCTAAACAATAATCTGAAAATATTCTCTAGATCCACTTAAGAGTTGAATGAAATACCTGGTTCTGTGAAGTAGACCTGCTTGGTGGGACATATTTACAGAATCTAAATTATAGGCTTTAAAGGTACTTAGATCCTGATACACTGCATATTATGTCGAGTGAAACTGAAATGTTAAGGTGAAGGACGTTAAAGGAGAAAATCTCTTTTTATTAGCGTCAAATGTTTTTTTTTGTAACAATTATTTGGCAGGCTTATAAGAGCTATTTGTCAAATTACCAACAGCTTGTTAGGAAATGTTCCTAAACTGAACTGACAGGACCTGTCCAGTGTCCACTCATGTAGTGTAAATAATGGCCCTGAGATGAAAGTAGCCACCTGCATAGGAAATTGAGAAGTCAAACCATTGTTGGGGGGTGAAGTGAAATGTGTGTCTGCTAATGAAGGCGGGGTTAGAGAGAAGTGAGGGGAATGCAGTCTCCATGGGAAAGAGTTCCCTACAAAGCTGTCTGTGATATTGTTCTTCTCAGAGGATAAAGAGGCTTTGCCAAAATCCACTCCACTTTATTGCTTCCATGAAATTATTTTATTTTACTTTTATTTTTACCTCTCTTACTTATCTTATTCTGTTGTATCTGGGGGAGAGAAGGCAGTACAATTACTTTTTTTGTTTACTTTAACTTAGCTGTAATAATATGCAAGGCCATGAGATGAATTGCAGTATTGAGGTTAAAAAAAAGATTTGACTCAGCAAACCACCCATCCTCTAGCTTTGCTGACAAAAGTCTGAGCGCATTCATGACAAGAAATGAAAGTAAGCTATTATTCACAGTAACCATTACCTGCATTATTTAAATCCATATTATCTTGTATTTTGTCATTAAAAAAACAAAACATAAATTATTATACTTCAATACAAAGCTGTATGTTTCAGACATGCCTTGTCTGAACCTTTTTCCTTATCAAAACAACTGCCGGAAAATAAAGAATAACTAAGCTGATTTACCTGTGAACTCTGGAGAAAACGGTAATAATGGGGCAATGACATCAATTGTGTAAAAAATACATGCTGTGTCAAAACAAACACTTTAATAATGTCTTCTCTTTGCTATAGGTGCAAAGAGAGATCTTACAAAAGATATTGCTGAAGTAATTCATTAACTCTCAGTGGTATTATGACCCCACTAAGTTCAACAAAAGGTTAAAAAAAATTTTTATGAAGCATGAGTCTTGGAATTGGCATCTACACCACGCCCTTAAATGGCGAAGTCCCTTTTAGCTTTTGCTGATCTTCGCAGCTTACTGTACATGCCTGTGGTAATAACTTTTATAGATCATTTGATGGATGTTATGTAAGCACTTACTTCAGGTCACATAACAGGCAAACAGTACCATTTCTTGGAAATCACCTTTGAGCGGTTTTCAGCTAAGCTTGTGTTTACAAACAGTGAGAACCTGACATACACTCATCCTAAACAATTAGCTAACAGTAGCACTAGATATGTCTCACTGACACTGTACACTTGTTGATGCTCACAGCTCACTCACAAGAGCTGAAAAAAATAAAAAAAATTCTCCATGATGAACTACTCAGACATCTTCATAATAGATTATCAATCTACGTACTATGCTATCCATTGTTTTGGTCATATTAAATGTTTAATTTGAACTGACTACTGGTGTAATGGGGAAAAAGCTATGAAGCGTAAAAAAATATGTTGTGCAATCACTGTACTTAAAGAAGTATCACGCTGAATCTGCCTCAATTGGATGAGCTGCCCTTTGACACCGCCAAACAGAAGAAGAAAAAAGAGGTGGAGTCTGCTGGATATTTAAATACCACTGGGTGGTGGGTGTCAACACAGAATGAACAACTGCTTTTGTCTGCTCTTTTGGGGGAGACTCGCAGACTAGGAAAAGATTTGTGGTAAGAGACATTTTAATGAAATAAGGAAATGACAGATTTAAAACGTATTCATGAGTACTACTACACTGTGTGTGTGTTTAGTAACTGGAATATGAGCAAATATATATATATATATATTTGTTCATATTCCAGTTAAAATGTAAGATGTATGTATGATAAAAAAAGTGACTTTCCTCAGAACAGATGCAAGATATAAATTCAAGAGCACTGTCGTTAACAATTTTGCAATCCGAAAATTCTGCCTATTATTCTTAGCAAGATAGAAGTAGTGCTAGCAGTTGGGGGTCTAAAGCGTCTTTTACGTAGCCAAAGTATTTACTGTTCAACTCAGTCAATTACGCTCTTATGGTCTCAGAAAATACAAATTAAATCTAATCAAAATACAACAGCCATTCAACAATATAACGTGGAATCTGTTTTGTATTTGCGCTCACGATCTAAACTTCCCTCTAAATTCAATTCAGAGCATGCCCGGAAGAAGAGACCACTTTGGTCTTTATGAAAGGGTAGTAACCGGCATTGGCGGATGTAATGTTACGCTCATATGAATGCGGGACAGGCATACAATCGGGTTTACGTGCCGAAATACTGTTATTGTAAATACAAAAACACATGAGATATTCATTAAAACGGCAAACCAAGACAAAATATGCCTTTCATAAATTAAAACACCCCTACTCAGGAGCTCGATGCACTGAACTGTTATTGCTCAACGTCATCATCGCTCATTCCTTCATTTCTATTCTCCTTAGCTTGCAGAATTGTAAATCATCAACATGGATTGAAAATACTTTTGTCTTTCACATGGCAGGTCGGTGGAAAAGTAAGTTATCTGACGGTTACACGAGTGCAATAAGTCCCTGTTCTCATCTTTATCAGAACAGGACAGACTGGATCACAATATGGTAGCGTCCGAGTCAACTTTGAGCTAGCGGTTAATTTGACCAAATAACTGAGTTAGTGTACGGACGAAGTTTAAAGTAGAGAGAGAGGTGACATTGCCGTAACAACCTGTAACTTAATTTTAACAATATCTCGATGTGCTCACTAAAAGTGAGCCTGCCTGTGAAATCATGTTGCTCTTATTCTACCTAAAACTCTCTATTGACATTACTTGGGAGTCAACCTTACTTGGGAGTCAACCAAGTGTATATATATAAGATTATATTTTCACAGATGTAATATCACTGACATATCTTATATATATATATGATATGTCAGTGATATTACATCTATATATATATATATATATATATATATATATATATATATATATATATATATATATATATATATATATATCTCATATTTTGAATGGTTTTGGTTTTATTCATGTTTTTGGCTGAATTTAACAAAAGCACTTGTTTTTTCTTGTCAAGAGAAAGAGGTGAGAAGGTGAGCAGTGACCATGGAGGCTGGATTCCCCTCTCTCTTCACCACAGCTGGCCAGCTGCAGTGGTTGCTTCTGGCTCTGTTGACATCCTGGACAGTCTTGTGTTCAGCAGATTTAAAGCAGACAAGATGGCCATTATATTCCCAGAAGCCGGTTCTTCTTGCCTGGAACGCACCAACACAGGAGTGTGCCCCGCGACATCGCGTGACTTTATCTTTGGACCAGTTTGACATTGTGGCATCCCCCAATGAGGGCTTTGTCAGGCAGAACCTCACCATTTTTTACAAGGAGCGCCTTGGATTGTATCCCTATTATGAGCGGGGAGGCACTGCAATGAATGGAGGCCTTCCACAGCTTGCCAGCCTCACTCAGCACTATGAAAAGATGCCTGAAGGTTTGCAAAAATATATACGTGAGCCACAGGCAAAAGGTTTGGCTGTAATTGATTGGGAGGAGTGGCGTCCATTGTGGATCCGAAATTGGGACGTTAAAGATATCTATCGAAGTAAATCCCGGGAAATGGTGGCCAAAAAAAATCCTACGTGGACCCCGGAACAAGTGGGTAAAGTTGCACAGCAAGAATTTGAGCTTTCAGCTCGCAAGTTCATGCTGGAGACTCTAAAACTTGCCAAGAGTTTGAGGCCCAATCAACAATGGGGCTTCTACTTGTTTCCAGATTGTTACAACCACGACTACAGAAGCGGCCTGAAGAACTACACTGGCCGCTGTCCTGCTGTGGACATGGCCCGCAATGATCAACTTAACTGGTTGTGGATGGAATGCACAGCCTTCTTCCCGTCTATATACGTGGGTTCTGTACTCGCCTCCACAAATGAGGGACGCCTCTTTGTACGAAACAGGGTGAAGGAGGCGATGCGCCTGGCATCTGTTGGGGATGGATTAGCACGGCCTGTTTTTGTTTACACCCGCCCTACCTACATCAATCAGATGATCCTCCTGACTCAGGTTAGTTGGCTTGAGGAACAATTCATCAAGTACAGGAGGCTTAACATTCATTATAATATCTAGAAGTTCAGTTCATATATTTTACCATTGGATGGTAGTGTGTATATTTCTGGGTATCAGCAATATTAGGTATTGATAAAGCTTGAGCTGTGCTTGACACTATAATAACGTCAGGTCCATGAGAAGGTTAGATACAATACATTTAACATTATACTCCCCCCTCATTGGATGGTGTACCACTGAACTGTTTGTGTTTTGTAGATGGATCTGGTCTCCACCATTGGGGAGAGTGTTGCACTTGGAGCTGCAGGCGTAATCTTCTGGGGGGACACCTCCTATGCAAGCAGCAATGTAAGTGTCATACCCTCTCTGCTCATATGATGCTGAATAGCCTAACGTTCATTGGTTTGGGGTTAACATCTTTTTTTTGTGCCTGCAGACCAGCTGCTCCATCCTGAATAAGTATCTTCAGGGACAGCTGGGCCGGTATCTCCTCAATGTGACTACAGCAGCAGAAGAGTGCAGTCAGGTGGTTTGTAAATCCCACGGCCGCTGTCTGCGCAAAGTAGCAGACGATGAGGTGTACCTGCATCTCAGTCCCTTAACACACAGCATCACCAGTCAGGGTGGTCAGCTGAAGGTTACAGGCGCGCTTAGCCAAGCCGAGCTGGCGCTTTTCCGCACACACTTCCAGTGCCAATGCTACAGTGGGTATAGGGGTGAGGCCTGTGCTCAGAAAGAAAAAGGGCAGAATAGTGCCTCCTCTGTCTTAGGGACCTGGCCTCTTTGCCTGTTACTCCCACTAGGACTCCTCACACTGCTACACTGAGGAAACGGAGAAGCCCAAACTATTCACTGCTCATGCCAGCCCTGAAAAGGACAAATCAGACTTTTCAACACATAGGTGGTAAGTTACGGTGCACTAGTGATGATGCTGAATGATGATGCATTGTCATCAGAGATTAATTTATATCACATCTCCATGCTGACCCTGGCCTCATCATTCCACATTGACTGTATGTGATTATAGTGTAATTGTGGGGCTTTTTCCCACTGAGGATAAAATGCATCATGAAAAAAGACTGCTTAACCTTAAAGTCTTTTTATTTTACAATGGACACAAAAATACAATATGAGGCTGAATCAAAAAAGTTGAAGAAAGGTACCTTTGATGCCCAGTGGCACACAGTATTCACAAGTTGTTGTTGTTGTTGTTGTTGTATCATGACTAGGTATATGAATATTGCTGCCCTCTTTAAACATAATTGTTTCTATCTGTTGATTTATCAAGCTGTTAAGTGTTAGCCGTATGAATGAAATGTAAATAGTGCATTATGCCAGAAGGTGATTAATTATGAAATATGGAGCCTTAAATATATTTGGTTATCTTTGGCCTAAAGAAACAACATGGCTGGACCTGCCTGTTTCAGTTCAAAACTGTGCCTTAACTGGGCTACAAACTAAAAAGTGCTCTTTTTTTATGGTTGCCTTTGTTTTCAAGTTTTGACTATTGAGGTCTTTCCAGCAGTGATTATCTCAGCCCTCTGCTGGCACTGGTGCTTTATACTGATATGAACTCTTTAAGCATACCAGTTTTCATGTTATTCATAAATGAAAATGTATGTATAGAGGAAAAGGTGGACAGACCTGAAAAGACCAAAAAGAAAAGAGAAATGGACTGTATCTTTCTAGTCTTTCGTCCACTCAAAGTGCTTTACACACATTCATACACTGATGCAAGGTGCCAAACTGCTCATCAGGTTTAAATATCATCATTCACACACACACACACACACACACACACACACACACACACACACACACACACACCGATGGTACAGAATTCACAGACTCAGTATCTTGCCCAAAGACACAAAATTCGGACTGGCAGAGCCGGGGATCAAACAAACAGTCGTCTAATTTACATGGATATCACTGTGAAAACAAGATGTCATTATGTTAAAAAGGCTCAATTTCAGCAATCTGCTAATGTAATTTTCATGAAAACATACAGATACTAGCAGCATGTACAGATACACATTTAGATTCCAACTCTTCATGGGAAATTTAAAATGGTTTCATATATACTGATATTGACATATCTGTGGCTAAAAACTATCAAGAAATTCTTGGACATAAATGCCAAAAATATGTTTCTTTTTCAATGATATATTGTTTTGTTCACTTCATGCCATGGACACAATTCTTAAATATGTAAGGAATCTGTTAATTTGTGTTTACGTTGAAACAATTTGGCTGATACCGTTCAGCTTCATATCCATATTAGCCTCAGAAAACCAGCATTGCCCCGGCTCTATACACAATTATTATTTTATTTTATTTAGTCTGTAGTTTGGCAGAGACAATGCGTTGATTGCAATAGGTACACCTTCATTAGTTTATTGACAAGTAAATATATTTTCTAGAGTTTCATATTTATACAGTAGGTTCTGTATTTATTCTCTATGGCACTGCTCAGAAAAGTATTCAGCTACCTAAAATAAGTTATGTTTTTCATAAACTGAAACATTTGTACTATTAGTATTGTGATAGAACGTTTGAATTATGCTGCAACCATTTTAAAATACTGCACTTTAACTACTTTTTTGTTGAGGCAAATCTACCTTTATTTCAATGTTAGAGATTTATTCCACTGTGAATTTTGTCTAAAAAGAAATGCTTCTGATTGTTGTTTTTCCTGCCTTGGCTTTCAACTTTCAAAAATATTCGAAGGGTTATTTATCTTTATTTCTAAACACGATATTTTCTTGTGTGGGGAAAGACTCCTAAACATATTAATCGGATTATAAAAACCATGTCTGACACAGTAACACTGGTTTATGGTATAGACAGGGAAGATGTCACCCATGTATAATGCCGATTTTCCACCTCGTAATATTTGACCATTATTTACATGTAAATTGGATGGTAAGATGTAAAAGAGGACATAGACTGCCAACCATTTTCAATGGTATTTGAATGTGTTCTTTTTAATTTTTAGGCAGCAGTTGCTTCTAATTTGTTGCACAACAGTATACATATTAACGTGAGACTTTGAACTTGTTTGAGCTGAGTAATTATCAACCGTTATTATCAGTGATAATGCGATGGATTGTTGTACTCAAGCAAGTTTCCAGTCTCAGTGAAATTAGTGGCTGCCTCAAGGGTAAAATTATGAATCTGTAATCTATAGTTTACATAATTATAGAATTGCCTTTTGTCCCACTCCACCTCTCTGTTTTAAAAGCATTTTTGGTGTTAATTAGGAAATTACTTCGCAAGCCTTATTTTGTCCTCCATGTATTGATGTTTTTCTTTAAAACCAAATGGAAGTGTTTTGTATTTGAAAACATTTTGTATTCGCCTTTTACATCAGATCATTTAATTATTTAAAGAGGAATTTGAATTTTCTAAAGACTGTAGTCTACTGGGATGTCATTCATTTAACAATAAATGTTTACTCTTTGTGCAAAAATATTGTAAAAACTGGAAATGGACGTTGTCAAATATGCTTGTGACTTACACTGATCAATGTGTTGTATATTTTTTTACAACAAAAGTACTGAGAATACCAGATATAAGCTATCTAAAGTTAACATTAAGCAAGCAAGTAAATAATATCAAAGAAAGTAGAAAACAGATGTCATGGTGTCTGAGGGACACACTCTCGTGTTACACAATTTATATGGCCTTGCAATTTTAAGTTTCAGGGTATCGAGACTAAAAGTGGCATTCAAGTAACATTTGATTTTTGAATATTTCTGGGATGAATTTGCAGGGCTCTCAAGTTTTTAAGACAGGTAAGAGTGACATATCATCATCCTCCTCCTCCTCCTCCTCCTCCCCGCCGCCCGCGCCTCCGTCCATGCCGTATGCCCACAGACCAGCCCCCCTCCCCCCATATTATTATAAGCTTTATTTTCATTGGTTGCTGGATTACATTTCACCCAGATACGACAGATACGTTTTTCTGATTGGCTATTCGTGTAGCCCATTTCTTTTTTTTGATTGGCTGATGAGTGGCACCTCACGGCAAAACTCCAGGGGATTCGGGGGAGACGTGCTTGATTCCTCCATGGTGAGGGCAGCGCGACCAGGTCATGTTTGCGCGCTGCGGCACATTAAATAGCCCAGAGTTTTTTTTTCAGCGTGAGAAATACGATCTGTGGCGGGAGGGCGTGACTTAAGACCGAAATGCGTGACAGTCACGCTCAATGCGTGACACTTGAGAGCCCTGAATTTGGTACTTTCCAAAAATCTAAAGCAGGTTGATAATACGCTTTTCTGATAGCCTCAACAGAACATGACGTACACTGGTTAATGTTGTTGTGTGCAGCCAGAAATGGGCTCCGACGAGGAACAGACGACTTAAACCGTTTGTGTGACAGAGACCTATTCATCGGGATTCCCATGCATCCCTCGACTTTCTCGTGTGACATTACCTGTACCGCTTTTACTAGATAATTGATTCGACATTTTCTACCCAAGGAACATTGGACGTACAGGTAGTTTCTTGTCAGTAAAATGATGTCTACCTAGCGCCAAGCTAAGAAGTTCTCCTCTCAGTCACCAGAGCTAACGTTAGCTACACTGACCACCAGCATCGACCCAAAGCCGTTCTGCAACATTTCCCATCACGGGCAACCAGCAATGCAGATGACATGACGATAAAGCAGACAGCCTCGGCCTCGTCCACCCGTCAGTGAACGTGTCTCACAGTTATCTCCTCTGTCTTGGTAGGTTTTCCTCTGGTGCTGCATCCTTAATGTCTCCTTCAGCGTCTCACTGTTCAGAGATGTGACGTTAGCTACATTTATTCGTGAGCGAATGTTAGCCTATTTGCATATTTGAGCTAAATTACATTCGTCAGCTTACTTTATTTGCTCTGCTCTGTCTTCCGTCCTTCATCCGAGAGGATTAGCTTCCCACAGTATGTGTTGTTCTTGATCCACTTTGCACAGTCACTTCCAAAATAATGTTGAAATATGTTTAGTTATTTTGTTGTGTGCGCGTGTGTGTGTGTGTGTGTGTGTGTGTGTGTGTGTGTGTGTGTGTGTGTGTGTGTGCAATACTTTTACTCATCAAGTGAATTGTTGGCATCTGCAGATGTGGCAACATTAGTGTGCTGCACACAACTTGTATTCTTATTTCTCATATTAACAATGCAGTTGGTGAGTTAGTCGATGTGAATGGTGGTTAAAACTATGAAAAATTGTGAAGAATGTTTATATATATATATATATATATATATATATATAGGTTGAACCACAATGGTCTCGATAGATGGGGATTGCAGTTTCTGTATACACTACCAAACAATTAGAACTACTGTATGATCAGGATCCATATGATGGGCTCTCAGACAATGCACTCTATCTCTTTTTATAGATCGTTTGTCTTGACAAAATGAATTTCTTGCGTAATCGTCTTGTCGTTCTGGGCCTGGTGTTGTTGGCCACGTTACTGCTGTACCTGCTGCTGCCATCCATTCGCCAGGGCAGCATGGAGCCATCCCTAGAAGCTCAACGAATGGGGCTGATGGCCACCCCTCCTCCTCCAATTCCAACCATCAATGTGTCCATTCGCACTGGACAGCTACCCGGGGACCCTCCACTGTTCTTCAGAGAAGCTTTACCTGTTGATGGAGCTGGACGACAGATATTGCCAAGGTGATAAGTGGAGAGACCTGTTTAAAACATCTGAGCACATAACATGCCTAGTCCTTGTAATCATAACCAGTGAGGATGATATAATAAGTGCTGGCCTGCGATAAAATCCTAAAATTATTTATTTGTGCAGGCTGCAAGTGGTCCTTCTGCACGGCCAGGCCTTCACATCCAAAACCTGGGAGGAGCTCGGTACGATGGCACTACTGGCAACTAATGGATATCAGGCCTTAGCGATGGACCTTCCAGGTAGAACTTATTCTTATTGCACATTATCACTACTTTAGTGACTGAAATGAGGATATAACTTTAAACTGATTTCCACACATTATGTTTACAGTATTACATATAGTCTGATACACTAATGTACTACATTTAACAGATGAGTAGATTGACACATTAATAATACTTCTATAGTATTTTTATTCCTTATTTATATTGTAATTTATTCTATTCTATAGTTATGTTTATTGATTTATTTTTATTTTTTATTCTTGCTTTTTTTAAATTACATTTCCTCTTACTATGCTTATGGCATACACTAATACACTAAA
This sequence comes from Taurulus bubalis, assembly GCF_910589615.1. NCBI lineage: Eukaryota > Metazoa > Chordata > Actinopteri > Perciformes > Cottidae > Taurulus > Taurulus bubalis. Next base: position 13,980,644 of record NC_136593.1, on the reverse strand, counting down.
GCAAATTACCTTGTGGGAATACCTACTTGGCAATTGATAGAAAAATTTACTCGACACCTTGAGGTAAAATCATAGATCAGGACATTTATTCTTTGCAAAGAGAAACAGTTACAGAAGTACACAACATGACATGTCAAATGCGTATCCTGAACTGCTTCCCGACAGTGAGAAGACTACCTTCTTAAATACATATGTTATCAATAGACAGAGGGCCCCATGACGCCGTCATGGCTCCATCATGAGTCCCTTCTTGTCTCTTGATTGATTGGCTGGTCAGGGCCGAAGTCACAAGACTGAAAACCATACTTAAACAAGAGACCTACTGATACATCAATCTCTTGTCACTATCAGCTGACAACGCCATAGATGTGTGAGCGTTAAAAACTGTGTGAGAGTTCAATCAGAAGTCACTGGCTTTATTACTAATACGACTGACTAATGTACCTTGCTAATGATCCTGAAGGTAACATAAAAAACATTACTAATCAAGCGAAAATAAGTTTTTCTTCTAACAGCAATAAGATTTTGATTATATTCATAATAAAGCCGAGCAGGTCACTGTTGGTATTTTTTAAAGAACATATTATTTATATTCATATAAATACAAGTTGTGTTGGTTTGACTTTGGTTTTCATGAGCTGATAGTGCACTCTTGTGGTTGAAAATCAGAACATGTTTTTACCTCATTGTTTTTCTTACATAGATTCTTACAGCATCTAACATGCCCTGTACAGACTATACATACTAAAATGATGTATTCTATTTGATGTTATTAATCTAATAACATAAATTCTAATAATCTTTATATAATCTTTCAATACATGAAAACCGACATAACTGTCGGTTTTCTTTGAGGCATAACTCTCATTGTGTGAGATTTATGCACTGGGTTTGCAGACCTTTTCACTTTTAGGTTGCTATGTGTGCTATGCTGTTGGAGCATGTGGCATTTTGTTGCAGTACAAGGCTTACATTTAGTTTGAGATTATAAACAGCAAAATAAGTATGTGGTTGAGTGACCTCAACCGATTACCAGCACTACACCCACATAAATCTAAGCGGCGATCTAATCAGCCAGAATAACACAACACGTGTTTATGTGCAGGGCTTTAACAAAGTCTGTAACAAGAAAGAAATTAATAATAAAAAAAAGGCGCAGTGAGTACACATTGAAAAGCACACCGGTGTTAATGGATGTTGATCTGAGCTAACACACATTTGTTCTTCTTCCCGGAGGTTATGGAAAATCGCCCGACTCTGAAGCTTTGAAGACTGATCAGAATCGAGTGGACCTCCTTTCAAGATTCATGGAGTCTTTGGGTGTCAGGGCAGCTGTGCTTCTGAGCCCCTCCATGAGTGGACATTACTCCATCCCCTTCCTCATGAAGAACAGCGCTCAGCTACAGGGATTCATTCCCATAGCACCAGTCGGTACACGAAGTTACACCGCACAGCAGTACCAAAATATTCAGGTGAGGGAGGTAAAGAGATAAAGATTGTGTGTATTCATATATTCAAGCAGAAACAACAGACATAATGGCATAATTAGTTCTGTTTTGCGAGTAGAAAAACTCTACTGGTGATGCTCATGACATTAGGAATAACTTTTCTGTTTTGGGTGAACTGTGTCTTTTAATGGGGAGTAAATTACATGAGGCATGACCAGATTAACTCACTAGAGCGCTTTGTGTAAGTGACATGTCTCTTCAAACACCCATTAAGTACAATGCTCTGCATTAATGGGCACTAACAAAAGGACGTTTTATTACATTTTTGCTAATACTACCTGAACATGCATGCATGGCGCTAATATATAACTACATGTTGCCAATTAGTGGCAACATGGTTTGTCGTAAAGGGTTTCTACATCAATCTTTTCAGGGCCGCAGCTAACAATTATTTTCAAAGTAGATCAGTCTGTCATTTATTTCCTCGATTTATTGTTTGATCTAATAAATGTCAGAAAAATGTCTCTCACCATTTCCTAAAAAGTCCAAAGTAACATTTTCACATTGCTTGTGTCGTCAAACTAACAAAGATATCTAACATAAGATAAGCAATATAGGCACACTTTTTATGCAATGGGTAAACAAGTGCCAAGTACAGTAGATTCCCCACCCATGTCAGTGGGTTTTGTATATCTTTACACAGCTGTATGCTGATATTGGTGTAAAAACATGTTTTCCTCTGTGTAGTTTCATAGTTTTCTCACTCCTCTGTGCTCTTTTTAGATTCCCACTCTCATTGTGTTTGGAGCCCTGGACACAAATCTGGGTGCCCAGTCCCACAAGAACCTCATACAGCTTCCACATCACTTTGTGCTTAAGCTTGAAGGAGCTCGCCATGCCTGCTACATGGACAAACCCAGAGAATTTCACCAAGGGCTGATCGACTTCCTCAGCAAACTGAAGTGAGATGTGTGTTTGAGGAAGAGGAGGTAAAAAGATGGAAACAAAAGAAAGAAGAGGAAATTGTCAGAGGAACACTAGTCCCCCGATCAATGGTGTAGTGTGGTGCCAATTTTGCTGAATGGTTCTAAGAGCTATGTTCTCATTTTATCATCACCTGAAGCAAGAACATTGGCATGGGAGTAGGTTTTGATACATGGAAATGGCCTCTAAAACCTTTTAATAACACAGTAGTTTAGATGTTTCAATTATGAAAATATTGTTTTTGTGTCACCCAAAAATACTAGTTCATCTCAGCTTCAGATTTGTATAGTGGTGAGTTTTGTTTCATGTCTCTCTTTGCATGTAAAAAACATGGAAAGCGTTTGCTTCACCGTTACCATTTTTGTAGGTGACATGTAGGTTGCTGTCAATATGCAAATGTAGCAGGTGCGTGTGTTTAAGTAGCTTCTGTTAGCTTCACATTTGACAAAAATATTTGTATATTATGATCTGGAAACCATTGCAGCTTCCAAGAAAACATGTGCGAGATAAAAAGAAACAGTGTTAAACAAGTTATACTGTAATAATAAAAGTAGAACCGATTTAAAAAAAAAATAGCTCACGTTTATTTATATATTGATGATCAAGTTATATGTAATATATTTGCAATAAGTTTGGACAATCATGCAGAAAACTACTTAAAATAAGACGTGTATATAAAATAAAAACAAAAATTGTGTATTTTGTGTCATTTGATAAAAATGCCATATTTGGGGAATTCAAGGTTATTTTGATGCATTTATATAATTCAAATGTTATTACACTGCTGACTTTTAAAAAACTTTGAGGAAAGTTTTTTGGAGTTTGAAACGCTGCAGAGCCCAGATGTCCTTAACTTTTTTTTCTATAGGTGCAAAGCGTTGAGTTCCCAAGGCAACCGTATATTTGACTTCTTATGCGCAATGTATGACAAAACATTTAGAAAGGAGCACGCACGGAGCAGGGAAAAATATAGAAACTAAATAAATATTTCAAACAAACACTGCCCACATTTAAGAACGTGCTGTTGAGGCAGGTGACCAGCAGGAGGTGTAGTGTCATGTTGGTAAACAGCAAGGCCTGCTCCATGTTCCACACTAGCAGTAAGAAACACATTCATTTTATGGTTACATTTTAACAGGCTTGGCCCTGACCTGGTCAGGGTTTAGGGGGAGTGCCTACTCCTTACGCCAGCCATGTAAGGAGGGCCCGTTTTAGAACCCTGAGGTTTTCCTCTCAGTTTGCTTTTGATTACTGTTTATAGAGACAATGACGGCTGTTAAAAAACCCATTCGTTTGGTATCTCCCCGTGGCCTACTATTTCATTGAGCCACGTGATCCACCAAACTGTTTCCTCTAATAGGAAAGGAAGATGAACTGTTTTACACACAGTGCAACCCAAACGATTACTTACATTTGTCTGGATCTGGAAACGAGGCAGAAACGTACTGGATTGTGTTCCCTGGTCAACGGCCTCGGCCCGGTCTTTACCTTGGTGTCTCGACAACCTGGAAGTCGTCTTCTTCTATTAAACGGGAGTCCCCATTGAGTAGATTTCTACACTCTTATTCCAGAGTATATTGGATTTATTTCAACAAGAGTAATTATACACACAGTACTATGACCAAGTCTTTCCTTCCTTGTGAGTCACCCCGCAGTACTAAGAAACAGTCAAAAGTAACATATATTAAAAGGTTATACATTTTAATACAGTAACCGAGTCTTTCCTTCCTTGTGGGACATCCCCGCAGTACTAAGAAACAGTTCAAAGTATCAAAGTGTAAGAAAGTCTCTGTTTGATTGCTCAAACAAAGTGGTTCAGTCTCAAGGACAGGGTCCGAGAAGAACTGCCGAAGTGCGCAGTTATCACATTATATACTGTATAGGCAAGTGCCATACAGATTTCGTGTCCTTGAAACATAGTGGGAGTAACTGAGTAACAGGTGCCTGTGGTCCCAAGATGCTCTGACCTTGGTCACACGCTCAATAGCGTGTTTGTGGTTAAAGCTGCAAAAATACAGATAAAAAAGATACAAAAGGGCCGCTACAAAGCAACAGGATATCATCTGTTATGACCTCATTCAGACCTGTGTCTTCTTTGTGATATACATATAAATGTAATAAAAAACAGGAATGTACTACAGCATATTAATGCAGCGTGATAGAAGACAATTTCAATCAAAACATTTATAGTCAATAAAGAAAAAATGAAAAAGAACTTAGAAAAGAAAATAACTCGTATTTTACATAACCCAATCCTCAACAACATGACAGAAATGGTAAGGGTTTTGTTGCTTTTAGTTGTTCACAATGGATGAATGGACAGTTATCAGCTTACTTTGACTGTCTTGACTTTGGAGCAGGTTGCTCGGAGATCGTCTTCAGGGGAGAAGACTCAGTGCAGCACCTCTTCATCATGGTCATCATGATGACAACATATACAATACAACTTAAACCAAATGTATATCCAGTAAAAGCCTTGAATCATCTATCAGGAGACCAAACTCTTTCCCCGTGGAAGAAAAATAAAATATAGATAAAGCTGTTCTCTGAGTAAATTCAGTATTAAAGGAGTGAATTACCTCTTAATGATGTGAGGGAAAATAGACCACTTGACAATTCCTGGAAAACATAACACTAACAATGTTAAATAGACGATGATGATGAATATATGATATGATACCCACACCCATAGTGTCATGGCCACAGAAGTAAAAGTATAGTTACACATGTATACTTTAAGCAGTGTATTTCAAGTGTATCCTGACAAAAATGCTGTATATTCATTATTTTAAAAAGCCCTCTTTATTTTCCAGTAGTTCGTCTCCATGGAAACTATTTGACCTTAATGATTATATCAAATACAAATATACAGAGATACACTCAAAGAAATATGTCTGCTTTGATATCTGGAGCGTTTTGTTGGCTCCACTGTACACGATCTTGGCTGCATTTTGGGAGAAGCAAGTGGGGGCGGATCACCAGACAAAACAGAGAATCTACACAACCCAAGGTGCTTTAACTAGTATTGAGTTAAGAGTCTGAATACTAGTGTTAAATAAATATTTCAGACTTTTACTTCATAATAAATTCCTCCATAGTTGTGCAGACATGGCATTGAAGGGAGGAGCTGTCTGCTGTGCTTTTGCAAGAGCTTGGTGCAGGACATTGAACCATCCATGTGGATGAGGAGGAGATGCTCAGGATCCAGGTTAGCCTCTGCTCCAGGTGTTGGCTTTCCTCTTTGTCCAAAACTCACAACAAATATGATCAATATAAAGCTTTTGCCCAAGATCGGTTAAAAAATTATATGTTTTTTTACCCACCGTCATTTTGATGATCCATTTTATACATTGTTGTCCTCATTTCCTCCTCTTGGGCTTTGTCTTATAGTGAGTCATCTTCCTCCTGACTGACCTTTAATGATTTTGACTGTGTCATTGTTTCCCCACTTTATCTTTGCCTTTCATGTCAGGAATTTAAAATGGTCCAAACAAAAGCTCACTTGCTGCTCTTGGAGTCCTTCAGCAATTAGCTGGCGCTCTTTTTCAGAATGATTCAGCAGATTTACCTTCGGTGTCTTGCTAAGGGACACATTAACACAATGCACATCACCTGCTGTTTGAAGTGAAGTAGCAGCTTGGCCCATGTGTGTTAAAAATCGTTTGACCACTGACCTTTGCATGTTTGATATGTTCGTCTTACTTGCTCTACTTGAGCTAGCTATGCAACATCTCAAACTGTAAAACTCAGGAGTTTACCATTATGCATCATATTCTTGAATATCATTCAGGAATATTGAAAAGGTATTTTGGTATTTAAAAGTATCCTTTTTAAATACCATAATAGCTATATGATGGAATTACATCTTGTTATTTTCAATGGTGACCCTTTTTTAGTTTGTTTAGTCGGGTCCAGTGGTGGAATGTAATATATGTAGTATTTACTCAAGTGCTGTAGTATTTGTGCTTCACTTGAGCATCTTATTTTCATGATACTTCATACTTCTACATCACTTTATATCAGAAGGACATATTGCACTTTCTACTGAACTGAAATTATTTTTTGGTAATTAAGGTTTTAATGCCAAAATATTTAATGTTTCCAGGTTCACGAATTTGAGGATGTATTGCTTTTCCTCATAAATAATTTCATAATTACATGGTTTTTCAAAAATGTAAAAGTTTGAGGTATTTGCTGTAAAAAATAAACATATATATATATATATATATATATATATATATATATATATATATATATATATATATATATATATATATATTGTGTTAATACTTCCACACCTTGTACTTAAATAATATATGCCTATATTCACGCCTGAATATAGTTTAAAAATTCAAACATTAGGCTCGTTCGAGATGAGCCAGTTCTGCGCAGAATTGATCGGCGGCGATCAGCACGCAATGCATGCCGGTTAGATTTGTGTCCGACTTGCTCCCGACTTGCTCTGACGTCATGCACACGTGGTCAACGATACTCTCACGAGACCAAGCCGGCTGTCGATTTCATTAGGCTCGTTCGTTAAAGCTAAGCCTCGCCTGGAATCCAGACGAGAGCAGGCGGCCACAGCAGGAGGCGTTGACAAAAAACTGCAATCAAGTCGGACAGTTGTCAGCTGTCAGCTGTGTATACGCAGGAAGTCACAGAAAAAAGTACTTCCTGTTAGTTCCGAACTTTTGTTTACTTGTAGTTTACAGATCACGTTTGGATTTATTATATGTGTTTATAAATATATATTTATGTAAAAATGAGTGTGTAGCTGCATCCTTTGGTCTTTTGATGTCTGCCTGTCTCCTCCAATGAATCGCCACCTTAACGTGGTGGAGGAGTTTGAGTGGCTCAGTGATCCTGGGAGCTATGTTGTCCGGGGCGTCAGCCCCTGGTAGGGTCTCCCAAGGCAAACAGGTCTCGGGGGAGAGCCCAGACTAAGAGCGGTTCAAAAAACCCTGATGATGTACGGCCCACGGAATGAAGCTACCTCGCCCGGACAAGGGAAACCGGGGCACCCTCCCGGAGCCAGACCCGGGAGGGGAGCTCGACGGCGAGCGTCTGGTGGCCGGGCTTTCACCCATGGGGCCCGGTCGGGCTCAGCCCGAAAAAAGATCATGGACCAGCAACCCTGTGGACTCACCACCCGCGGGGGGAAGCATCGGGGTCGGGTGCTATGCAGACCGGGCGGCGGGCCAGGCAGGAGACCTGGGCGAGCCGATCGCCGGCAGCATAGACTAGCTCTAGGGACGTGGAACGTCACCTCGCTAGCGGGGAAAGAGCCGGAGCTGGTGCAGGAGGTGGAGCGGTACCAGCTAGATTTAGTTGGGCTCACCTCCACGCACAGCATGGGCTCTGGAACCAAGCTCCTGGAGAAGGGTTGGACTTTGTCCTTTTCTGGAGTTGCCCAGGGTGAGAGGCGCCGGGCGGGAGTGGGGATACTCACGAGCCCCCGGCTGAGCGCTGCTATGTTGGAGTTTTCCCCGGAGAACTCCAACATAGCATCCAACATCGCCTCCCTGCGCCTACGGGTTGCAGGGAGTAAAGCTCTGACTGTTGTCTGTGCTTATGCACCGAACAGCAGTTCGGAGTATCCGGCCTTCTTGGAGTCGGTGGGAGGGGTCCTGGAAAGGGCGCCGCCTGCCGACTCCATAGTTCTCCTGGGAGACTTCAACGCTCACGTGGGCAATGACAGAGAAACCTGGCGGGGCATGATTGGGAGGAACGGCTTGCCCGATCTGAACCCGAATGGTGTTTTGTTGTTGGACCAGCTGCGATGGTCGCGGATGCTAAAACTCGGGCATGGGAGGAGTTCGGGGAGGCCATGGAGAAGGACTTTCGGTTGGCCTCAAGGAAGTTCTGGCAAACCATCCGACGGCTCAGGAAGGGAAAGCAGGGCCTACCCCAGGCTGTTCTCAGCGGGGGGGGGGGGAACTGCTGACCCGGACTGGGGACATCGTCGGGCGGTGGAAAGAGCACTTTGAGGAACTCCTAAACCCGGCTAACATGTCCCCCGGAGAGGGGGCAGCGCCGGAAGTCTTTGGGGTGGTTTCTCCCATATCCCTGGCAGAGGTCGCTAAGGTAGTCAAAAAGCTCCTTGGTGGCAAGGCGCCAGGGGTGGATGAGATCCGCCCTGAGATGCTGAAAGCACTGGACATTGTTGGGCTGTCTTGGTTGACACGCCTTTTCAGTGTCGCATGGGGGTCGGGAACAGTGCCCATGGACTGGCAGACCGGGGTGGTGGTTCCCATCTTCAAGAAGGGGGACCGGAGAGTGTGCTCAAACTATCGTGGCATCACACTGCTCAGCCTCCCGGGAAAAGCTTATGCCAGGGTGCTGGAAGGGAGGCTCCGACCGCTTGTCGAACCTCAGATTCAAGACGAGCAGTGCGGATTCCGTCCCGGTCGTGGAACAGTGGACCAGCTCTTTACCCTTGCAAGACTACTGGAGGGGTCCTGGGAGTTTGCCCAACCAGTCTACATGTGCTTTGTGGACTTGGAGAAGGCTTTCGACCGGGTCCCTCGGGGGTTTTTGTGGGGGGTGCTGCGGGAGTATGGGGTGCCGGACCCGTTGGCACGGGCTATCCGGTCTTTGTACGCCTGCAGTAGGAGCTGTGTTCGTATCCTCGGTAGTAAGTCAGACACGTTCCCGGTGGGTGTTGGCCTCCGCCAGGGCTGCCCTTTATCACCGGTCCTGTTCGTGACCTTCATGGACAGGATATCTAGGCGCAGCCAGGGGGCGGAGAGAATCCGGTTCGGGAGTCTCGGGATCGCCTCTCTGCTGTTTGCGGATGATGTGGTCCTGTTTGCCTCCTCGGATTGTGACCTCCAGCATTCACTGGGGCGTTTTGCAGCCGAGTGTGAAGCGGCAGGGATGAGAGTTAGCGCCTCCAAATCTGAGGCCATGGTGCTCTGCCGGAAACCGGTGGATTGCTCCCTCCAGGTGGGGACAAACTGCCTACCCCAAGCGAAGGAGTTCAAGTATCTCGGGGTCTTGTTCACGAGTGAGGGTAAGGTGGAGCGGGAGATCGACAGACGGATTGGTGCGGCTGCAGCAATAAAACAGGCGCTGTACCGGTCCGTCCTGGTGAAGAGGGAGCTGAGCTGGAAGGCGAAGCTCTCCATTTACTGGTCGGTCTATGATCCAACCCTCACCTATGGTCACGAACTCTGGGTCGTGACCGAAAGAACGAGATCTCGAATACAAGCGGCCGAAATGAGCTTCCTCCGCAGGGTGGCCGGGCTCACCCTTAGAGATAGGGTAAGGAGCTCGGACATCAGGAGGGAGCTTGGAGTCGAGTCGCTGCTCTTCGTGTCGAAAGGAGTCAGCTGAGGTGGTTCGGGCATCTAGTCAGGATGCCTCCTGGACGCCTCCCATTAGAGGTTTTCCAGGCACGTCCAACTGGTAGGAGACCCCGGGGAAGACCGAGGACACGCTGGAGGGATTGTATCTCCCGGCTGGCCTTGGAACGCCTCGGGATCCCCCAGAATGAGCTGGAAAGTGTTGCGGGTGAGAGGGAAGCCTGGGTCGGCCTGCTGAACCTGCTGCCACCGCGACCCGACCCTGGATAAGCGGCTGATAATGGATGGATGGATGTCTGCCTGTGAAATACATTGCTAGTAGTTTTGATGTGTATTGTATAAATACGATTTTGTATTATTAACCACACAAAAAATGTTTTTAGATCAAACATGAGACTAATAGTCAATAATCCAGCGTTAAGTATTCCAACTACACATAAAATACGAAATTTCTACAACACGTGGTGTTTGCTGTCAGATCTAAGAGCCAATCAGCTCTCTGATGTGGCGAGAGCAAGGCGCCAGGCCAAGCCAGGTGCACTGGGCCAAGCAGTCTGGGGAGAGCCACTGCAGCGCCAGCCTCTGAAATCGACGGTCGGCTTAGTCTCGTGAGAGTATCGTTGACCACGTGTGCATGACGTCAGACCAAGTCGGGAGCAAGTCGGACACAAATCTAACCGGCATGCATTGCGCGCCGATCGCCACCGATCGATTCTGCGCAGAACTGGCTCATCTCGAACGAGCCTAGAGTCAGTCGCCGCAGTTGCTCTCAAATGACTGCTTGGCCCAGTGCATGATGGGAAACGCCTGGCTCTCGCCACCTCAGAGAGCTGATTGGCTCTTAGATCTGACAGCAAACACCACGTGTTGTAGAACATCCTTATTTTATGTGTAGTTGTAGTACTTAACCCTCGATTATTGACTATTCGTCTCATGTTTAATCTAAAAACACATCTTGTGTGGTTGATAATACAAACTGGTGTATTTTCATAACACATATCTAAACCAGTAGTAATGTATTTCACAGGCAGACATACTAATACCAAAGGATGCAGCTACACAGTAATTTCTACATAAATATATATATATATATATATATATATATATATATATATATATATTTATAAACACATATAATAAATCCAAACGTGATCCGTAAACTACAAGTAAACAAAAGTTCGGAACTAACAGGAAGTACTTTTTTCCGTGACTTCCTGTGTATATTTTGAAGGCAGCTGACAACTGTCCGACTTGATTGCAGTTTTTTGTCAACGCCTCCTGCTGCGGCCGCCTGCTCTCGTCTGGATTCCAGGCGAGGCGCAGCTCTAACGAACGAGCCTAATGAACAGGTGTTTTATTCCGGCGACCGGTCTTTTATGTTGAAGGGCAGAAACAGGCTGAGTCCGCATCGGTCAGACGACAAGTGAACTGCACAGGGTAAGTATTGTGACAACTTTAGCAACACAGATTTAATGCATCTACCTTTCTTGCTGTTCTGTAATTCAGCTTTACTACCAGAAGGTTTGACCAGTTGGCTAACATAACGTTTGAGGTGCATGCGTATCATCTTCTACAACTAACGGTTAGCTAAACATAGAATAATAAATTAAGCAGTTGCACGGCTAGCTAGCTTAAATTAAAAACAAACCTCCTCTCAGCTTCATCAGACAGCTAAGGGTCATGTCCCGTGCTGCTGGCCCGGGAAGTGAAACCAGCTATAGGTTAGCTGAGTTAACTACACGATATAACATGTTGGTTATTGTGTATATTGTAATATGTCGTCGTGTGTCCTCAGAACGAGAAAATAAATCGCACCATGCTGCCTGACAAGGATGGTCCAGGTGTCGGAGGCGGACTCGGCTCCCCTGGAGGAGAGGACCTCTCTGTGAGTCTGTTCAGAGAGTACCTCCGTGTCAAAACGGTCCACCCAGACCCGGATTATGGTGAGACGTCTTCATCACAAGACTCCGATATTAAACTGTGCTTGTTGGACATGTCTCTTTGTGGATTGTTGTCATGTGGGATCAGTCAAAACTGCTGTTTACACTTTTTAACGTTTTACAATCATTCTCATATCATATCACATACACACCCATAGTTATTTTGTAAACATGTTTAAAAGACATGTTTAATAGTAAAATAAAAAACAAGTAATACAAATAAACAGTAAAGCATCCACAATAGCAGATACAGACACAGACACATACACATACATACACATACAGAATAAAACGTATTTTAAAAAGTATTTATATTGCACTAGTTGAAGTGATTTAAGCCCCGCATGGACCTTTTTGGTCCTTTTTTTAAATTTTAATTAAACTGTGTAAAACATTACAATAATCATGAATAAATATATTGATGCTACACATCAAATTAAACAAGAGAACCTGGGCTACAATAATTAGTCAGCCATTTCAGCCAACACAACTCAAACACCAACTAAAATAATTATTAAAATAAAATAGTTATAATTTTGTCACGAGTCAGCCCACTCTGCATGTTTCCGGAACTAGCAGCCCGTAGCTTGGTGCTATCAGACAAAGACAAATAGCAAAAAGCAAGACAATTCCACACAGATTCCAAATCTATTCACCAAATCCCTCTGCTGCAAAGCATCACCGAGATACGAACCAAAGAACACAGCAACATAAATTGCTGAGTCAGCACATTTTGAAACTTTATTTTTTTTTGTTGAAAAAATGCATTTCCCCCAGTAAATCCACACTGATACAAGTTTATTTAACACCATAAGTCATATGAAAGTGAAATATAAGGTTTGCTACATGAAAAAATTCAAATGTCACAGATATATATATATACATATACTGAATAATAGAAAGGAAAATAATAACAAATTGGCTCGTTGCACACTTGATTTTTGCCTCAATATATATATATATATATATATATATATATATATATATATATATATATATATATATATATATATATATATATTGTATAGTTGTGACACCACAACAGTACGGAAATCCTGACAAGACGTTTAAGGGCACAGTTTCTGAATATGGGCTTTTTGTTTTTCTCCATGAAGTTACCGTTTCAATGCTTTATATAGTCCTTAGACCTTTATCACAAAATAAAATCTCAGTTTTTGTAATATGGGACTTTTTAAATACTCGCCGATATGTATGAAGTTCGTCTTGAGTCAGAGTAGTGAGGGTTAAGGAGAGTTTCTTCTCACCTGGTTGCATCCACACACTAATCTGAAAGTGGTTAGGTAATAAGAGAAAGCTTTTGGTTTACTGCGACTGTACCAGAGTCCGACACTACTGCCACAGCTAGCAGCAGCAGCAGGAGGCATTATGACTGTCTACTGTTCTGAGAGGTTTTACACAAGTATTAATATTTAAACAGATTGTTCTGCTATCTGTTTATTCATTTATAGATGCTGCTCTTCGTTTCCTGGACAGAATAGCAGAGGAGCTTGAGCTACCTATGAGAAAGATTGAGGTGTGTGTCTGTGTATAATATGATGTTATAATTTACGTAGCACACATTTGTGTAGACTGTTGAAATAAAAAAAATGGGTAATACTTCTTCTGAAAGGAAACACTTATCTGTTGTTCTCTCTCCCTGTAGGTTTGTCCAGGCAGAGTTGTGACGATCATGACATGGGAAGGGACCAACCCAACCTTGAAATCCCTTTTACTGAACTCCCACACAGATGTCGTACCTGTTTTTCAGGTATGGCGTCTGTCTCTGTTCATGATGTTACAATCCTGTTATATGTAATAGACGTGAAAAAAAAAAAAAAATGGATTTGATATCAATCTCTTCTCCAGGAACATTGGAAACACGATGCTTTCAGTGCTTTCAAAGATGCAGAGGGCAACATTTTTGCTCGGGGATCACAGGACATGAAATGTGTAACTATACAGTGGGTATAACAGGATTTGTACTTTAGTGTTGTTTTGATCTTCATTTTATTATGTTCAGTGAGAATCACTTGTTGTAACACCCGCTCTCTCAACCTGCATACTGTCAGTCCAAACTCCATTTCTTATTTGTGTCCTAACTCTGTGGTGTTTTCTTTTGTTTTCTGTAGGTACATCCAGGCTGTCCGAAGACTGAAGGAAGAGGGACAGAAACTGATGCGCACTGTGCACTTGATGTTTGTTCCTGGTAATATATTTGATAGCTGCTCTCCTCTATTTGTAGTTTGTTGTCAAAGCATTCACACACCATTGGTCCAACCACACAGGTGTTTTCCCTTGTATTAGATTAGACTTCTCCAGTGAAGACAGGCATGGTATGTTCAGACTGTGCTTGATAACCATCTTCCTCTTTCTCCTTGTAGCTTGTTTACACCTGTTAAGTTGAACCATTGTGTTAAATATAATTCCCCTGCAGTCAGCTCTAAAATTCTTTTACCTGATTTCATGGTTGTGATGCTGGCAATGAATACATATTGATCAGAGCGATTATAAACTAAACAGTGAATGAGAGCGAAACTACAATTTGTTGCCTTGTAGTGTGATAAGGTATATCATGGATATCAAACATGCTCGAGAAAGGACTTTCTCCATGCTCATGAATGTGATATCTCAGGAACGTCTGGAGCGTATTCCTTCAAATATGGCACAAACGACGACCTGGATTAATTTGTGTGGTCAAGATGACATTTTACAACTTGTAAGAATCGGCAAAGACAGTGAATTACCTTTTTTTTAATTTTAGTTTCATCCACTACAGCCATATTAGTGATTAATAGCCTAAATTGCTTATGAGGCTGTTGGTACTTGTAGTATTATTTTGTCTATTTACCATGTAAAGCCTTTGTTTCAAGTCAGCAAAACTATTTCCTTGCCAACTTTGAGCCTTTTGGCAACTAGAAATATGGAAACTAAAATGAAAACGTCTTTCTTTTTAGATGAAGAAGTTGGAGGTCACAAGGGAATGGAAACATTTGTGAAGCACCCGGAGTTCCAAAAATTGAACATTGGCTTTGCGCTGGATGAAGGTAAATATATAGCTGTTTGCAACATCTTCTTTCAAAAGTTAATAAATAAGAACCTGACCACTGTAGGTCACTCAGTTAAAAATTGAAACCAGGTTTAATTATACCGTGCCCACGTAAAACTCAGTTTTCTGTTTAGTTGGCAGCTGTCTGTTTTTAAAATGGTATATCTTGGCACCACAAACATTCCTACCAATAATATATATATGTATCACTCTCGATCTTTCTGCAAGATACTGTATTAAACTGCATGTTACTATAGCAACGATTTTTTTTTTCATGCTACATTACCAGTAAGTTTGAGGGGAAAATAAGCTGACTGAGCACAAATAAACTTTAGAAAATAGATGGTATTTAAATTCATCCTCCCTTTTTTTCCTCTTTGTTTCGACTGTTTGTTGTAATGCCCTCAAAGGGGAAATTCAGAGACAGAAACATCACTTAATGTTGCATCTTTAACATTGATCTTATTCCCAAGTCAAGACATCTAGTCAGAAATCATTTATAAATACTGACTAAACTAGAGCTGGATGATATTGCCATATAACTATATCTATATAACCATAGATGTCATATTTGATTTAATTATGATAAACATAATAACCTTTTTTTGTCTACAGACATGTATTAGATTTTGGATTTGACTGAGAACATTGCAGGTCATGGTCAGCATCTTGACCCCTCTGGAGCCCCATAATAATCTTTCTTTTAGAAGTGACGCTAATATTTCCTTGAGAGGTCCCTTGTGATGTTTGGCCTAGTTAATTGCAATATGACCAGATAAACCCTTTGTGAGGAAATTGGATGGTTAAAAGTTGTGGCTAGATCTCTTTGAAAAAATTCTGCAATAGGAATACATGTAGGTCTGTTTGGCAGTCCCCAATGGCTGAGCCCGCATAGTGGTGTTTGATACAGAGCCAGCAACCAAATATTTAGATAATACATGTTACCCACTGTGCCAAATTACCCTGATTGATTTTGAAGCAAATGTGTGCTGAAATGCAGCTGCTGCTTTGGAGGTTCATAAACCTTCCTTTGGTGTAGTTGCTCATTTGTACATCATCAATTTCTATCCTTTGCCCCACAGTTTGTTGTTTTAATAGTTATTGTTATGCACTAGACTTACAGTATGTTCACAGTGTTTTATTTGTTCTGTAGGTCTGGCAAACCCTGGCGAGGCCTTCACTGTGTTTTACGGAGAGAGGAACCCCTGGTGTGAGTATAAAATACATACCTAAAAAGAATCCACCATTTTATCAGATTACAGGGTTTTATGAGGACGATAAAGTCGTGCTTGAGTCAAGCAGAATTACTTCTTCTTTCCAGGGATTACAGTCCACTGCCCAGGCAGTCCAGGTCATGGGTCCAGGTTTGTGGAGAACACTGCTGCTGAGAAGCTGGTAAGTTTCCACGCCATGCAACCAGATAATAAAACCGTTTTATGAATCATAAAAACATTTTGTACAAAGACTGGGAAAGGCCACGTCAGTGACATACTGCCTTATTCTTCTCAGCGCCAAGTCATAAACTCCTTCCTGAACTTCAGAGAGAAGGAGAAACACAGGTGAGATGGATCCGTTTACATCTTGTACAGGATGTTTATGGAAAGACATTTTCTCTTTAATTACAAGCTCATTTATAACACTTGATCTGCTTTGAGCAGTTATTCCCCAAATTTGAGATTTGAGGCTTGATTTCCTACAGGAAGTCCTGGTATGAAAGTCCTGCTTTGCTGCTTTTCATACAGTAGATACAAATACTATGTTGAAGGCATCGCTTCATATCAAGACAAGTTCAATTAGTTGATATAGCCCTGTATCACAGATTTACAATCTGTACAGCATATGACGTCCCCTGTCCATGGTCTCTCGCAGCCGATTAAAGGAAAAACAAAAGGCTTTTTAACGGCGGGAAATATGGAAGAAACCTCAAGAAAACGGAGAAGGGATCCCTCTGCAGTAGATATCATGTTACAGTATAAGCAACAACATTATAACATAGACAATCCATACGACAACACTGATACAGCAGTGCTTGTGGGACACAAACAACAAGGGTTATTGTAGCTTCAAGTTAATATTATTATTGTCATCGGCAGGACTACTAGGCTGAGTTAATACAGTGACACTGAGACTGACCCTCATGACTAATTTAAAGTCAAGACAAATGGATGAGTTTGGAGTTTGAGGCTTCCACAGAATCGGACTGCCCTGGAAAGATGTATGGAACTTTTATTACCAGTAGAAATTAAAGCCCTGTAAATTATTCAGTTAATGTTTTTTTTTGCACAGGTGGCAGATCATTGTCACAGTCCATAAATAAGGACTTCTGAAATTCTTCAGCTTTAAACATAAATGTGGTATTTTGCATGTCCACATAGTTAATTAAAACATCTCAGTGGGAAAACTGCCTTTGAATTTATGAAAACAACTAACTGAAATACCAGTTTTAGAACATTTTCCTCTGTATTCCTGTAATCATTAGTACCAAATTTCATAATTATCTGCAGGAAGTTTTCAAGGGAATTATTACAAAAGCATGGGCATGTAATGTAAGACATTTCATGAATCTGGCCCCTGGTCAAAATGCTAATCAGCCATTATGTGTTGTGTTTGTGTCCCAGAGACATAAATTAATATGAACAGAAATATTGAGTTGCCAATTAGTTCTTTCGTACAAAGAATTTTGATGTAAGCAGATTTCTTTGATTAAAGTCAAGTTCATTTTCAGTGTTGGCCTTTCAAAAATGCAATTCTACTTTATATTTCATTGCTGTGTGTGTGTGTGTGTGTGTGTGTGTGTGTGTGTGTGTGTGTGTGTGTGTGTGTGTGTGTGTGTGTGTGTGTGTGTGTGTGTGTGTGTGTGTGTGTGTGTGTGTGTGTGTGTGCGTGCGTGCGTGTGTATATTTCAGGCTAAATACCAGTGAGTGTTTCACGCTTGGTGATGTCACCACAGTCAATATGACCATGGTCAAAGGAGGCGTGGCCTACAACGTCATCCCAGCTGATATGGACGTCAGTTTTGACCTAAGAATTCCGCCTAAAGTAAATCTACAGGTGTGTATGTCTGTATGGGCGGGTTTGTGTTTGTCTGTGTTACTCATGTCGACATGCAGCCATCTGATCTACAGGCAGATGTGTCGGTACGAAATGACCTCCAGCTCAATGATAACTCCAATTATTATTATCCTTGCAGGAGTTTGAAAGGCAGATCAAAGAGTGGTGTAAAGAAGCAGGAGAAGATGTCACTTACACATTTGCTCAGGTCAGTGCAGTACAGTTGTCAAAGTGTTGTTGCCTTGCTCCTGTTGTCAAATAGATTAAATTAGCTGTCATCCATTGCAGAAACATATGCACCAAAAAGTGACTTCTACTGCGGAGAATGATCCTTGGTGGAGCGCTTTCAGTGCAGCTTGCAAGGCAATGTGAGTACACTGTACACACTAATGCACAATCTGTATGTGATTCCAGTATTTATTTTGCAAGTTACTGTGCAGGTAAATACAAGGCTGATGTTGTGTAAAGAACTTAGTTAAGAAGAACTTAATTAAACTATTTTATTTTATTGTATTCACTTGATAAAAGTGAGTAAAAGCTACTGGGACAATTTAAACCTCAATTAAGATTTTTGTGATTTTTTTTTTTTTTTTTTTGTGTGTATTTTTTGCTTCTGCAACCCTTTTATTGCATTCGCTCCA
Source organism: Taurulus bubalis (assembly GCF_910589615.1). NCBI lineage: Eukaryota > Metazoa > Chordata > Actinopteri > Perciformes > Cottidae > Taurulus > Taurulus bubalis. The sequence continues at coordinate 13,962,230 of NC_136593.1, read as the reverse complement.
TGAGGTTTCACACCTCAATTGCAAATATTCCCAACGTTTCCCACAATCCTCTTGTTTAGAAATAACAGCATTGACAGTCCCTGTCTACACTTGCTTGTCTCAGCATCTGAAGAAAAGTGTATTTTTATTTTTACAGTTACTATGTATTCTACTGAAAATGTGTATAGGACCTATTGGTCATGCCTGTCTAACAGACTGTGGCACTTTTAGGATATGTTTTGGAAATGTTTACCCAGATAATAATAGCTGACAAAACCATGAAGGACTAGGACTGTAAATAATCTGTCCTTGTATGTATCATAAAACCTTTGTCAATATCTCCTCTGTAGGAATTTACCTCTGGAAAAGGAGATATTTCCAGCTGCCACAGATAGCCGTTTTATCCGAGCAGTGAGTATAAATTCATTAAATCTGACTTTCCATTCTTTAATTTAGCTATTCCACTCCTTCAGTTCTGTTTGCTTTGTTTGTTGCATCTAGGTGGGTATCCCTGCTATCGGCTTTTCTCCAATGAACCGGACACCAATCCTGCTGCACGATCACAACGAGTATCTGAATGAGCGAGTCTTCCTGAAAGGCATCAGCGTGTTCGAGAAGCTCATCTCAGCTCTTGCCAGTGTTCCTGCCTTTCCTGATGAGGCTTAGACATGTCTTAATTGTAATCCTCTCTAAAAAAATGTATTTCACTGATGATCTGAATATTTAACTTGAACATTTTGCAGAGATTACCAAAGAATAATAACATGTGTATCATAAAGCCAAACAGAGCACTTAGCCTTTGGTACTATTGATTTTATTGTTTTTGATGATTCTCAGGATATAGGCACAGTGAGCTTTGCATTACTCAGTACTGCAGCAGTTTTTTTTTTAACAACATAATGTATGTCAACATAATGCTACATCACCTGTTGTGTATACAATGTTTTCCTTATGGAAAAAGCAACTTACTAAAATGTGAAGATGACTTTGATTAACTCTTTGATCAAACATTATTTAATTGACACTTTTTAAATTTAGCTTGATTTATGATTCCACAGCTATAATTTTATTTAATAAACTGGAATTTAACTAATGTATTCGTTAATTTATGTCATGGTCATATTTGTCTTTTGCCACACTGAATGAGCAGCAGGATTAGAGCTGTATGGAGAAAAATTCTGACTGCCTACGGCAAAGGCATTTAACCCTCCAAACAACCATCTGCTTCTAGGTCAGACAATACAATGTACCATAACTACATCAATAAGAAATCCAAAAATCACTTTATATATATATATATATTCTCATTTAACAGATGAATAAACATAAACACTCATACACATATTCATCATAATTTATGTTGAGTAAGTAAGTTCCCCCTTACTTTTTTTCTAGCATCATCATTATTTGACCCACATTTTAATTTCTCTAACAGGGCTGTATATTCAAAGTCCTGCAAAACTAATAACATTCCCATCAGCCTCAGCTGTAGCCTACTTTTAGTACCATTTAGCAAATGTTAGCATGCGTACACGTTAAACTATTTTAAACTTGGAAACATACTAAACATCAGCATGCCAGCATTTTGAGCGTTTTAGCATTTTGATGTTAGCATTTAGCTTCAAGCACTGCTATGCCTCCAGTTTCACAGTCTCTAGAATTTACTATATTATTGTCTGTGTCTTGTTGTCATATATTAATACAATCAAATATCTCATTCAGTAGAATAATACATTTCTTATTGATCTGACAGATAAACCCAAATAATGGTATTTTATCATCTATTAGAACAGTGGTTCTCAAACTTTTTTTGTCACGCCCCACTTTGGAGGAAGAACAATGTTCTTTCCCCACCGCCCCAACAAAAAGTCGATCTCCATGAGATAGGCTTTTTTGCTGTTTTTGTTTTGGCAAAACGCCAAGAATTGGCGAGTCGCCAAGAATCTTGGCCGTCGCACATGCACAAGCGTAACCTGTTAACGCCGTAACGTAAACATTTCCACGAAAGTATAGGCATTTCACCATGTATTTATTAATGAGGTTTTATGTCCGTGTACTTTGTACTTTTGAACTATGTGAAAATCTAATGTAGCTCATGGGGAGTGTTCGTCCTGAAACCACAAGGTAGCCGATTTGATCCCTGTTCTCCCCATATAATAGTTGGCATGACGAAGTGTCCTTGAGCAAGACACTGAACCCCGGCTGCTTCACAGCAGCACACTGCTCCTTAATTACTAAGGATGGGTCAAATGCAGAGAATAATTTCCCCACTGTGAGATTAATAAAGGATTCTGAAAGAACATTTTTAAAAAAGAAGCACCCCATCTATAATACCTCCGCGCCCCACTAGAGGGTCGCGCCCCACAGTTTGAGAACCACTGTATTAGACAAGTCTAAAATTGGCCTGCTGTAACTGTCATTGCTTTGCCAGCCGAGCTGAGTTTTTACAGCAAATTACATAAACAAAACATTATTTGCATGTATTCAAGAGCGCTTGCCTTAAATTATATAGAAGAACATGGGAAATGTGGGTATAATGGAGATTCAGGTAAGAAGGTAAATAACAAATAAAAAAATGTCTTTTCACATGTAATGCTGTTAACATGAAGCAAAGGTCGGTCTCATCTCCAGTTGAGCTCCCTTTGGAGTTGTCGTCCAATTAACAGCGTATGGTTCTCCGAGGGGGACTGGCAGGAAGACTGTGCAGTCAGTAATTAGTCTTCTTTCTCCCCAGGACATGACAGCAGTATTATCACATGGGGCCATCAGGGAGAGGACTAAAAGCTGAACCCACATCCTTCCTCCCAGAGGGGGCGGGTAAAGCTGCAGTCATGCTGTCGGGTGAGCCGTCAAGCATTTGAATGCCTGGCTGCAGAAAAACAGCGGTACTGTTAAACAGTTAATGGAAGAAAAGTTCCTAATCTCACCGTTTCAGGAAAGCTTTTCAGGAATTTGGTATAGCATAAGCATTTCCATTGTAAAAATTGTAGCCAGGTCCTTCTGGTTTGATCCTTCAAGATTTGCTCCGTTTCGCTCCTACAATCAGGGTCTGGTTCAGATTCATAACAGCAAATCTGAGGAGAGGTGAGGAGGGGTTGCACACATGGAGAGATTTAACTGGGCTCCTGCAGTCTCTCCACCCTTGCTGTGGTTTTATCAGCATCAATATTATAATATAAACAAAAAGCTCTCAAAGACATATTGCATTAGGGGACTGACTTGTGCCTCAAATGGCTGTGACCTGCAATAAGGGGATGAAATGAAAAGGTAAGAAAGCACCAGGCTGAGGGAGAAAAGTATACATCCTTTACACTATACTGGGAAATAAAATGTATTACCTACATAGAAAAAAAGTCAGAAATTATCTTTAAAACCACAAAAGCAATCTCCAATGCATTGTCCTTACAGAAGCTTCTTTTTACATCTTCGACGTCACAGTGTTGAGTCTTAGCTCGCTGGTTTTCTTGCTTCTGGGAAGAGCTGTTTATATTCACAGATGCTGCAGTGTATAATGGAATTATGCATACTGTAAATATTTCATCTGAATGGCATTTCTCTTGCTGTGCTCTCCCACTGTTGTTTGACGGAAATTACAACCAAATCATTTTTGTGACACATTTAAGATGGAATTCATAGTAGGTCGTCAAAAATTGCACTTCTACAATCACTGTGCTGTGGTCAATACATGTTGTTTTCCTGTTACACTTATTTTCATTTTATTATTATATATATAAATTATATGCTGTTTATGTTTTTATTTTTGCATATAATATGAAAGTCTACAGCTGAAAAATAGAAGGTTTTAATGAAGATAGATCTAGGTTAGTAGTTGAATTTGCATATCTTTACATATGAAATATTTCTGATCACTATTTGAAGACTTTGAGGGATCCATCTGATTTTATAATGTTAGACAGGCAGTGACTTGTTAGACTTGTAATGATTTTTATTAGAATATATAAATATACAGTATATATTCTAATATAATATATCAATATATATATATATATATATATTAATAAGACAATCCTTATAATACATAGATATAGATATATATATATATATATATATATATATCTATATATATATATCTATATATATATATATATATATATATATATATATATATAATATGTATAATATGTTGGCAAACTAATAAATAGATAACAGACTTATTTAACACAACTGTGACTAAACAAAACGGAATGCCTTTGTTCTATTTAGGTTTACAGCCAACCAACCCCTCAACACCAGCGCACAGTCACTGCCACAGCTAAACGGAATGTAGCCGTTATTGATGTTGTTATACCTGTGTTTAACAAGTCCAAGTGTCTGCTGTGAGTAAGGTCCACTGATTAAATGTATACTAGGAAAAGTGAGGTAAGAAATAAAAAGGAGAGGGGGAGACATACACATTCATAAATTATAATATATTCAGTGAAATATACTGTTATTAAACAATTTGATGTTTTTTTATATTGTGTTATTTATATAATATGTTTTTTTGTTGTTGTTATTTAGGCCGTATGTTTACACTTTTGAGACAAATTTAATTAATTATAATAAAAATGACTCCACTATTGACTTTATTATTTATTTTTCGCCATAAATTATACTATGGAATAAATTAAACTATGGACTGAAAAGCAATGCACTGTATGGACATGTATTCATTTCGAATAGGCATTTTTTTTCACATCTGGGGCTCCATAATGTAGTGCTTTACGTGCTCCCCTCTAAGGATAACACAGTGAATATCCTATTTGGGTGCCCTGGGAGAATTTTTTTCCACTGTGCCCCTTGTTGACACCAGTACACCACATTGTGTATACCTGTCACCTCCCAAGTTCTCATTTGCCCATAGCAGACTACACACAGCAGCTTCAACAGGCCTTTTTCACAGCAGACATGTTGACATGTCCTTGTACGACAAGCACAGATGTAACATCAACAATGGCTGCAATCCATTTCAGATCTCCCAGTTCCATGGTTATATTCATACTGGCTCTCTGGATTACTGGGATACTTAAATGGAGAAGAATCTTCATTAACGTTATGAGTTACTTTGTGTTTGATTATTATTTGTTAATATATTCAGTATACGATTTTCCATTTACATAATTTTGTCAGTTTCAGGGCTAAATATAGGCTTAATGAACCTAAGGTTTTGGGGCCCAAGGGCAGTTGCTCATTTTGTCTGTTTGTTGATCTCACCTGAAACCATTTTCTCAATGTGTTACAATCAAGAACGTCATTGTACTTTCAAATGCATCCATGGACGTTTGAATCATTTAGTTGTTTTGCTTCTCTGTCATTCTGCAGGTCTGCTGCTGGTTCAATTGAACCTGAACATATTTAGTTCACAATAGAGATGAAGTCTGACTCCTTTTCCAAGATGCCTGCAGCAATAGGTCCACACAGATAGTTCTCTGCACAGATATGGGACAAAATAGCAACACCTACAAAATAGTAAAAACATAAAACATCATGTTATATTTTCTAAAAGCAGAGCTTTTGATTTAAACTGCTTCATAGCTGCATTTACATGTAATGTTACTGTAGTTTCAGTATCGTTTTACAGCTGTGAAAATATATTGAATTGGATTTGGTTGGCAGATAGCCAACTCAAAATAAAGGGCTGATCAGCCGGAGAAAACATGTGATCAATAAATATCTCTTTAGCTCTGTGAAGTGATTATTACATTCCTTGTTGTAAAGTCAGGCTCTAGCAAGACCCTTCCAATAACCCATTAGTGCTCAGACATCTGAAACGGGCCTCGGCTAGAGAAGCTTTTTTTGGGTAAAGGGTCACAAACCAAGCAGGTTTGATATCACTGGTTTCATCTTTCACAATGCATTGTATTCTATAAACGTATCATTTTTAAGGTCAAATATTGACCTGAAAAGGAACTATATCAATGTATTTGGCAAAATCAGGTGGTTTGGACTGAACACGTGACTTCTGGGGCCCCAGGGGGCCGGTGTGCGATGCATCCTTGAGGCGGAGTGAAACAGCAGTTCATCTTCATTTTTCTTCACCTTGTTGCATTTAGAGACCCTTTAGTGCTTCCGCTGCTACATCCTCCTGTCCGACAGAACCCCATACAAGAGCAGCGTCCAGTCTTGTATGAAACAAAAACCTAAATGTATTCCGATGATGAAGCCCACGTGGCTCTGCAGCGATAAATAAAAGCCTAAACTAGATTCGTCTTCTGCTCCGCTGTTGCCTGGTGAGCGTGAACGCGCCTGGCTCAACGCGCTGCTGAGGAGGGAGAGGGAGGGAGAGCTGTCGTGGACGCGCCGGCCTGTGTGTTAGTGTTGGTTGTGTTGGTGGTGTATATGTGGGAGCAGGAGGAGACACTCTGCAGTGTCTTGGCAGCTGCATTGGAGCATCTCCCCCCGTCCACGATGCCTCCGCGGCCAGTGCCCGCCTCCTCCGCGTCCACCTGAAAACAGAAACCGATATGAGGTCGTGGGGAAGCTGAGCCGGACGCGTACACCAGCTCGCCGTATGCCCCGTAGACGGTCCGGAGCGCTTCATTCACGCACAGAAACCCCCGTGACGAGAATTGTTAATGGAAAATGGCGAAAGGCAAAGGGTCTTGCAGCATCGTCTGCTTGGTATCTATCCAGATTATCTTGATTTTCAGCGCATCGTGGCCTGGAGCAGCGGGTCTCACGTTCCCGCAACAGTACACGTAAGTGATGGTTCCTTTGATTGGAAAACACACCGGGGCTTTGCATGGGAGACAACTTTGTGGCATGGACACTCAGTTATGGTGTCAATAGACACTTGACTTGTATTTTCTGCTGTTATATAATTTGACAGTGTGGACGATAGCATCAATGTAAACGTTGAGTATCTAAAGCTCAGTGTCATATGTAAGGTATAGTCCACAGTAGGGGCATTCATAAGCTGTATTCAGATCTTTTACAGGGATGTATTAATATATATATATATATATATATATATATATATATATATTCATATATTTATAAATAATGTATATGTGTATATATATATATATATATATATATATATATATATATATATATATATATATTAATATATGAACAATCGCATTTCATTGTATCAGTTAATGCTAATGTTTTTTTTAATCAAGTTTTCCTTTATATCAGATATAATGTGTAGCATGTGACCAATAATTTAGCTTCTCCATTTACATATGATAAGTTATAGCCTTCATGTTTAGGTTATGAACATTGAAAGCCTTAGATCTATTGGCACATTGTCTCAAATCAGTTGTCTCTGTTATTAATGCAGAATGACTCTCATTACACTGTTTTATATTTTTTTTTATAAAAAAAAAGAAGAGGAATGGTGAGGATAGAGAGATGTTTTCTTTTTGACACACTTTACTTTATAGTTATGTCAGTGAAGGCATATATGATGCTGGTCGTGGCTTGTATTATCAGAGGCTTATGGTGTATTTGACGGGCAACATTAAATCTGTGCAGTTGTGAAACTAAAAAGGGCTTTTTTTTTGCGTTCCTCCAGCTCCTGTTTTTGTGCGCCAGTATCGATTTTACCATGCAGGCTTTCAAGTTGTGTTGTTTTGTAAAAAAGCTTGCCACTCTAGCAACCTCCTAAGAAAATAAACATTGCAGTATTAGCTTCTATATACTGCATGCCCAGTTCTACTAGTAGCCCTACCATATTGCATAGAAGAAGAAAGGTGTGGTTTTACATTGCATTTCTCTTAAAGCCTCTCTCTATTTCAATCAATCCCGAGCTTAGTTCTTAATTGTTAACTTTTAACCCGTTGCAGTTAAGTACAGCTGACACTTAACTTGAGACTACAGTTATCTAGGCCCACTTCCAGGCTCTGCAATCAGGCTGCTCTCTGGAGGGAGGACCAGGCCAGATGGTCCACTCATCTTCGGGGCACACGTTGAGGGATTTTTAACCAATCACAACTGGAGATTTGTGCCGTATTTACCAATGAGAAATGGGGTCTATAAATCAGGGAGGTGTGGGTGTGTGTATGTGAGTTTTTTATGATGAATTGGGTTATTTCAAGTAGGGTATATAGACGTTGCTTTCTCAACCGCCTTCTCATCCTTTCTGCTGAGTGCTCCGAAACGGCTACATAGCCCTCTGCCCTGGGTCTCTTCATGTAAGCTAAATGAAGCAGAATCACTACGCTGAAGAATAGCATCTCTTTCCAATTAAGAATTAATACTGCAGCAGTGAAGATTTATTCCCCCTCGCCCTCCCTCATTTCGCTCCCACCCCTTCTGTCTTGATTCTGTTTGTCGATAGATAGATAGATAGATAGATAGATAGATAGATAGATAAATAGATAGATAGATAGATAGATAGATAGATAGATAGATAGATAGATAGATAGATAGATAGATAGACGGATGGATAGATAGATTGATAGACAGGCGGATGGATGGATAGATAGGTGGATAGATAGACAGACGGATAAATGGATAGATAGACAGATAGATGGACAGATAGATAGATAGATAGATAGATAGATAGATAGATAGATAGATAGATAGATAGATAGATAGATAGATATATAGACAGACGGGTGGATGGATAGCAACCCTCTCTTCTACCAAATATGTTTATATGACTACTTAATTGCTTTCCAAGTACGTTACGGAGGAAATGTAATTGCTGCATGGATTAGATTTACTGGCAAGGCTTTTTCCTATCCAGGAAGTGTGACATTGATATACTTCACAGAGCAGGACTTTGACACTGGAGATTGGAGTTTGCATCCTGCTTTGAACATTTACTTTTTTTGGTTAATGCGACCAAAACACTTAAATTTCCCCCCCCTGATTAATCTAGTGGTTCTCTTCCTGTCAAACAAAGTTTGACAAGATTCATTCTAACAAACTTACATGGAAAGTGCAGAGTTTTTATCAGGGAAGGAAACATAACAGCTGGTGGTCCTCATCCAGTATCATTGAGTCAAATCTGAGATATGACAAAGGCCTGTCACGCTCTTGAGATCACTGCCAGTGTGAGTGGGAAACCTTGTTTCTTTTGTGTATTTGTGTTTGAGAAATATTTAGTATTTTACATTACACTGCAGTAACTTGTGAGAAACAGACAAGAAAAGAAACCCAGTTCATGTTCTAGATAATGTTACATCTAGATCATGTTAATTTGAATTAAATCTGTTTAATTTGCTTGCTTTTGTCTTCTAAATGGATGCGTGAAAGAAAATGTTTCAGAACCACTGGATTAATCACTATAGTAAAAATAACAAACAGGGAAGATAACGGCTTTGAAAAGCCCAATGGGAACTCTTGAGATGCGGTGGTGTGTGATCAACAGACCAAAACCCAAATGTAATCAACTTAAAATGAGAGGAGCAGCAGATCCTCACATTTTTGAATTTTTGCTTCATAACTGCAAAAAACTGATTCATTTTGTTGTCTGCGGTCGATTAGTTTCCTGTTGATCCACCTATCTATCCATCCATCCAATCTATTAATTTACTTCTATTGGCTTCAGAATGAAATTTGAATAGATGCTTCCATGCTGATGTTTAGTACATAAGATGCTTATCATGTTCACCATGTTAGTTTAGTGTGTTAGCGTGCTAGCATTGGCTGATACCAATGGAAGAGTCATTATACTCTAGGTATTTGGTCATAAACCAAAGTTTTGGTTTACAGTAGAGATCACAATTCATCCGGAGAGGGACACAAATGTCTGAAAAGTTGTTGAGACTTTTCATTTAAAACCACAAATGTAAAGCTTGTGGTGGCACCACATGAAAAGTCAAAGGATCACCAAAGTCCTAAGATTCATCCTCTGGGGGACATGATAAAAGTCAAATTAGTTACTCTAGTTATCAGTTAGTTAGATATATATATATATATATATATATATATATATATATATATATATATATATATATATATATATATATATATAGATAGATAGATAGATAGATAGATAGATAGATAGATAGATAGATACACCTATTGCCTTGCTGCTCCACCCTCTCAACCTCTCGCTCTCTCTGACTGAATATGGGTCACAGCACATAGTGCTTCTCTCTATTTCATCCCAGGGGTGAGTGAATATAGTAGGTAACAGAGTAGAGGCACAAGTGTGCAGTGCTGTTCAGCCGCTTCATCGCAGCACTGCGATACAGAGTTTTCTGATGTCCCACAGGGCTCAGGAGGAGAGGAAATGGAGCACACACTAAAAAAACTTGGGACTGTGCTTCAGCTGCACTGACTCACCCGGTTAAAGCTGCTCTGCTGTTCTGTGGGCTATAGTCATGTAACAAACCTGATTTATTCACACAAAGGAATTCTACAATTGTAGGTGTTAAGTAAAATAAAATGTACTTTTGCTACATTTTCAAAACATGAGCACTGTGGATGGGTGACGTGGGTTCATGACGCGTTTCTGCTCACATACTTCTCACAATTTAAATCAGCACTAATCGGGCATTAACATGCAGTCTCTGATTCTGATACAATTCTCTTTTTGTCAAATCCAGCAAGCAATCCCCTCAGATGCACCGATCCAACTTTTCCAGTGGTGATACCAATATCTGGGCTTTGGGTATTGGCCAATATCAGTGTTTAATTTGTAAACTGTATGCCTCAATGTGTGGAAGAGACTGGGATCATTCTTTTATGTTTAAGGCAACATCAGACACAACGTAAACATTGCTTTCCTAAGTTTGTAAAACAAAATGTAACAAATCAATGCTTGAATATAAATATACATTTGATTAAAATAATGGCATCCGATACCAGATTGGTACATTGTCCCCGATAATGGACCCTGCTATTTGAGTCAGTATCGGACCAATATTCGAAAAATAAATAAATTTTTGTGTCATTTTTGGTACAATCTTTGTACTCTTATGTTTAATTTTTGGTGTTGCTCCATTGTGAGAATCACTAAGGCATCCACAAAACATTACATCTTGCCTGCTGCTGCTCTTTTTTTCAGAGCACTTCTCGTCTTAAACTGAAAATAATTGCACTTTTAAATAGAGCTGTGCTTGTCAAAGACACTTCGTCAGGCATTCCATCATATCTTCAACTTTCTTTTTAGAGTGATAATCTTGATGTTGCTGGAGTTAAGGAAAAACAATAGCTTACATATTTTCTACACCACTCCTTTAACTTAGTTCTTTTCTATCAGAAAGTCAAGCACTCATACTTCTCAGGGTGGTCTATTCATCATCAGGCCTAACAGTCTTTCACTCATGTTTAGCTCATAATATAATCAAAAAGCGGGGAAACAAATGATATTCAAATGCTTTTCATTGTGAAGAGTGTCTTTCTGTGGATCTGGACAGTTGAGTCGAAATGTGTGTCTCTAAAAACAGAGGAGACTTTGATCTGTTATGTTGTCTTGTAACTCTGCTGGGAGCTGAGTCATTGATAATGAGTCGACTCTCAGGTACTTACATCCAAGGCAATTTTCTGGGGATTGAGATTTATTTCCTGGTTTAAACTAATTTAGGTAGAAAGCGCAAATAAATGTCTTGTAAAGTCTTTTTTAATCCATTTGCCAGGCTGAACATCAGAGAATGTCCAGCCAGTGAATCATTGAACCAGTACAGGTAGGCAGGTGAACAGAGGGAGATGTGCGTTCATTCACTGATCCTCAGGGTCTCTTGAGGACAGAGCGTCAACGTCTGGCCATACAGGGGGTCTGGTTTAGTTAAGTTTAAGGCATATTTTGCATCTTATGTAATTCTGTTCCTCGTGGCGAAGGGCATACGCTTCAAGGTAGCGCTGACTATGTAAGACAGCAGTTGTTCTTATCCTGCAGGATGTTTTGATGGGTTCTGCAGGATTGTGTCTGTGCTGCTTTGAAATTGCAGTTTGGGAGGAGATTATGCTGTTTATCCCTGAGAATACCTTTTGGAAAAAGACGAACAGAAACATTTAATGGGTTCATTGGAGTGAAAGATTGTCAAATGATCAGTTAAATGAAGGTGGTTTGATATTGTTCATCTGATGTCCGCTGTTTAGAGTTAAATTATCTAGTAAAGTGGCCTATTTATCAAACAATAGTTCCACACAGATGTTTGAATCAGTTGAAAAAGGTTTGTCTCAATAACTCAAGTCTAAACACTGGATTGGTTGGCGAAGTGGTTAAGATTATATGAAAACTTGATTTCCTCTTGCATGAGAGATTGCTGCACTAAAGATGGCAGAAAACAGCTGCTGTACGTCCACCTTACACTTCCACTCTTCATCAGCAGCCCTACTGTGAAAACAGTTGTATAATGAAGCTTTCTAAAGTCTGGGGAAAAAAACACTGAAAATTGGAGGCAGGAAACAAAAATGTAATTTTCATTTTACTATATATTTTTATTTGTAAATAATTAATAATTAATTGAATAAAAACGTGAAAGAGCACATTAATGAACAGGTGTCTGTTGTTTGCTTTGTCCAACTGCCATCTGACCTCAGCTTGTGTTTAACTATTGATCAAAGGCCTCAGCTCAAGCACTGGTCGCCACAGTCAAGTATATTCTGAAAGCTTGTTAATCAGTAGCAGCATGTATCTCAACAGTTTTCTGAAGATGATTCAAATCTCCATAAATTGGACTCTTTCTTGGTAGAATCTTGTTTCATCAAAATAAGAGAAAATATTACTCTGCAAAATATCTATTTTCCTGACTTTGCAAGAATGCAGTTAGTGTTTGTTTTACGCCACCTTTTCACTTGATGTTCCTCTCTGTTAATTCATTCTGAAATTCAGTCTAAAAAATCATTAAATTGGTCATGGAGAGAATATATTGTGCTTCTGAAGGAGATACTAAGTCCATACCAGTTTAGTTTTATGCACGTGCAGGTTTGAATGCAAAAGTATCAAAAAGCTAAATGCACAACCCATTCAAATGGTCATTAAGCTGCCTCTTTGACTTCCTCTTTTTATATTACCGTATTTATAGTAGAAACCCTGTATTGGTTTGCGTGGGCTCGGAGGGAATTGGCTGCTGGAACCACATGTGCTTATAGTGCTGCGTTGGAGTTGGAGACATTTAACAGAGGAGTGCTGATACTGCCGAGTGCTGATGCTACTGTTAAATAGCCAGATACCCAAACCTTTCATTCAGTACAGCTGCCTCTTTTTAACAGTGGTTCACAAAAATAAATCTGTGTTGGTGCTGGCAGTACTCCATCATCGGGCACAGTGGTTGTTGTCGATATCACTTGTGTTTCTGCTACTGACTTTGATGTATTTGCAACACAACTGGACTATTTCACAAGTGTGGATACTCTCTTTCACAAATATAGCTCATATTACAAAACACTGCAGAATTGTTGATACATAAACAAAATCAAGAGTATAAAATGTGGGGAAGGATGGGTCAAACTGACCGCTTTTAGTATGGGATTAGTATATTGCAGTCCACAGTAGCTGGTTGAAGAACAAATGAAAACTACAACATTTGATAATTTGTTTTATTGTACAAAAAATGTGTTCAAATTCCAAATTATACGAATATATCTCTGACAGCAACCAAAAAAATGACTTGACCTTGAATTTGTGTTTCTACTGAGCATACAATTCACACACACAAAAGCATATTTAAGGCGATTGCTCATTTAAAGCTCAATGTGAAGTTCTCGGCTTCACTAACTAACAGAACTAAAAGAGCTTGAGTATTGGACTGACATTCACCCGGTGGGTAGAAACACGGCTCCAAATGAATACAAATGTTGCTCTGTAACTGCTGGATGTGTGGATGAAAAACTGATTGCTAAGTGTTTGCCATATTCATTTAAAAATATATGTCAGTGTTGTCTCATGACTACAGTTATTACAGTTAAGCATTTTGTCGGCGACTGTGGCTCAGTAGTAGAGCAGGGTCCTCCTTCAATCAGGGGATCGGCGGTTTGATCCCTGGCTCCGCTAGTCCATGTTGATGTGTCCTTGGGCAAGTCACTTAACCCCAAAATTGCTCTCTATGCCTACACGCTGTATGAATGTTGTATGTATGTTAGTCCTGATGGGTAGGTGGCACCTTGCATGGCAGGCAGCCCCTCCCATCAGTGTGTGAAAGGGTGAATGATGACAAGAAGTGTTAAAGAGCTTTTGGGTGGTCGGAGACTAGAAAAGTGCTATACAAGTCTATTTACTATTTGAAATATATTGGACTCATAAACTTTGTGTTTTAACAAAAACAGAACCTACATTGTACAGTTTATTGTCAAGATCATCCCAGCTCCAACATCCATAAGCCATTTTCATAGACAGTTACTGCTCTTCACGAATATCGCTGTAACTGTCTTGATATTCAGCATTTTCAACTGTAATTTGTTGACAGAGACTGTTAAACTACTCTGCCGTAGAGCCATACATATACCTCCCCTTCCTTGAAATGCCTCTGTTGTTGTTACTCTAACGCTCCACACAGTGGATGTTTTATTTATCCTGCCTCATTAGTTGCTCTATTTTGGGAGCTGCAAGAAATTCCAGTCTCATCAATTGATCTTGGCTGTCGCAGCAGGTTTTAAGAGCTGTTTACATACTTAGTATATAATAATGATGTGGCAAATTGTATATTTTTCTTTGCTCCGGAAACATCCTTTCGTACAATAATGATGACGAGTCAACAAAGCTGATTAGGAAGCATTACTTACATTTCAAGGCTTCCTCTCAACCACAGCCTGTTGTCAAAGCTTCTTTATACCTGTTGTCACTCATTGAATTTGGGAATTCAGCGCTGAATTGGTGGAAACTGTGTTTTTTTTGCTTAAAAAGATATTGTATCAAAGAGGTGCACAAATGTGAGGTTTTTCTTTCCATTGTGTGAAATTCTCAGATATGATCAGCTTCTTTTTTTTCATCCTACAAGTTTTCCTGTTCACTTCATTTCATAGGAAATGGGCCGGATCACTGGTGCTTTATTAATTGTATTGATTGCAGTATATTTCATTTATTTTTAGTACATCTTGAAAAAAAAAAAATATGTATATATTTTAATAAGAGCCAAAAGAAGTAGAGATAGTAATGTTTTTGTAATTTGTGTTAATCCATGCACAGGTAACAACACAGAACACAGAACACACACACACACACACACACACACACACACACACACACACACACACACACACACGCACACACATCTTTTTCATTGTTTGTGTTGTGTTGTGTGTTTCTGATGTTTATCCACAGGATAATGCACTGGGCCAAGCGTATCGAACAGGAGATTGACAAAGTCTTTCAGCACATCACTGGCGCTCAGCAGTTGAAAGGGGTGAGTGTGTAGCTCTCTTTGTATAGTGCACAGTTCTTAGTCATCATATTGCTGCATAAACTCAACAAGAAGAGCTCACTCAGCATGCAACATAGCTGTAAATCCAATAAATTAAATAGCTAAAGCTAAATAGGTGTATAAAACAAGAAAACAATTTCAGTCTACCTTTAATGGTTTTCTGCAACTCTTTTCGGAGATATGAGTAGCCAATAACACAGATTTAGTTTTCCCTTCACAGACAAACTCTTTCTAGCTTTTATATTCATCAGATTTCTTAATGTATGCTCTGTTTTGCCAAATTTTGCTGGCACTTTGTGTATTGTTTGCAATAATTATCAATCTTGACACGTTACACAATTCCTACAAAGCGGAAAAGATGAACGCCTACAGATCAGATTTCTGAGTATCTAGTATTATATTACATGAAGTCATGAGCTTAGTAACACCTACATTCATGAATACTAATTCAGGTCTTTCATAAGATGATCCTGTCATGTATGTGTTATTTGTTGCTGGGGGAACAATTTGTGAAGTGTTTTATTGCTTTGCATTCATGCAGCGTTATCTTTCATCAAGCTCTCAATCAGATCCATTTTACATTAGATTTTGCATAACTTCCATTAACCCCTTGACGTCCTATGGCCCGCTATCGGGCCAGGGAACGTACACTGTACAGTTTAAATGTAAAGTGTACGGTACATGCACACTTTAGCCGATCTTTATTTATAGTTCGATACGAGTGTGGTAGTGCGTTAGAAAGCTACGGTTCTCTGGATTCTAATTATGTCAACCATTTCAAGATCGGACCACCACAGCAGCTACAGTTAACGTTAGTGTCAAACAACAACAAACAAACAAACAATATACACATCTAGGCAACTCACCGATGACGCCTCATGGTGACCCATAGCTCGATCACATTACAACAAAAACTGTCTTGTTACATCGTAAAAACGTCCAGACAATCCAATCCAGTAAAATATTTTGTCCAAAACACTTGATTATATGCATAAATATCCACAAACTGGTGCTGCATCATTTGAAATCAGCCAGCAGATATGACAAAAATATTTCCGTATCTTCCCTGTAAAAGCCGTTATCATGCCTGCACTGAAGAAAACTTGATACCGGACTGTCCGTTGAACTCTAACCTTTCGATTGACACCAAACGTGAGCCAATATGAGCAACATGTCCACTTCACAGCCTACATTAGCCAACGCGAGTCAGCGTTGGACCGCGCCCACTGAGCCCGATTTGAGCCAATGAAAAGACGAAAACGGTATGCAGATTACAAGCGCGTCAACAACTGCGTCACGGTAAACAGTGGACGTAGTTTCATTCATTTCATTTAGCGTCAATACAAACACTGATAATGGCGAATCTGTCGGGGAAATCACGTCATTATTCTACAAAAGAGGCAATGGAAATGTGTCTCCGGCGTGATTGCGACAAATCTGGGGATGAAATATCCGAGGAAGAAAGTGAAATGTCTTTTGACTCCGAGACAGAGGAACCGTTTCTGGCTGGAGGAGACTATATTCTCGACAAGTAAGTATTTTATTATTGTCTTATTATTAAATATTGTAGTTTATATATTATTATTTTGACATAAAGGAAATGTTTCTGGAAGGAGACAACAGGCTCGTTCGTTAGAGCTGCTTCTCGCCTGGAATCCAGACGAGAGCTGCGTCATCAGCAGGAGGCGTTCACAAAAAACTGAGACCAAGTCTGACAGTTTTCAGCTAACTGAAAAAGTAAACACAGGAAGTCACAGATAAAATTACTTCCTGTTAGTTCCGATCTTTAGTGTACTTGTAGTTTACAGATTACGTTTTGATTTATGTGTTTATAAATATACACCAGCCTTTGATCGACTCGGCAAAATAAAACCTCTCTACGAGGAGATGAGGGAAGCCTGTAAAAGGAACTATCACCCCAGCCAAGAGATTTCGATTGATGAGCGAATGGTTGCCTCCAAAGCCCGCATTGCTCTCAAGCAATACATGAAAAACAAGCCTAATCGCTGGGGATTTAAATTTTTTGTTCTGGCGGACTCCAGGAATGGCTATACGTGGGACTTTTTTATATATGAGGGCAAGTTACAGGGAAAGACTGGCAAGGGACTGAGTTACGATTCTGTGATGGAACTCATTGATACACGTTTGCTGGGCACTGGCTACAAGCTATATGTGGACAATTTCTACACAAGTCCAATCCTTTTCACTGACCTCCTTCAAAAGAGGATCTGGGCGTGCGGAACCATCCGCACAAACCGAATTGGATTCCCCAAAACCAAAGTGAACAGTCTCCTCTCGAAATCAGCCCGTGGCAGCATACGCTGGATCCGGAAGGACTCCCTCCTCTTTGTCCAGTGGCGAGACACGAGGGACGTCTTCATGTGTTCAACCCTCCACACAGCCCATGCGGAGAACACCATACAAAGGCGTCTCAAAGATGCAGATGGGCACTGGGCAGTGAGGGACATCCCAGTTCCACCAGCGGTAAGGCAGTACAACCGGTATGTACTATATATTCAACTATGTTTTATGTCCTTTCAAAATGTAATAATGTGTGTGTTTGATAAATTTATGTTTTGGTATATTTTTCTCAATGTTGTGTACTTCTGTCCATCCAGGTGCATGGTTGGAGTGGACCTATCTGACGCCCTGGTCGGGTACTATAAAGTCCTCCATAAGACCATGAAATGGTATAAAACCTTTTTTTATCATTTCATGGACATTGCCATTGTGAATGCCTTCCTGCTGCACAAAGACCTGGCAAAAGGCAAAGGAGACATTCCAATGAGCCAGAAGGCGTTCCGTGAGACCCTCTCCGAGCAGCTGGCAGAGGTGGGATCTCCCTCCACAGCCAGACCCGTACCACCTCCGGCTCCAGGCGGGGGACATCACAAGCCGGTGTACATCAGTGGGCACAGCACTGTTGGTTGGCTGAAATGCAAGCAGTGCCATAAGAAAACAGCACTAAAGTGCTCCTCATGTGATGTGGCTTTGTGTCTGGTCCCAGGTAGGGACTGCTACAATGCATGGCACATGGCTAATAACATGTAAATTCCTCCCAGCACTGAAAAAAGCACTGATACAAGCACACACACTGATACAAGCACACACACTGATACAAGCACACATACTGATACAAGCACACCCAAGGTCGCTCCTCCACTCCCCCTCCGCAGCTGAGCATAATAACCCCCCCTGCCACCACAACATGTACATTGTTTTCTGTGTTATTATTAATATAAATGTAAATAGTTTGCTTTGTTTTTCTAATGTGTATTCATGTTTATTTGTGATGCTTATTCCACACTTAACATTTGTTCAAACTGTCTTTTCTACAGTGGAGATATAAACTGCTTTTCCACCAAAACATTTGTTTTGACTCTTATATGCAAACAATTTAGTTTCAATTATGGGAAAAAACACTAATGTGTTTATGCTTCAATTAATCTGTCAGCCATAGTGAATATGTATATGGGATAGGATACCTCTCAGTGTCACCTTTTATTAGAGCCTAAAATGAAGACTGTACGTTCAAGCGTTCAAGAATAGTAGTCTTTTTAGCATAAATGTGACTGGGTACCTAGGGTCCTCTGAAGTCTCCAAATGGCCTTTATTGGAAAACGCCTAGACATAACCTTAGTAAAACATGTGTAAAATATTCATTTTCTGTGATATTATAATAATGTTTTCACTTAGACTAGAAAAGGCTTCAGGCTATTGTCCCATTGTGTTTTCCAGTTCATAAGTCACATTCATAGTCATCTACAGGCATCTATTTGCAAAGAAATGTTCAGGCGGAAATAAAAACCTTATACTTTAGTGTGTTCAAACTCATATAACTCAGTGTCAGCAGCACTTAAAGGGATTCTGACTATTGGGGTATATATAATATTATATGTAATAATATATCAAATACTTCAGATTGTTACCTTTCAAAAGAGACCAAGACCATGCATTTACTCCAAAGAGTTCAAGTACAGCTTCCAATTTACTTTGGGTATACCTGGATAGGCGTTTTTCATCAAATTTTACAGGAACACTAAGAGGTTAAGGTAATCTGATAGTTGGCTCTGCAGTGACCTGAATTCTAAACTTGGATACCCTGTAAATGAGACTCAGTGTTGACAGTTCTAAAGCATTCGGCATAGATTTTAGAAGTCACTTGGCAGACAAAACACATTTTTTTGTAGGATATCTCAATATCTGAGCTTATAAATGTTGTTGTGATCTTAGTGAACTGGCCCTTTAAGGGGATAAGATACATTTCTCTCTCTAGAGAAAGGGAGTTGATTATTTGTCTATCTATACGCTCTTAATGGTTTTGGCATTGTTGTGTAGAAAATAAGTGCATACAAACTGGGGTTTAGACTATTGCCTGCATGTAAATGTAACATTTCCTGGTTTCTTGTGTGCAAGTAAACAAAGTAATGTTGGGAATATATTTCATATTCGAATTCATGAAGATATCAACATCTACTTATGTCCAATAAGTTATCAAGATTATTTTTGCTTCAATCATGTAACGGGGCTGTGAACAAGTGGCTGTCCCTAAGAAGGCAAATGCCAAACAAACTGACCAAAGGTCATCAGTAGGGGGCAAGAGACTCCTGCTCTGTGAAGATGTGTGGGGGCGTTCCCTCAGCAGAGGCCAGCGGCACGTGTCCTCTCTGTTTGTGTCACAGCAGAGCAGATGGTCAGCTGGCAGCCTGCAGTAATGCCTTGATGTGAGACTTACTTGTTCATTCAGCCCTCATTAATCCCTCTATGTTCCTGAAACACTCTGGATCTGTTAAAGAAATTGTTTCTCTCTGCCCGGAAAGCTGAGTGTATCTTGTCTTCTCGAGGAAAAGCTTGTAACTTTAATGAAACACAATTTTCTATTTCTCAACCAATGCAAATCTGCAATTTTACATTTGCAGATACTTCTGTTGGCCTCCGTGGTACCACTCAGACTGCTTGACTACAGTTTAGCGGGACAGTTTTTGATGGTGATGCTTTTCAATGAAACCCCACCAATTTTTGCATTTTAAATAAAGCTAACATGATTATCTCGAGGTTTAGGAAAATCAGTGATACTAAATAAAAACTATTTGCTTTACTATTTGTCAAAATAAGGTCTACACCCTTACTGGCCTTCTTCTTAGGGAAAGAAGTGCTTAAAGCTCAATGTTAATGACAGCATGCTAATACGTTCACAATGACACTGCTAACATGCTGTACGATCAGACAGCAGTTCACAGAAACACCCTGTTCATTACTGCATGTTCCCATCTGTTCGGCTTGAGCCAATAAAGCATCTGGTCAGTACACAACTTGACTGATGTCTTAAAGTGGATCTGGTGAAGTCCATTTATAGAGACAGTGTTATACAGCATGCAGGCTTGCTAAATATATTCATCCAGGTCATTGTCTCCATCTTCTCTCTGATGTATTTGCTCTTGAGGTAGAGTCTTATGGCCTTAAACCCACCAGAAAGCAAGCTTATAGCAAGAACTTGTTGGTGTTTTGTCTGCTGCACATCTGTTCTTGATACACCTCTTGAACTCCCAATCATCATGGTTCTTATATCTAACAATATGCAGCTGAAGACAATGTTTGTACAATTAGATATTGCTGGCAAAACCAAGCATATAATAAAAGGTGTTATTTGTTTTTGGAGAGATCTGGATGTGGGCAACTGCCAACTAAAGCTATGAAAGTTCCTCTTTGTGCTCCTGTTTAAGAATAGATGTGTTCATGTGTTCAGGCAGTATTTCATGCCAAAAGGCACCAAACATTCTCTAGGAAGTATTAGAAATTAGTTTGAAACAAAAAAGTCACTCAGACATTTGCTGCTCAGTGTCATTCCCAGATGTCTCCTGATGACCCATACAATTCTAAGAAATTATAAGGAATATTTTGTGAGCATGTTGAAAGGCCACATTTCAGAAGATAACTATGATGTGTGGTCTAATTTAACTTAAGTTCCTCAGGGGAAGGGCATTAAGAGCAGAATCTGGGTTAATCTTTAAGCTTGAGACTCAAGTCTGAACGTAATGAAAAAGGCAAAGAGTTTTTCTTTTCTTCCGTTTATTTCAGCAATATGTGTCATCTTTGAGGTGAATTGAGAACGTGAAATAAACCTCCATCTTCAACTTCACTGGAAGACATTATTGGCTATGGAAACAAAGCTGATTAACTAATAGTCTGTCATTTTGGTATGGAATTCCAGTAATGTGATTCTTCTGTGAAAACTTGGTTCAGAGACAACAGACATTGTGTGTGAATAGATCACATGAAAGGATCCATATTTAGATTTGGAGTGAACACACAAACACAACAAGTGAATGTTCCCCCGTGTCCTCAGTATTCAAATATAAGAAGGATTTGCTTTTGCAAATTCATGAGTTTTGGGATTTTTATTATTATTTTCAGGATTGTTCTGAGATCTTGAGCTTTAAACTTCAAACAGACTTGTAAATCATTATTTTCAAAAAAGATCACACAGATACTGCCCATAACAATCAACTGCATCAGAATCAGAATCAGAAACCATTTATTTGTCAGGAATGTTTACACAAACGAGGAATTTTTCTAGGCGGAAGGTGCATACATTAGACGAGACAAACAACAATCAACGACAACAACAGTGCAATGGGTATTGAATTAAGTATAAGATAATGATACATTATGTAAAATCATCTTAGACAATATGTCAAAGGTTACAAATTGTCAACAGCAAGATAGTAGGTCAGCAGAAAAATAATTAATCAAAGGAGTATTGTTCTTATGTTTTTAACTTTTTCCATGAAAAATTTACAGATATACAATGAAGAAAGACGACGGTTTAGTCTGGTGAAGAATCAGCCTCGGAAGATTGTGGAGAAGGTGGCCTCAGATATAGAGAAACTCCTGGCTAAGAAGCGCAAAGCGCTCGATGTAAGTATATTATTTCTGACAAGTATTAAATACTTTATTGATACAACTGACAGTTGATTTTTTTATCTGCTACTTATTTCTTCTTGTGTTTTTAACTCTACTTTTTTTTTGCAAATAAAGTGATCACTCTCAGAACTACATTGTCCAGTCATGGCATGGTACTTGCTCCTCTAATGTTTCTCTGTTTCCAACATGTAGAGGTTAGCCAGTGAAGCAGAGCGGCTCCAGCGAGAGCATCTATGGCAGGATGGAATCAAGGTAAAGTCTTAAATAACGTGATATTTAAAGTTAAAATAATGCATTCGTAAATTCTGATCACAGTTAATATTACATGGACTGTAGTCAGTATTACTGCAAGCCTTTGATATAAAGACAACACTGTTTCTGACCAGTATTATTAACACCCCTTTACTTTTCTCATGTATTCAAACTCCCCAAACTTTAATTTGTCTGTTATGTTTGGGGGATTTTTTTATCCTCATTTTCTAATATAGTGGAAACATTACGCAGTCAAATTTAACCACTGATGTAAATTCAAACCAGATGGGTCTGATGTCTTCAAGCACTGTAAGTCTAAATGGGACAACCTGAGAGAGGCAGAACATTTCCGATCCCTCAGCGCTCAGCTGGGTGAAACAGATGACCGAGTGCACTCAGCTGTGTGGTTCCGTTGAGTCCTCCACACATTGGCATTCCACGTTACCACTCGGCCGACTTCATTTGCCTAACAAAATGAGGTGGGGTTAAACCTCATGATCTCACATGGCCTCTCACGTACCTCCCTGAGGCGCTGAATCCCTCCGCCATTTTAAAAGACACTGGTGGTTTTGCATGTTTGAGCCCAATCATTGAAAATGGTATAGACTTTTAAACGTTGTCATTTTCCTAAGCATGTATTTTCTAAAAGTTTTTCTGGCTGAAGAAGAAGATCAATACATCTTTTGTGTTGACCCGCGAAATATGAAGCTACAGCAACTGGTTAATTTAGCTTAGCATAAAGACTGGAAACAGGGAAAACCGCTACCTTGTATTCATCCAAAGGTAATGAAAAGTATTCGTAGAACCTTGTGTGCTCATGGCAGAGAAGAAATACAGGAAAATTAAAGAGTTATAATTAACGGTTTAATTACAGTTCAAATGGTGATACAGTGTACATATACTCAGCTGAGGGTCTCCGAGCTTCCGCTCCACAGACCGTTCCTGTCTCGCTTCAGCTCAAAGACCTCGAACAGGAATCTTCAATCTGGTTTTAACATCCCAGCTCATTCGCCTCATTGGTTCAAATCGACGGCATGCGATTGGCTAAAAGTCCCACAGGGGCGGAGTCTCTCTTTGGCGCAGGTTTTGAAAATGGCTCCATAACATTTATGTTTTCCGGTACCTGAAGTCCTCACTCCGCCCTCCTGTGTTTACTAACAAAATATTTGACCTAGAAGGAATTGTTATTCAGTTCTATATGTTACAACTAATGAGAATCTTACTACAGCTCACAGTCATCCTTCCCCAGAAACCTTTCATCTCGGCTGGCTGACATGCAACTCGAATCCCCCACCAGTTCCTTATCTCGTGTCATAAACCACAGGACGAACCACAGGTGGTCCATTCTCTTTGTTCCTTAAGACCAAATGCTCCTTTGTAAAACCCTCAACCACTGTCTGTGTGTAAATGACCTCTGCACTCTCCAGTACAGAGACCATGTGATCCTCAGCAAACTAGTGACTCTGTGACCTGATAAACAATAATCTATCTTAAGCATTGCAATGTACACATGGACATCATTACACAGTAATAAAGTGACCTTCATATGCATACAATTACAAATCCCTCATAATAATATCCCTTATTAATTATCATATTTCATGCATTGTAATGTACACATAAACAACTTATTTTACATAGATGTGCAAGTCCAAATGTGACAAACTAAGCTTAAAAAAAACTACAGTAACATCTGCTCCCAGGAGTAAGAGCCAAATTATAATACCTCCCTTTTTATTGAATCAAAAATTATTTTGATTCGAGCATCGTAAGATTGTCAAGATTCCCGCCCCTAAATATTTCTTGATCAAAAACACTGGCTAGTAATGTCTTGATGTTTTCAGAGCTGTCGTCCTCTGAGTACGGGGGATCCGTATTAATCACCGCAAAAAGACAAATAGCCGTAATAAAGACATGTCATATTATGTGAAATGTGATATAGGCTAAGGCGCTCTTTGGAAATAAGATTTGATAATCTTAATCAAAGCTAAGCCTCTGAGTGGATGTCACGCTTATTCTGAAGTATGTCCGGTCTCTTCAGAAAGTAAGACTAACAGATGGCGATGCTCTATCCAAGCCCTGCAGCCTGTCTACTGATTCAAATGTGAGAGTAATGATCAGAAAACAAGAGCAAACATTTGGTGGTTACAGCTTTACAAATGCAAGGATTTTAGACTTTTCTCTCTTTCATGTCCTTGTAAACTATCCATTTTTAAACGAGCAACTTTGAGGTATAACTTTGGGATGAGGTAACTTTTGATGCACATTTGTTGTAAGTGTTGCTGTGTTACAGATGGAGTGATAGAGTAATTCATTAAAATGAAATAGTAGCCTACTGCATGTTTTGTATACGTATAGGTTATGAGGCTGGTCTAAGCCCATAGTCTCTGCCGGTCCCAAACATTTTTTTTGCTGATTAGTTGTGTAACTACTCTGTAATGATACACCACATTTGACACCTTTATAATTTTGATTATATGCATTTTGTAACTAGGTTTTTCTAGACAAATATTCTACATTCCTTTAATTCATCATACATTTTGGCTCAAACTATTCACAATAATAATAATGTTTTTGTAAACAGCTCAGGTTATCCTGAAAGAGAACATGCATTACGTCCATATTTGAACAAAAATGCAGTTTATAAGATTATTCTATATATATATATATATATATATATATATATATATATATATATTTTTTTTTTATTATTCTTATTATTATCGTCATTGAAGATTGATTATGATTAATCAAAACAGCAACACTTTGGTTGCATTCCTAATTAAGTAGCCTGCATGTGTTAGAGGTTGACCTGACCTGTGTGCACCATATTGAATAACCACGACTCCTCATGCTGTTCCACAGCTGTCAACATTGCAGCAACCTCATGTCTGTATCTGTTTTCTCCTAGGAGCTGGACATGGCTTATTATGACTCCAAGGCAGAGCTGGACTATGTGAGTAAGAGACCTATAAACAGATTGGTCTGCTTTGTTTATATCTATTGAAGCCATTAAACAGAAAAAGTGATTGATGAATGTGTTGTGTCTTCAGTCATTGTAATAGTGCTGATGAAAAGATGATGGTTAATGTGACATGCGTGCTTTCTCGTGTTGTCACAGTACTCCATGGATGGAGAAGGAGAGGTGGAAAATCCTTCACACATCAAGCTGGAGTTTGTTTATGATCCAAACTTCAAAAATAATGTCAACTATTCCTACACAGCTGTTCAGATCCCCACAGATATTTATAAAGGAGGCAAGTGAAGTTCTGATTGTATTATGTATTACTCGGAAATATCTCATATGCAGGTGATTTAATTTGATTTATTTTACATATTTTAAGGAGTATATCTCTGAAGTTTCAACTCTTTTTCAGCTCCAGTCATTCTGAATGAGTTGAACTGGACGCAGGCGCTGGAGAAAGTCTTCATGGAGAACAGTCAGGAGGATCCTTCGCTGCTGTGGCAAGCGTTCGGGAGTGCGACTGGTGTCACTCGCTACTACCCAGGTAACCTTTAACAACCATCCCTGTGATTCTGAACCTGATGTTGAATATGAATGCTGAAGGGACATTTCAAATGGATGGAACAAGGGTTAACTCAAATGTACATACCCGGTAAAAAGTATCAGGGACAAGGTCTTTTCTTTTCTTTCAGCTACACCTTGGAAAGCTCCTGATAAAATAGATTTATATGACGTCAGAAGGAGACCTTGGTACAGTATGCTGCCTAAAACATATTTTCATGTCCGCCTATCACAGGTGCAGTAGATTTAAAGGGTTGACATACTGCGTCCTCTCTTTTTCTTTGTCACAGGTACATACAGGGAGCCTCATCTCCAAAAGATATGGTCATTCTTGTTGATGTGTAAGTAATAAATAGTGTTCATAAATCTTCTTGGGTTTAGTAATTGTCTAACATGTGAATGTAACGTAGGTCGCTTTCTTTTCCAGCTTTAATTAAATAATGAACTGGTGTTGAAATCCATTTGTGAAGTTTTCCTCAGCCTTGCTTGCACTTCTGTCTCACTCACAAGTGAAAGAGACCATCTATGCTGTTATTTCACACAAGTGAGCAACTTCTTCATGCTTCTGGCCCTATAGGCCAGCAAATTAGAGAAACAAGCCAGCCTAAAGTAGAATTGTAGTGGAAAAAATATGCACCTGTCACTGACTGCACCAAAATCAGCTGAGCGTGCAGCTCATATTGCTGATCATGTGTAACAAAGGTCAAAATTAGAGATAATTCAGACACAATAATCAGATCTAAATGGTTTGTAGATGATGTTCTTTTGTAACAGTCTCTAACTGGATTAAAGTAATGTGATATAATATGTTAATGAGTGAGCTTCAAAGGTGCTGATAGGTAGGTTTTGTTACCAAAAGACAGATCATTTAACAGACAGACACAAACGTACTATTAATCCATGCATGTAACTCTCTGCCAGAAACTAAACAAGCGTATTTTCTTAAATGTCTAACTATGGATTTCAGCATGAACCTGATGAGATCGAGTTCTGCTTCCTGTTTCTATGGTAGCGCAGACAGTAGAGTGTGTTTTGCTGAGTGTCGTCATACTCATGGTCATGGTTGAGTACAGTAGCCTGTTGTTGTTGTCACTGTGTTGTCCCCTTGGTTGCTATTTATTGTGATGGTAATGTACTGTTTATTGGAAGTGTTAATGCTATTATTAAGTTAAATAAAGAAAATAGGAGAGTAGCCCTCATGAGTGACCTTTCATCAACATGGTTCATCAACATGTACAACAAGATAGTGGTAGAGGCAGCAGTGTATTCAGGTACACATAGAAAACAATTAGCAATGAACAATGGAATGGAATTATTTTTCACCCATAGGGAAGAAATGCTGCTGAATAAACTATAGGCCTCCAAAGCTGAAAATCATTTGCTCTATATTTATTCATTCAGACAGCATTTAGAGACATTATTGAGTGTATGTCCGTATTTTCATTTTAGTTGCGTTAAGGTTGTTTGTGCTTGTAATTTTAACAGCAAAAACAACCTTAATGCAAGCCCATTTCAAATTGTGTTTGTGAAAAACAAACAGTTCATTAGCAAACTACATTAGTGTGTTCCTCTGTGGACTGCAAAACACGGGAGAAGGAATTATAAACAAATAGCCGCAGAAAAACATTTATCAATGCTGATAAATCACCGCGGCAGGGGAAATAATTTTTGTGATTGAACATCTGGAGGAAACACGTGTAAAGTTGTCAGCACTGCTGAAGACTTCAGTCGGGCGCTCAAAAGCAGTGAGTGTGCATTGTTATTCAAGTTAAACGTTTACCAAAACATCTTCCATATTATCATTTGTTTCGGTAAAAATTAGATGATTTTACAATTCAACCCCTGCTCTTTTTGTTGAGCTATTATTTCCTCACATATCCTCCATTGTTGTGGGGACACAAGTGTACAACTAATTTGCACAAAATGTGTCTTCAAGATCCTCAAGATTAGGTCCAAATTAGCAGCACTTTACTCAAATCAACTGCATCTGGACTCATACTGGACACATTCCCTTTTAGTAAATACTTCTCTGAAACGGACTGCTGTATAAATTTGCAGACCTCCAAGTAAAATTACCTTTTTGTTGGTGTTATTTGTTTTAGTATTTGAGCAAGTGATTGGGATGATACTTGTGTTGTTCCTCAGGAGCGGCAGTGTCAGTGGCCTCACCCTGAAGCTCATCAAAGCGTCGGTGACGGAAATGCTGGACACTTTGTCTGATGATGACTATGTCAACGTGGCCAGGGTTAGTATCTGCTCGTCCTCACTCATTCTATTATTTCAAATGTCTCTATCTTTGTTCACTTGTTTCCTTAACCTCAGTTTTTACATATTGAAGCCCAAACTGTGTCTGTCATTGTGCTTCAGTTCAACGAGAAGGCCGAGGCCGTGGTTCCCTGCTTCAAACATCTCGTCCAGGCTAACGTGCGCAACAAAAAGATCTTCAAGGATGCAGTGCTGCAGATGCAGGCTAAAGGCACCACTGACTACAAGTCTGGTTTTCATTTTGCCTTCAACCAGCTGTTAAATGTGAGTCACACAAATAATGTACATGGACCTGAGATTATGTCAATAGTAACATCTGCACACAGTTTTACTACTGTTCTCTCTCATTCATCTCCCTTTTAAATGTATTTTTCAGAAGACAAATGTTCCTCGGGCCAACTGCAATAAAATCATCATGCTGTTTACTGATGGAGGAGAGGACAGAGCTCAGGATGTCTTCATGCAATACAACTGGCCCAACAAAACGGTTGGTTTCTTCTGACCATAAGAGACACCTTTTACTTGCATCCAGCATGTTTGCACTGTGGCGTCTTGACCACCCTCTAAAAGCTTTTATATCTTTCTCCATTTGTTCCTCCGAAGGTTCGAGTTTTCACATTTTCTGTGGGTCAACACAACTATGATGTTACACCTTTACAATGGATCGCATGCACCAATAAAGGTGAGCCGAACTTTCTGTTTGATTCATTGATTTTATTTTACTCCCAATATCACAGTGGGTCCCAGTCTTTTTTGTCTGAAATACTCCCACAGCCCTTCAATGATTTCACCTGTACATTCATTACTTTTAGCTATTTAACTACTTCAACTTCTCTGAAATTACACAATACAAATTAAAATGCAACATGTTATGAAAAAATTATACTATAGAATATTTTCATAAATTAAGATAAAGAACTGCTCTGTAGTTACTTTTTGCCCTGTCATTGTTATAGGTTGGACTTTAAAATATTTGTTCATAATTCAATTCAATTTGATTTATTTTATTTTGTATAGCCCAAAATCACAAATTACAAATTAACCTCAGGAGGCTTTACAATCTGTACACACACAACATTCTCTGTCCCGGGACCTCACATCGGTTCAGGAAAAACTCCCCCAAAAAAACCTTTAATATAACTGGGAGAAAAAGGGAAGAAACCTTCGGTAGAGCAACAGAGGAGGATCCTCTATCAGGATGGACAGAAGTACAAAAGAGGTCATGTGTGCAGAAGGAACAACATAACAGAGTTACAACACATGCAATGCACATGACAGAAATTATTCATATAGTGAGATTATAGGCATGATGAAAAGGTTACAACTACCAAATAGCAGCAACAGTGAATATAGCAGAATAATAATTATAATAAAATCATTAATGATATTGGCAATACTAATTGCAATGCAACTAATAATAATAATAATGCTAATAGCAGGAGGTGTCGGGAAGGACCAGGGTCCAAATAAAACCACGATCCATGAAAACCTGTGAGGCGAGAAACCTGTGAGGCGAGAAAGCAAAGACTCCGAAGGAGGAGCAAAGTTAGTAATGTGCATTAATGGTGCATGAATTCATACAGAAGGAAATAGAGAAGGGTGGGCGTCAGCAGGACCATGGCAGGAGGCCTTCGATCCATGGAAACCTGTGAGGCGAGAAAACGCAAAGACTGCGGGGAAGAAGTAGAGTCACTAATGGCAGAGCCCTCCTGCCATGTGTAAAGCATCAAAATAAGATTAGCTGAGCAGATACTGTCTACATTAATTTCTACAATAGCCCCACATTGTGCATACTTAAAAAAGTTGTCTGCTGTATATTTAATAATCAATGCTGACGCTGAGGAACACATACATAAATCCCACTGCTTAATGTACAGTACAGTGCACTGACCTTACTAATGGGGCTGCCTGTCACAGCTGTGAGCAGACCAGAGTTGGCTCTCGCAAGGCTTGCTTTGCTCACGCAGAGGTCACTCGTTCTCCCTTGGAGAATTCATGTTCGCGAGGATGCTTTTTGCTCGTGCAGGGACGATGACTTAATGGCACCCAGTAGGAGTTTGGTGTATTATTATTATTATTTTTTTAAACAATTCAAACACTGAACAAGTTGTGTCTGAGTAAAACTAAATGGCCATCTGATCATGTCCAGTTGAAATGTGTTTTTTAAATAATCAGGCAACATAAGGTTGTCACAGATCAGTACCTCCAGTTATTGAACTTCATAGCAGAAGATGATTTATGTTAGCACTTTATGATACTATTCCTTAAATTCTAGTGTACATATTGATATGTCATTGGATTACATTGTAGAGCTAAAACTATTAGTCGATTAGAGAAGATAAGATCAACTTTGATTAATCCCATGGTCCCAGGGTTTAAGATATACATATATATACGTATATATATATACATATATACGTATATATATGTATATATATATATATACGTATATATATATATATATATATACGTATATATATACGTATATATATATATATATATATATATATATATATATATATATATATATATATATATATATCATATATATCATATCATATTAAGTAATAGAGTAGTTGAGAAACTAATCAACAGATAAATTGATAATGAATATAATCAGTAGTTACAGCCATATTGCAATGAAACATGATGGGAAACAAATAATTAAGATTCTGATAAGAAATTAGGTTTCAGGTTCAGCAGGAGCTTTTAGTTCGGACTGTTAACTGATCCAAAGGTCTTCACTTAACTGTGTAGATACATCAGTTTACAGCTCAGTGGTATTCCTCTGTCTCTCTCTCTCTCTCTCGATCTGTGAAAGTTAAGTGACTGATTGTCTATTAACATCAAGTAAAATCTGAAATATTCATGAGCACCACTCGTGTGTTGTTTTTTTCCTGATAGCATCGCTCACACATGCTCTTCCTCTCTCTCTCTCTCCCCATCTTTCTCTCTCTGTTTGTCTTTTTTCTCTGTTGCTTGCCAGGTTACTATTTTGAGATCCGGTCCATCTGTGCGATAAGGATTAACACCCAGGTGGGTTTGTCTGGTGCCTTTGACACAGCTGATTCCCGTTCACTGTTTCAAAATCTCCTTGTGGCGCTCGCGCGCTCTGTAGAAACATCTACTTCCATTAGTGTGCACACCCATTCTCCCTGTGGCCTGATGTTGTAGGTTGTTTTGAAGCTGCAGTCAGTCACGTATCTCTTTTGTTTGGTCAGGAGTACCTCGACGTGCTGGGGCGCCCCATGGTGCTGGCTGGCAGCGATGCCAAGCAGGTTCAGTGGACGAATGTGTACCAGGATGCTTTGGTGAGACTGCATGACCGCGTTGACTGTCTGTGATTAAATATAGTAGATGCACCAAACATACATGCTGAATAATTGATATGTTTTGGGACTCTGTAGGGCCTTGGCATGGTAGTAACTGGGACTATGCCCGTATTTAATCTCACCATGGATGGAAATTCACAGGTAACAAAATGTGTAATTATATGAAAGGTTGAATGTTTTTTATGTAACAGGTGATGGTCACTTTCTCTTTTCATTATTTCAAAGGCAGAACATAGCTCTGTATATATATATATATATATATATATATATATATATATATATATATATATATATATATATCTTAGAATACTAAATGACTACCTTTAAATACTCTTATTTGCTTTTGTTACCAAAAGTGAGATGAGTAGATTGATGTCACTCTCATGACTGTACGGTAATATTAAGCTACTGTGACTTAGCATAAATACTGGAAACAAGGAGAGACAGCTAGCCTGGCTCTGTCCTATGGTAACACAATTCACCTACCAGCTCCTCTAAAGTTGACAAATTACCATTTCATATCTTTTTTTGGGTAGCCCATACAAAAACTGAATTATAAAATCTACAAGTTTTGTTTTGTGTCTGGATATGTGCCTGGACAATTTTTTGGCCAGGCAAAGTGACTTCTGAGCTAAGATCCTTCTGGCCACAGCTACATATTTACCAGACAGAGAGTGAGATCAATAGTCTCATCCAATTTTCAGCAAAAAAAGAAAAAAAGCATATTTCCCAAAATGTCAAATAAATCCGAAAACCAGCTGTATGTGTTTTATCTGACCAGAATCAGCTGATATTAGGTGTCATGGGGGTCGACGTGCATCTTGATGAGATAAAGCGCCTAACACCACGGTACAATGTATGTACATCTCATTAGCACTATTATTAGCCACATTTTTCATAATTTGTACCGACTGACACATCACTGCTAATCCTTGCTTTTAATATTTTGTGAACAGCTTGGAGCCAATGGATACATATTTGCCATTGATCCAAATGGATATCTTCTCCTTCACCCTAACCTTCAGCCAAAGGTGGTGTATATTAAACATTATTGATTAAAAAAAAACTACTGTGGGTTGCAGGAAGGAGGAGGTATGGGCCATACAGGTCCCTTGGGGTTTCAATTTAGAATTGTTTATACATAGTTTAGATAATTATTATTCTAATTATGATTACCTGTTCTACGTTTGATGTTATTGTAAATTAGTTTTTTATGACTCCTCTCAGCCGGTGAACCTCCCTGAGCCTGTGACACTGGACTTCCTGGATGCAGAGGTGGAGGACAGCAATAAAGAGGAGGTGAGCACTAAGTGGAAAGGGGAACTAAAATCTTTCTGGTTTCAGGCATTTTCTGTTCCTTGTTGTTCAACGTTCTTACTGGGCCAGTGAACAACATTATCTGCCTCCAGATGATTTGCCAATCAATTAACTGAAGGCCCCACGTTAAATGTTTTACATGTGTATGATTAAATAGGAAATGCTTGGTATTTTAATTTTCTAGATCCGACGACAAATGATTGATGGAAGACCAGGTGAAATGCAGGTCAAAACTCTAGTCAAGTCAATTGAAGAGGCAAGTAAATTCCCTTTCTATAGCTTCACAAATTTCACCTTTTAGTTTGAATGTAGCCGTCATGTAGAGTTCAGTGTGATGAATATGTTTGAACAACATCTTGACCTATGTCTTTGACAACCTGTTCCTTATTTGTACAATACATTGTTCATATTATAGACATGATGACACACATACTCTACCACTGCTGTTAAACTTGCTGTGCCCTTATTTATTAGACTATGACAGTAATGAGCAGCATACTGTAGATGAGTTTAAAGATAAAGCGCATCTGCAATTCATTGAATAGACATTTAAAGTCATTATTTTCAACTTTCATTATGTATTTATTTCCAAATAAGTAGTTTAAATATCAATTATTTCCTTATAAGATTGTTTGACCATATACATTGAATATGAGTACATTTCTTATCATATTTGAAAAGTTAATCTGAAAACCCATCATCTGTTGAAAAAACACCATTTAGAAGTGGTACTTTTCTACCGATTATAGTTTAACATTAAAACCTCTTTTCTTTTGTGTTTACACAAAATATTGCTATAAGTACATTGTAACATTCATGACTTAAGGTTGTTAAATTTAGATTAAAAGAGTGATAACGTGTTGCAAGTGTGTGTTGAATTGTAGTTTTGATCCAGCCTTAAAATTCTCAAAACAATCCTCAAAACACAGTAAAAAAAAACTGTTTACTTTGGTTGACTGGAGCGTCCTCAAATGTCTCCTTTACTGTAGAAATACATTGACGATGTGTACAGGAGTTACACCTGGACTCCTATCAACGGCACAGATTACAGGTGAGCAGTTACAATATAATGAATTACAAATAATAACCAACCAGCTGTGGCCTGATGAGGACTGCACTCATTCTTGTGTCTCCTCGTTGGGATGCCGCCACCTGCAGTCTTGGTCTGGTATTACCCCCCTACAATGAATACTTTATCCAGGCCGACCTGAGTGATGTGATGCTGCAGCTCCAGTGTGAGTAGAGAGGCAGAGCTGTCAAGATTCTGTTTTATAAGCTGTAACACAAAGAGGAGATGAAAACTAACATCACACTCTGTCTTTGTTACAGATATGCAGTCGCTCCTGCCCAGCTCCTTTGAATCCTCAGGACACGTGTTTCTGGCTCCCAGGTGACTACCATCTCTCTTTATATTTATCAATCTGTAGGGAAGGGAATGTTTTGAGTATTTATGTCCTCTCTTTCTACAGGGAATACTGCAAACGTCTGCACCTTTCTGACAACAACACCCAGTTTTTGCAGAACTTCCTCTCGCTCATGCTGGACATTTCTCCAGAATCTGATGAGTGTGAGTGTGTTAACAACATTACGTAGTTAGCAATATTTGCTACCGCTGCAGATGCCCAGATGAGATAATATAATAATAAATGTAATGATATAACATATATAATACACTTATATATGTCTTTTTTGTTTCAGGTGACCAAGGCCTCATCCACAACCTGATTTTGGATTCTCGGATTATCGGGCAGCTGGCCTCTCGTGTTTGGAAGAACAAGGACCTGAATTCGTGAGTCAACTTGTTGTTGTTGCTTCTCACGCACCATCTACCGTTGTAAAAACCCCAAAACAACATTGTGCAAATTAACAGCAATCTCCTTTGATGGTATTATAGCTGTAGCAAACAGAGCTGGCTGATTAAAAAGTAATTGTTACAGGTACGGCTTCCTGGCTGTATTTGCGTCCACTGATGGAGGAATAACACGTGTTTTCCCCAACATGTGAGTAAGACTAATGCACTTACTAAAGCAGATAAATATTTAGTAATCTCACAAATATGACCTCTATAACCTGTTTGTAAAACAACTTTTGTAATGCTTTGTGTTGTGTTTGTACAGAGCTGCTGAGTTATGGGATGAAGATCCCGAACCCTTCAATTCTAATTATTATAGAAGGAGCCTCGACAACAAAGGCTACATGTTCAGAGCTCCATCCAGATCCAGTGAGTAACTGTGCAAACACATCTTAATGTGGCTACAATCAAGATGTTTAAGATAGCAGTTGTTTAAATGACTATGATGTATATGTGTAAGGGGTCACTCAAAGTGATGAACCCACAGATAATTAGGATCCACCGGTGCAGATTCCTTTATCACTGCAGAGCTTTATAGGATAATACAGCTCATTGTTTGGGTTTTATGGCCCTGCGGCTTTGCTATTTTGGTTCATTATAGTATCGTTTTCGGTCAAAGGAAGCAGCTCGAAAAAAACACCGTACACTGTTCAGCACCAATCAACAAACTGGCAAGGTCAATAACTGGTGAACATAGTGGAGAACTTAGTGGTTTCTGCTCTGGAGTTGGTGGAGACCAAAGCTGAAAGAGATTGAATAACATGACAATACATGAATGATATTGCTCCATAATTGCTGAATGTGTAACTAAACTGTTTGCAAACAAATTCACTATATTACTAAATCCTTTTGTTTGTGAACAGCATCGGATGACCCTGTAAGTGCAGAAAATGGCACCATTGGAATTCTAGTTAGTTCGGCCGTGGAGGTTAATTTAGGAGGCAAACTGCTCAAACCTTCAGGTAAGAGAAATACTGTTACGTGTGAGACTTAATGTGCTATTATCCTGTGTCATGTGAGATTCCTAGGAAAGTTCTTTTATCTAAAATATGTCTTCAGATGTTTCAGCTACCTCTGTGTTGTACTCTTCTCACCAAAACACGGCTTCTTGCTCTCTTCTTGCTCACTTGTGCTGATCCTGTGGATGCTGTCACTCAGTGGTCGGGGTGAAGCTGGACTTGGAGGCGTGGGTGGACAAGTTTAAGATTCTGGCCAGCAATGTGTCAGACAGTCGACAGGGCTCACACAAGGTACAGCGCTGGGCCACTAATTATTCATCACTAATTACAGAATTAGACTGCATTTACTGCAAATAAAGTGCCATTGTTGTCTCATTACACGTTTTGTTGAAACAGTGTGGACCATCCAGAAGCTGTGAGATGGACTGCGAAGTGAACACTGACGTAAGAAGGATTTATAGATTGTAGCAGGCCTGCAACTTCAATCAGATACTGTCCTCAGTTTGTGACCACAATTGCATTGAGAGGTTAAATGTGTTCTTAAATATATACTCTTGTGATTATTTAATTGGTCTGTTGCTTAGAGGAAACTTTGTGAACAGTTTATAAACCAGCTGTATTCTGTTTTGACATTGAATTACTAGAAAACCTTTGTGTACAAAAAGTGTAACTATATTATCCCTTTATATAGTATATTCTGGCTTGTTTTGACAGTGGAGTCTGACATGCTTAATTAACAACCAAATGACTCATACGAAAAACTTTTTAGCAGTTTGATATATAGAAAGAAATTCATATACTCTGTATGTAAGAAAGGCATATTATACATTCATTGAATTTCAGCTTTGAACACTTGTCTGCAGGTTTTTACAGTTGTCTGACTTCTCTTAGAAGATCATGCCAAACTGTATCTTGAGGTTGTCTGTGCTGTTGCTGCTCAGCAATAAAGTAAATAGTTAAAACACTTCTCACTTGATGTACACTGTGCTGTGTTGTTTGTAGGACCTCCTCTGTTATCTCGTTGATGATGGTGGATTCCTGGTTATGTCTAATCAGAGAGATCATTGGAAAAAGGTATGTCTTTGTGTGGTAACGTGCTTATTTAATACTGTAGGATTGCATGTACTATCTACTTTTAGAAGAAAGAGGATAGTATCTTTCACTATGTTTTAAAAGTGAGGCAAAACCAAAGGTTTGAAAAACTCTAATCATGTTTTGTGAGTTTATTTTATCAACTGTTGTGAATGGTGTTGTTGTTATTTCATGTTTTACAGCATATTTACTATGTTTTCTTGTGTTGAAAATTGTTTTTACATTACATTTAATTTAGCTGACGCGCATTCAGGTTACAGGTATTTAACTCGCCCAAATACATTTGAATTTCCTTCGGTTCATAGCAGTTCAATTCAGTTGTAGGATTGAGTCAAGAAAGTAACAAGTGGAGAACTTGAACAAAGTTTATGTTAAGCCACTGTGGCGTTATTTCCCTTATGTTTTTTTTTTTTTGTCTCTGTAACTGTCTTTCTATTTTTCTTCATCCATCACAGATCGGTCTTTTTTTTGGTGATGTTGACCCTTACCTGATGCATGCACTCTACAACAACTCCATCTTCAATCGCCGCCAGTCTTTCCACTACCAGTCTGCATGTGAACCAGTCAGCAGCAGCCATACTGGTGCAGCACCTAGGGGCATCTTTGTGGTAAGAGACCACCTGCAGATTTTAGAATCAGGAACATTTTATAACGTTTTGAGTTGGTGGAAAGCTCTTATCTGTTCCCACTGTAACCATGTTTCTGTAGCCCTCCATTGCTGACATCCTCAGCTTGGCCTGGTGGACATCCACGGTGGCATGGTAAGACTTTGTGTACTGCAAATCAAACGACACCAAGAGCATGTGTGGTGTCCTTTCAAACTTTTGTAACTGTGTATAAACGTCTGCACATGAAACCAGTAGCTGTGACATGCTTAATGGTATTTATTAATGTTTACAGATTGTATTTAATTTAAAGTGCAATGTGAACACTGTTTTAGGTCTGTGACCCAGCAGCTGCTATATGGACTCGCTTACAACAGCTGGCTCTACCAAGGTGGATTTTTGCATCCTCACACATTCTTGTGTGCACATGAATATCTGTGCGATTACTTTGTTTTTATGTTAACAATGATACACATTGGATGAAAAAAATCCCTTCTACAAACATCTCACAAGCAGCTCATTTCCATTTTGCCCTTATTTTTTGCCTTAAACTTCTGTTACCATAAACATGTGGTGTGTTCTTGCAACAATACGTGTGTACATAATATCTGGGGAAAAAGTAAATTTAAACCAGTTTTCTCCTGTTTAGATCATCTTAATCTCAATTAAAAACACAGAATGAACTTTAAAAATAATATACACATGACATAAAGTGTTCAACTGTTGTGTTCTAGATGATCTCCTGGTTGAAGGTTTTGAAACAAGGGAAAGCAGCTGTGTCACCATCCAAAGCCAGTTCTACTTTACAAACACCACCAACTCCTACAATGTGCTGCAGGACTGTGGAAACTGCTCACGGTGCGTTTTTCTGAAGGGTCAGCAGAATGTGTTTGTGCTCTCATACCTGCACTGTACGTACTGTATGAGGTTGGCTAAGTATCCATCACTGTCTCCCACAGGCTTTTCCACGCTAAGCGGATAGAAAATACCAACCTCCTCTTTGTGGTCGCTGAGACGCTCCCCTGCAGCTCATGTGAGATAGAGAGATTGACGCAGATTAAGACAGAGTGTATCCTTTTCATGCTCACACACTCTGTGGTGCTTTCATTTGTGCTGAAGATGGAAATCTCTTCAATCTTGTGGGGCAGGTATGTTCACTGTAACCACCCTTAACTAAAAACAAACAGTTCAGGAGGAGAATCCATGCGAAGTACTGAGCAACGCACGGTATCGCAAAGGCCCGCCATCCTGCTTTGACTACAGTGTCTTAGTAAGTAGATATACTATAAATACAGCATTATATTTGTGTCTCAATCCTGAGCGAGCAATGTACCATTTTTAGCACAGATTTTTTTTTTAAACACGTAAGCTATATTGCATAGGAAACTATTGTCACAGAAAGAATAATTGGATTTTAACAAATGCCCTCTCCGTGTCACTGCTTTGTACACTCACACATCTTTATGCAATTCTAGTTAAATAGATAATTATAAATTAGCCTCGACCTAGCTAACTTGGTCTGAAGCTAGCTAATCTCTCCAGATAAACAGTAGTGAACTAAGCTAGTTGGCTAACTACACAGCTAAAGCATTAATCATTAATGTAGTTCATTAAAAAAATAAAACTATGCCACAGACTGTGCTTCATCATTTGAACAGTAATTACTAGAATTTAATTAATGATCATAATGCTGCGTAGCTATACATTATAACACTAACTAGAGAACTTAGCTATTGCTAATTTGGCAGAAGTAACTAACTAACTAACAAGTTACTTTGGTAACATTCCCCTGTAACCTTCCAAAACTGACAATCTGGCATCCACAATAACTTAACAGTATTATTGGCCAAGGAGCTTGAGTTTGAGCTTCTCTCTTTTTGCTCTCTAATTATATTCATGATACAAGTATTTCTGTTACGTTCTAAGTGAACAACACTATGAATTCTGAAGTCTGAAATTGTGTCACATTATCCAAATATTTCCACAAAAGCACATCCCCCATCTTTATGACTATTCACACCACATTTCAGTGTGCTATTAACACTTTTGATTTCACACATTTTGCAAACAAGTTGTTTTCAGGCAGCTTTTGGCATTATTCAGTACACTACATTACAATTATTTACCTACAA
This sequence comes from Taurulus bubalis, assembly GCF_910589615.1. NCBI lineage: Eukaryota > Metazoa > Chordata > Actinopteri > Perciformes > Cottidae > Taurulus > Taurulus bubalis. The sequence goes on along the minus strand of NC_136593.1, from coordinate 13,922,732 downwards.
ACTATAATGTATATTCTCATAAAATATCTGTTTCTGATTTTATATCTTTCTCTATTATAAATGTCACATTGACACTTAGAAATGAGGCACAAATTCCATTCATGGTGTGCAAAAACATCCACAAGTATTTGATGTACAAGTGATGAATAATTTGCTTTGAAAAAATATTATTTATTGTTAACTCTCATTGCAGGAAAACACGTCTGAGTGTGGACGAGGTTGTGCACTGCAGTCTTCTATAGGAGTCCTTCTCTTTATCCAGCTTACTCTGCCTCTTTTCCATCTCTGACACGTGCAAACACTCTAACTGACATTCATCTCTTTGGGTTTAGGCTCGGATCTACTGAAGGTCAAATCAGACAGCTTCTACAAAATTATTATTTTTTGTTGTACAAACGACACATAGTGCATTTGTGCTTGAAAATAATTTGTGGAACAGCTCTTAGTGTTTATTGCCTTATTGCTTATGCATTTGTTGGTGTTTCAGGGCTTGCTTGAGTGCAAATTATAGAATGTGTCGAGTGTGCATGCTACTTAAACGAAGACCAGCATGTTTAAATCTTTTGCACACATGCTCAGCCATTTAAGCAACCACCAAAAAGTCAGGGAGGCAGCTGAAATGCACTTCTACCGGGCAAATAAGTGATCGCCCAGCCGGAACAGACGTCAATCGCAATTTGAGGTTTGATTGTGGTGGTGAAATTACAAAAGATCTAAAACTCAGACTTATTTCCTTTGTTGTAAATACACAGTGGTGGAAATAAGTATTCAAGTTGTCTTACGTTGCTAGAGATACCATAAAAACTCATGCAGTCAAGATCTTATTTCAGTAAAAGTAGAGAAGTATGAGAAACAAACGTTGCTTAAAAATACTTATTTGATGGAAGAAAGGGTGCGATCAGTGTTATTTCTACATATCATGCAGTATATTATCAGGTTATTATTACTGATGTATTAAGCATCCATTTTAATGTTGTTGCTTGCCAAAATGGAGCTCATTTTCACTACTTTGTATACTGTTGAGTAGTTTTATCTATCACAATTATTTTTTAAACTCAGCATAGGTTTTTAATGTAAAATGTTCAAATGAAAAGTAATTACAGCTGTCAGATAAATGTAGGGGAGTAACAAGTACACTATTTCCCTCTACGATATAGTTGAGTTGGAAGTATCAAAGGTGCTCTGTGGAGTTCTTTACTCTTGCAAGCAAAGTTTCTGTTTACAATCAATGTTTCTAACCAAAACAAATTACGTGTATTCTCGAGATCTAACAAATATGTTGAATGCACTTCCTGCCTCATAAAACATTTTGATAAATATTTTGAAAATGTTGCAATCGCTTTGTTTACATACGTGTCTACTTGTTTGCAGTCTTCTTCCTCCCAGAATTTTCTGGCGTATTGCAACATTTCTTGGCGCGTCACTGCCACCTGTAGACCAGTGGAATAGCGTAAAAACCATTGGCAGGACAGTGTATATCACGTACACAACAGCACCAAAACATGGACCCACTAACAAAAATATTGCTCCATAGCACTACTAGTGGTCAGAAACTGCACAGGGTACCTTTAATAAAGTAGCAAAACATGGAATTGCAAGCAACATCAGCAATGCACCGTAGCTAACCAATTAGAGCTCCAGAATTGGCTGAGCACCGCTTTGTGGAGAGAGTAGTTTGAGTTTATTGATCTTTCTTTGTCACTGTCTGACACAATGTTGAACAGCTCTGGATATATTTATATGACTTTTCAGCTGTAGGCTTTACAGCATTTGTGTGTTTGGGATGGCTCATTAGATTAGGCCCATCTCAATAGTTATCTGTTTATATGGATTTACAATTCCCAAACAACTTCTGGGTAAAGCTATCCAAGGCATTTACACAACTTTACATTGTGCACACCACACATAAAGCTAACTGCTACAGCAGGAAAATGAAAATAGATAGACAGAATGTGCAGAGCTCAGACGCTGATGCTTCCGAAAACTTTATGCTTTTTTGGCTTCATGAAATTGAGTATAAATTATCTCCGCCAGTTTTTCTTTTTAAATCCTGTCCTAGTAAATATGTTTGCACATATGTCTGCACCTTCAGCGTTTTTTACATGATAGTAGATCCGGGCCTTGACCTCTCGTTCACTTCAGTGTCTTTCAATCCTACTCTGACCTTTTGCAAATATATTCAGTATTATTTGTCCCCCGAAACATATTTTCTCAGAGCACTTGAGAAAAGTCAGTATGAGGAAAAATACCAATGTTAGACCTTCAGCCAGATATTGTGATTTTAAAATCAAAGTAGTTTCATTCATACGAGGATTGTTAAAGTCAAGGTTTGTTGAAATGCTTCCAGAGATACTCGTTATGATCTTCCAGTTGATGAGAATTGTTAAAGGGTGTAAAATCACACAAAAACAAACCAAATTATGGAATTTTAACAGTGATTTTATTGACAGAACTGTAGTAGTGAATCCTTCAAACCACTGCATGATTTAATGCAATAATGCTGTGATAATCTGATGTTTAGCAGTAATTATCATTGCCATCAATTTATCAATCAAATTTAGATTTTAAGTAATTTACATGCAGTGTTATCTCTGTAGTCTTAGAGCACAAAACATGCGCATACGCCAGTGTGTGATTTTTAAACATCATTTATTTGATGGATGGGAAGCTCTCTGTCCGTTTTTTTTTCTATCTTGTATCGCCACAATTTGTCAAACCTGAATTTATGCACTTATGTATGCTTCTGTATGGGGAATGTAGCTTCTGAACAGCTTTCAATGTTATCATTATGTTATTAGTATGTGAGGTTGTTTGACCCTCTGTTGAGGTTTCCCTGATGTCTCGTTCAAAGTGATGATTTGCTGTGGCGAATATTTTATATTTTATCATGCGTACCTTGTCTCTGCATTGATATCTGATTCAACTTTTTACTAAATTATGAAGCTGTAAAATTAAACAATGTATTTACAATTAAATGTTAGCCCAGTACTGTATGTATGGGGGTATTACTACTTGAGTTTGGCACCAAAGTTTTTTTAGATTGTGCAATATATTTAATTCATGTCAGGATTAATGCTCTTTTTGTTCAGGCATAATATTAAGGCCATGATGAAAACAAAAAATCACAAAAACATATATTAGGACTGCAGGTGTTATCTCTTATTCTGTCAATTGTGTTCTCAATTAATAAACTATTAGTTGTTTTGTCTATAAAAAAATTGAACCAACAGTCCCAAACCTCTAAATATTATTTTAAGGTGATAAAAGAGCAGAAAAGCGCACAAGCTGAAACAAGCAAATCATTGTCATTTTGACTGTTGATTATCAAAATATTGCAAATTAATTTTCTCTGGATCGCCTAGTCCGTTATTGACCAATAATTCCAGCTACAAAATATTTTATGTATAAAGCTATTTAGTATTATGCCTTATTTTAAGTTCAAAGAGTGAGCAAGATGTCTTGCTGGCTGTTTTCACTAAAATGTTCTATTGGTTGCTTAGTTTGGCAAACAAGGCTACAGCATATGTAATGTTAAAACACATAAAATGTGTTACTTATTGTGCTATAATAAAAAATTAAAAATGTTTTCATAAAATTAAATTAAAAAAGATAGATTGTTAAAAAATCTTTAAATTACATTTATAAATGTTTAACACAGGATGTTTCTTACGGCATATTGAACCACAATTGATTAAGATTAGCACAAATCCTGCTGGTATGTGTACACATTTATTTAATGTATTCTAGTGAAGTCTTTGTAATGTCTTGTTTCTGAGGAGTTATGCATGATAAAATCCTGAAACCATGTTCCCACAGTGATTCATCAGTCCCTGGTGTCTTTTTGTGTTTTTGATCATTTGATCTGGTTAAAGAGTTACTCGGGATATTTTTTTAAAGCTTTTTTTTGTCAAAATATTTGTAAAATGTTGTTTATCTCTGTCTGCCTGGTGTTCCACCCTGCAGTGCCTTGTTGCACTCATTTTGGATGGTAGGAACCTTTGGCTCTTAGATGTGTTGACGTTCATCCTGCAGGGCCAAACGAAAGACACACTCAAGTTCAAGGGTCGCAATGTTTCAGCCCTAAATGGACTTCTTAGTCAGGGAACAAAATAAATGCTCTTCATGAACTTATGAAGCATTTTAAAAGGAGCACAACAGAAGTTTGTCAAGCAATTGGCCTCCCCTCCTGCCTTCCTGTGGACAGATGTTTGTCAAAGCAACGAGAACGAACCCTGCTGCCCTTCTGTGTTGTTTATCTCTACACTGTGGTTCAGCCTTGAATCAAAGCACAGACACTGTCCATTTTCATAGATTAACTTTGTCCCATATGCACACTGTATATTATATATTTGAAGCCTGTCGGAAACATGTAATTTTCCATTAGTACTGACTGAAACGAGTGAATGTTTATGTACAGTAATACCTACTGTTGTGCTTCTCTGCTGTACCCGAGCATGGTGGGAACCAGGAGAAACAGATTCAAGCTCAACACTGTTCGGAAACCTCAGCAAAAACACTGCTTCCAAAAGAGTATTAAGTATTAATAAGGTCATATTGCATTATTCAAACAACACTGTTGGACACTGAAAGAAATACATTTTATGGAAGTCTTTATAGCCTACAATATATTACTGCTGTTGAGGTCAGTGTTGTAGTTTCGTTTTGAATTACCGGTATTAATTTGCATGATATTTTAAACAATTAAAAAATGCGTGTACATAGTCTGATGGATATTTTACATTCCTGTCCACATTTAGCTCTCCATTACTGTGTGGAGAAGTGAGGGCGCCCCCTGTGGATATTTGGGGTGATGTGGAGGCCTCAGTGCTCTTTACTGTGTGTAACTGAATGAAGCTGAAAGTTTGACTTCAGTGAAGCCTACAATAACTGTCAGTGTTTGCAATTTAGGTTTTTGCAACAAGTAAAAGCACAGAGAAGTTATGAGCAACTTACTGCCTGATTAAACTTTTGTCATTTCTTTAGGAAAAAACGAAGGCTGGAGAAGATGTATGGATTTAGAACTGTTATAACATACAAATAAGGCAGTGGCATGTGTGGGGACACCCTTTTATTAATTCAGTTTGATTATGAAATCAATGTTGCTTATTTAATTAATTTATGTATTATTTTATTTATTTGGATATTGTGGAAAAATGTAAACATGAAGGAATTGAATGTGTTTGAAGCTTGTGTGATCTCACTAAGCCGTTTACAAGAAAATTGCAAAACAGACAAAAACAAATACATACATACATACATACATACATACATACATACTGTATGTTCATGTCCATTTTATTTACTGAGTATCAAATCAGAAGAATGTTAATGTGTTTTGCTGTAATGTTGCTTTTCCTTTTGCTGATGTTGTTTACTTGGGACAGTTTCCTCTCTTTGTGCCAGTCTCTAATGCCACCTCATTTTTGTACAGACAATGCGAAGCAGTCAGCAGAAGATGAAGGCTAAATTTGTAAAGATTTTGTCAGTCACATTACAAAAATGGATATTTAAATGTTTATATCTTTGGTCATTAAATGCTGTTGATATTTTTCACTTCAGCTCGGATTCCTTATTGTACTTGACTCATTTCTTTGCCATAAAAATATCATAAAAAATGTCCAAATCATATTTAAAAAAAATTTAAATGTATAGAAGAATTCCCTTCTATTATCCAAACTGCAGGGGCGCTGGAGCCGATCCCAGCTCTCATTGTGCAACGGCAGGGTTCACCCTGGACAGGATGACAGTTTATCACAGGGCACATATACAGACAGAGAACCATTCACACCTACGGTCAATTTTAGAGCCTTCAATTGACCTAAGCTGCATGTATTTGGACTGTGAGAGGAAGCTCAAGGGCCCACACTGCCACAGGGAGAACATCCAAACTTCACACAGAAGGACTGCCCGGGATCGGGGATTGAACCCGGGCCCACCTTGCTATTGGTTGATAGTGCTAGCCACTGCACCACTGTGCAGCCGGTATAAAATCATATTAAAATAAAAAAAGAAATCATAAAACTTTGCTGTATAATAAGTTGTGAAAATGTCGTAGTATCGTATGTCTAGAAATGTCAAAACAAATGAGAAAGTAAAAAAGTTATAGTAAAGTATGTCATAAGAAATGTCATAAATAGTCAGTATGCCTTGAACAATGTCACAAAATGTCTTGTATGAATTCAGTAAAGTAATACAAAAGGGTCATATTATATTAAAGATTTAAATAAAAGTCCAAGTATATCAAACTTTAATTTCAGACTCAAGATCCAGATAATACAAACAATTAAATATAATGAAATACATACAAAAGCACAATTAAAATACATAGACAATGCTTTATAAAGAGACAGCTTTACCAATGTCTCCACGGCTGGAACTGGTAGCGTATAGTCTGAAAGATGATTTCTTAACCATGTTGGCTATACAGACCGATCTATAACCTTCTGTTCCTCTCTTTCCTTGAGAAAGTAGTTGCAAATCAGTTGTGTGACTTTCTCTTTATATATATTCTCCCCTGTTTCCCCTGGTCCCCTGCCAGATTGTCTTTGTATCCCTGTGTGTGTGCATCGCCTTCAAGTCTGAGTAGAATCTGTTTCTAGAGTACTCTTTGTTTCCCGTGTGTTTTTGATCCTGACGAGTAAATACTTTTAGATTTTTCCCTCTCACCACGTCCACCTTGACAATATCGGCCCAGAACACCTTAGAAATTAATTATCTAATGATATAGTTTCTCTTGATGGCATTGCTCTGGCGTCCAGCACCACTGTACTCAGCGTAAAACTCATTTCAAGGACTGCCTTTTTTCACCTACGTAAAATTTCAAAAGTTAAGCACATCCTTTCTCAAAGCGATGCAGAAAAATGAGTTCACGCATGTATTACTTCGAGACTAGACTACTGTAATTCCTTATGATCAGGCTGCTCTTATAAGTCTCTTACATCTCTCCAGTTGATCTAGAACACTGCAGCTTGTGTAGTAACACAAACTAAGAAAAGATATCACATTACTCCTGTATTAGCTGCTGTGCACTGGCTCCCTGTAAAATCCAGAATCAAATTTAAAATCCTTCTCCTCACCTTAATTGGTGATGCGCCATTATATCTTAAGGAGCTTATACTACCATATGACCTCACTAGAGAACTGTGCTCACTGAATGAAGGGTTACTTGTGGTTCCTAGAGTCTTGAAAAGTAGGATGGGAGCCAGAGCCTTCAGTTACCAAGCTCCTCTTCTGTGGAACCAGCTTCCCCTTTTACTCCGTGGGGCAGACACAGTCATCACATTTATTTAGTATAGACTTAAGACTTAAGACTTTCCTCTTTGATAGCGCTTATAGGGCCTCTCCAGTTTGCCCTGGTCCAGCCCCTAGATATGCTGCTATAGGCCTAGACTGCTGGGGGACATCTTAGGATACACTGAGCGCCTCTTTCCTCTTCTCTATCTCCTTCTGGACGTATTCATGCCTCTTCTATGCACATTGCTAACTCTAATTCATCCCCGGAGTCTTTGTGCTTTGTCGCCTCTCAAGTTTCCATGGATCGTGATTGTGTCTGGAGCTGAATACGTTCTGTCATATTCATTGAATGTGCTGAAACTCTGTTAAGTTTCACACATTATTCTGTCCATCCGGGAGAGGGCTCCTCCTCTACTCTCGTGAAGGTTTCTTCCCTTTTTTCCCCGTGACATTTTTTTCTTCTGTTTTTTGGACAAGTTTTTCCTGGGCTGTCGTATGTGTACAGATTGTAAAGCCCTCTGAGGTAAATTTGTAATTTCTGATTCTGGGCTCTACAAAATAAACTGAATTAAATTGAATTAACCTGGCAAATAAATGTATACATAAGATTTCTTAAAACATTTTGGAAAGTATTAACTCCTGCAGCCACAACCATTTCACTGGCACTACACCCCATCTCAGTCTCTATAGTACGCAATACAAATGTTATATAAAAGAATTAATGAAAACATCTGATTTTAATATGCTATAAAAGTAAAAAAAAAAAAAAAAAGTAATAGAATTTTATTACATAAAAAAGTCATTGTAAGTCATAAAAAAAGATGATTGGTCATATGATAGTAGTCCATAAAAAGGTAATTGAGAAAGCCATTGTATTGTATACCACACGCATGGCAAAAAATACTATAGTATGCCATTAAAATGTCTTATGAATAGTATGTGTTAAAGAAGATCCAGGTATCCATTAATTGGTGTTACACCTGGATTGTGGTTGCACTTGCTGCCATGGCTCTGCTAGGCACCCACTGTTATCATTATTATCAGTCATATTTCATTTACTATTACTAACAATCGAAAAAGAAGTTTGTATCTTCCCATGGAAATATCTAAATCTAAATTCATTTTAATTCGAAAATAAAAGTCATAGTTAATATGTCATAAAAGCGCCATAGCATCCTATGCTATAAAACATTTCAATATTTTATGTCATGCCATAAAAAAAGACAACTTGCAGAAAGCTACTTGTGTGGGATCTAGCTGCACCTTGCGAGTGTTGCAGGAATTTACTTACTGTCATCAAAACTAGTGCTGTAATCTAAAGTAAGCTATTTCGGTTACTAACTCTGCAGTTTAGGAAGTGAGATTAAAAATACATTTTAGTTTTATGTGTTGACTTTACAATGCAGTGAACTGTATCACTCTGATGTCCAGTGAGCAGCTCTGCGTCAGCTGTCAAAGATTAAAATATGAGTATTCAGTGGCATCCCGAGGACCAGAAAAGAAATCCAAGAGGCGAGCAGGTTGTATGGCGGTCATTTGCATTTGTTCATAATGTCAGTCAGTAAAGATATCAAGCACTAAGCTGAGGTCTTCAGTGGAAAGATGATAGGCTGCTGGCTACTTCCACAGACACACAAAGCTCTAGATGGGAGTAGTGGGATGTTTTAGGTCCTCTGGTTTACTAAACCAACAGCCCTGTTCATGCCAGCTGGTTTCAATGGTATTGTTTTGATTAATGATACCTTCTATCCAGCAGGCATTGTGCCTCGTTGTGTGGCTTAAAGAGAAATACACTGTCTGAATTAGCCATGATATCACACCATCAGTGTTTGGCAAAGCAGTTTGGCTCATTGTCATTTTAATGCATCATATGAAGTATAACCAGCAGACCTCAGAGGCTCGTCTCCCATAAGCTGAACATCAGAGACTCTAAACAGATGAAGCTTTCAGGAGAGACGAGGTCTACTGCAGAACACGACTTTCTGTTGGGTAAAACCGTTTTTAATTACAATTTATCAAGTAGACCTAGAATCTGTTGTAACGTCAGTTGTTGTGCAAGTTAGTTTTTGTATTCAATAGTTGAATAGCTTATGAATTTGTTTCTGCATTATGTGTAAGAAAGCATTTTTTCTTATCAAGATTGTAACACAATATTCAGAAGGTAGTGAGTTCCACTACATAGTTAATAACTGCTTCAAAACTTGAGGCAATTAATAGCTGTGTCTTTTTTTTAGAAAGTATGGGAACATACTTGAGAAACATGGATATGAAATGAGCTAAGAAGTGTAACAGGAATGAAACTTAAAGCAGTTTTTGTTTGTGTGAGATGTGATACTTCTTTAACATGAATACAGTTATTTATAAATTATGTTTATAATTATTTAGAATTATAAATATAATTTAAAATTATTGGTTATTCAGAGAAAAATACCACTGTAAACTATACTAAGCTGTGTGTTAAAACATATGAATAGGAACTAAAAAATACAACATTTAACTATACAAATACTTGTCCCGTGTGTGTAGTAGAGACCTCTGACATGTCTGGTGCCACAGATTCAGGAGCAAACAGGTGCAACAAGATTAGTGGTGGGAACGCCAGCTGTCATCTGTCACAATGTTTATGAAATGGCTCCCCAAAGAGGAAGCACACAATACTGGATGGTTGCTTTCCTCCCAAAGAATTTGTGTAATTTATTTTCTTCTCTTCTTTGAGGAAGAGCGGTGATGCAACAAGTAAAACACATTTCATCTTTACTGCCGGTTGACTCTTTAAAATATTGCATCTAGTGACTCCTTATGTTAGTATGGTAGTTACTTATGGTAGTTCAGATGATAATTGTGATTGTGTTTTTAAAGTATGTGTTTCCTGCCCAGTGGCCGAAGGTGAGAGCCACTACAAAAGTGTTGGAATAAATATGAATTTGTTTTGTGTAAGAGCAGACTTTAAAGAAATAGTTGGCATTTCATTCACCGCATGGCAATGACAGGACTACATGGAGTTACTGCCAAGAAATAAATGTAACTATTAAACACACTATGTGTAATTTTTACACTTTGACATACCAGTTAAACAAATGTGATATCACGTGTTAATTAGTACGCTTAAGAGGTGCTGGAAGGTGGTTTTAGTTACTGTTAGAAAGAGCCAGGCTATCTGCTTCCAGTCTTTGTGCTAAGCTAAGCTAACGAGCTGATAGCTGGAGCTTTATATTTAACAAACAATAGAGTGCTGCAGGCATGATGTATTTTTGTAGGCCAACCCTTGAAGTCAGCAACGCACTGGTACTCTCCACTTATATTTGCAGAAAGATCCATGACAAACAAACTTTTATGATAATTACAAATTTGGTTAAGCAAGATAATCTTCACAAATGAACACCACTTTTATGATTTTTGAAGTGTGAATGCAATCGGAAGAAGTATATATCTAACGTTGAGCTATAAATGAACTACATCCCAGTCGCATGAGCCCAAATATACACAACGAGGCTGTTGAGGTGGATTGTTTGGCTTGTTGGTGTTTTACAGTCTCATTTAGCCACTTGTTAGCAGCCTCCTTTTTGAAGACACTTAAAAGATAAAACATTCACTAGGTGGGTATTTACTGATATATTTTAGATCATAGAACAAAACGTTAAAATGCCTTCGGCTTGTGTTAACCACAGACCTCATTTCAGGAATATAACCAAAACCCCGTAGGCTTAAAGACGAAGAAACCGGCAGGGCCAAAATAATAAATAAAAAAAAAAGTCCTGCAGCACACTATATTGAGCATGAGAGTGACTAAGTAAATTTCGAACCATTTCATTATGGTCACGTTCTACATTTGGGAGATCCCTATTTAAGTGTAATTACTTCTGTATCGGCATTCTTTGCTGCGCAGCATGTTGGTAACTCAAATGCTTATTCAGTTGTAGTTGTTGTTTCTGTCTCCTGACTGAACTGAGTTTTGGATAAAGACTGTCACACGTACTGCTATTGTTCCTATCAACAAAAAATACCTTTGAATTAATTTAATTGAAATGTAACAAATACCATGCTCTTTGTCAAAACATGGCTATTGTGTTTTTAAGTGAGTGATTTTGATTTGTAGATTCAGATCCCAGGCTGAGCGACAACACACCCGGACTCAACCCTATAATGACACTACTATGAACTATTGTTTGTTTTACGATGAGTGACTACTACTTTAGTGACAACGACTACTACTACATTTGCTCGAGTGAATCAAGAAACCCAATCTGCACTTCTTCCATTTTCTCTTCCATAAACCAAGTAGTGCGTATCTTTGTGTTGTGCAAAGAAAAGTATAAAGACAGTAGACTTTCAATATAATTTATTTAATATAGATCTACAATATATAGTGAGAGCAGTCCAATGAAAGAGCATATTCTATGATTTTCATTTGTGTCTCTCAAAGAGGTTGCAGTTTATTCTTCAGCCTCCTTCCCCTGAAATTGATAGAAAAAGGAGAGAATAAATCGTTAATGGCGTTACGCCTATGGGAGGAAAATATTGTCATGTGACATGTGTGTAGCTTTAACTTCAAATCCAAATTGAAATAGCAGAATATTCATGCATGTGAAATATTGAACTTTCAAACAACATTAGCTCAAGAAACCAATCATGTTGCTTTTCTGTAAGACTATCAAAAACCATTTGAACTGACTGAGTTTTATGTATCACTTACTCTTCCAATGTCTCGACTCTTTGCTCTCAGCTTGTTGACCTGAGACTCAGCGATGTCAGCTCTCTCCTGAGCTTCCTCCATCTCATGCTGCACCTTCCTGTACCTGGACAGGTGAGTGTTGGCCTGCTCCTCCTGTGAGGAAAATTCAACTCTGGAGTCAACATCCATCATAATTACAGATATAAAAGGGTGATTGTATTTTTTCTGTTTCCAGGTTTGACTGTACAGCATTTAGCTTTGTTTGAGACAATACAGTGAAACAGTGATAACAAGTGTCTGACTCACAGCCTCCTCAGACTGCCTCTTATAGGCCTTCACTTTCAGCTGCAGCTTGTCCACCAGATCCTGCAGTCTGACAACATTCTTCTTGTCCTCCTCTGTCTGCAAGAATTAAGGATTGAAATGCATTAATTTGGATCTTTGTCTGACAATTCTATCAATCGTTACAGAAGAAAATAACTGCCTACCTGATAGGTGAGCTCCTTCACTCTTCTCTCATATTTACGAACACCTTTAATAGCATCGGCTCCTCGTCTCTGCTCGGCTTCAACTTCAGCTTCAAGCTCACGTACCTGAAATATGAACGATGTATGCTGTTACTTGGAGGGCAAGATTTTTATATAAAAAAAAACAGTTGAGATCAGATCACATTTGTCTTTACCCTAGCTTCCAGTTTCTGGAGCTGCTTCTTGCCACCTTTCATGGCCAGATTCTCAGCTTCATCAAGGCGGTGCTGCAGGTCCTTCACTGTCACCTCCAGGTTCTTCTTCATCCTCTCCAAATGAGAGCTGGTGTCCTGCTCCTTCTTCAGCTCTTCTGCCATCATGGCAGCCTGAAATGTTGTTACATTTTATATTATTGGATATAAACCTATTACAACTACTAGAGCACCAGAAATTAAGAATAAATAGCCTTAGTATTATTAAGTATTATTGTATGCACTGACATATTATGCATTATACTTTCTGTTCAATTGCATAGAAATGCGTACGGATGACTCACATCGGTGATGGCCTTCTTGGCCTTGTCTTCAGCATTTCTCGCCTCCTGGACAGAATCTTCCACTTCACCCTGGATCTGGATGAGGTCAGCCTCCAACTTCTTCTTGGTGTTGATGAGGCTGGTATTCTATGATTAAAGAAGCAAAAATTAATTTTCATATCTTAAACTATTGTAGAACATTCTTGTTTGTCAACCTTCGAGCATACCTGGGAGTGCAGCAGTCCCACACGCTCGCTGGCATCAACCAGCTCCTGTTCAGCCACTTTGCGGCTTCTGTCCGTCTGCTCCAGTGCAGCTCTCAGCTCCTCGATCTCAGCCAGCATCAGGGTGTTCCTGCGCTCCACCATGGCAACCTGCTCCCTCATGTCTTCCTGGCCTCTTATGGCGTCATCAAGATGAAGTTGGGCATCCTAAATTGTAAAACATTGAAAGATATGTCAGCAAACACTTTCAGCTTGTTTTCAAAGCAAAATGCTAAGCCACAAATCTTTTTGTGGATGTACCTTAAACTGTCCCTGCACGTTTCTTAGCTGTTTCTGGGCTTCCGCTGCCTGGCGGTTGGCGTGACTCAGCTGAATCTCCATCTCGTTGAGGTCTCCCTCCATCTTCTTCTTGATTCTTAGGGCATCATTCCTGCTCCTGATCTCGGCATCCAAAGTGCTCTGCATGGACTCAATCACTCTCTGGCTGTTCCTCTTGATCTGGTCGATCTCCTCGTCTTTCTCTGCAAGTTTTCTGTCAATTTCACTCTTGACTTGGGTGAGTTCAAGCTGAATGCGCATTATCTTGGATTCTTCATGCTCCAGTGTAGCCTGTGAAAAAGTGTGCTTACTTTATCAACTAGAGTGCATAACAGGTTGTTCATTCAAAATAAAGAAATGGAGGCCGAGTTACAAAGAGGGAAAAATAGCACTGTGTCAAGTCCAATACCTTTACAAGATGAGTCTAAGAGGCTCTGCTAAAGCTCTGCTAATATTTACCTCTGCCTCCTCCAGAGCAGTCTGGATCTCCGACTTCTCAATTTCCACTGCCTTCTTTCCCTTCTCAAGCTCATGAATCGTTTTACCGCTGTCACCAAGTTGTTCACTCAAGTCTGCGATCTCCTCTGTTGGAGCAGATTCATGAGGTATACATTTTAGAATGTGAAGCAATATAAACAATAAAGTAACAAAGATACTTCAGATAAATTGATTTGCTGCATTTCTTAGTTCTGTTGTGGAGAACATAATAATTGTCTTACGTTGCAGGTTCTTGTTCTCTCTCTTCAAGGTCTCCAGGTGGTCCAGAGCTTCTTCATATGAGTTTTTCAGCTTGAACATCTCAGTGCTGAGAGAACGAGATTCTTTTAATGCTCCCTCCAGCTCTGCCTGGCTTTCCTCATACTTCTGCTTCCACTCTGCAAGAATCTGAAACATAAACAGACCCATGTGTTTCAGTAATTGACAAGTCTAGGGTCTTCATTTAAACAAAAAAGGCACAAATAGAAATCTAACCTTGTCAAAGTTCCTTTGCTTCTTGTCGAGGTTAGCAGCCAGAGCATTAGCTCTCTCCACGTCAATCATCATGTCTTCCACTTCACCCTGCAGTCTCTGTTTTGTCTTTTCCAGAGAGGCACATTTTGAATTCACAGCCTCGATGGATTCTTCTGCATCCTGAAGACGCTGGGCGAGCTTTTTCCTGTTAAACCATACAGTAAACAGGCTCAGTGATGCATTACTGAATCAGTGCATGTGGAAACAGGGTGATTTCAGGACTGGTCCTTACTTAGCCTCCTCCAGCTCCTCAGTGCGCTGGATGGCATCGGTCTCGTATTTGGCTCTCCACTGAGCCACCTCGCTGTTGGCCTTTGACAGTGCCCGCTGCAGCTCAGATTTGGCCTCCTGCTCCTCCTCATACTGCTCTCTGAGCAGGTCGCAGTCATGACGAGCTGACTGAACAGCATGAGCCAGGGCGTTCTTGGCCTTTGAAACAAAAGAGCACCTCATTAATACTTGATGCCAATTGTCTGGTGGCCTTTTTCTCTGTAATAATTCTACTGATTCCATAGACTGTTACCTTAACTTCCTCCTCAATGTGCCTCTTCAGCTCCTCAATCTGCTGAGTGTAAGCCTGCTTGGCTCTTGTCAGCTGAGAAACAAGAGCTTCTTTCTCCTCCAGCTGACGCGTACATTCACCTAATCAAAGATATTAATGAACTTATTGGTCATCAGAATGAAATTATCAGGGCTCACGTAATAATGTATAATGTATATAATTCACATTATTGTGCAAGAAAGGTTTTCCTCTTGGGCTATCATATTGAACAGAGATACATTTTGAAAGTTTAGAGGTTGGGAAAATTGCTGGTTTGTGCAATCTGCAACAAATATTACATTTAGGTAAAAGGGAGTAAAGGTGGAATAGGGTTTTTAAAAGTAGGGGAGAAGCCATATAATTGAATGTATGCAACATGAGCCTAGTTTTTGAACACCCCGAACTATCATAATTATACCGTTTTCAGTTTGAAGTCTTGCTTTCTGTGTACTCAGGTCGTTCAGATGACGAACATTTTCATCATTCTTGGATTTGAGCTCACTCAGCTGATCTTCCAATGTCCTGCACATTTTTTCAAGGTTTGCCTGGTAAAAATAAAACATATATATTTACAAAACTATTACCATTATATTTTGCTCCCTGTAAGAAAATGTACTTTTCTCACCTTTAATTTGGCAATAGACTCCATATTGCTGCTGAGGTCATCGATCTCCATCTTGTATTCACTTTTCTCTTTCTCCAGCTTCTGCTTGACTCTCTGGAGGTTATCAATCTGTTCTCCCAGCTCTGCCACACTGTCAGCCTGCTTCTTGCGGAGAGCTGCAGCGGTGGCCTCGTGCTGCAGCGTGGACTCTTCCAGATCACGACGCAGCTTCTGAAACTCAGCCTCACGCTTCTTGTTCATCTCGATCTGAACAGACGTTGCTCCACCAGCTTCTTCCAGCCGCTCGCTGATCTCCTCAAGTTCCCTGGAAAGATCAGCCCTCTGCTTCTCCACCTTGGCCCGAGCAGCCCGATCGGCCTCAATCTCCTCCTCCAGCTCTTCAATACGAGCCTGAAACACAAAAGGTTTAAGTGAAAACCATTTATTTGATATTTGAATGTTCCGGTTACCTTCAACTAGTACTAAAAACCTTACCTGGAGTTCCTTGATCTTTTTCTGAAGCTGGATTCCAAGAGTCTGCTCATCCTCAATCTTACCGAGGATCTGACTCATCTCAAAGTCCTTCCTGCAGAGAATAGAATAAATCGTCGCATTTGAGTTACGTGTAAGTAGTGCCTCCAATTAAATAATGTATTGCAAGTAGCTAGGAGGATGGCGTTTTGCATTTTGTTATACTTACTTCTTTATTTTCTCGTCAGACTGCTGCTTGTCATTCTCTAGATCCATTATGGATTCCTGGGCCAGTTTTAGATCTCCTTCAAGCTTCCTTTTTGCTCGCTCGAGATCCATACGGAGTTTCTTTTCTTGCTCCAGAGAACCTTCAAGCTGTCCATGAAAAAGATGTTTTACATAATTTAAGTTACAATTGTTAATATTTTCAGAAGGTCATACTCCATTTTTGATGATATGTATGGTTTGGTGATGTATGTAGTCCAGCCCAATTTTGTCAAGTTGATAATAGATTTAGTGTTTCTTACACTGTGCAACTCAAAGTCGTATTAAGTAAGTTAACTGTGACAGATAATCAAAATGTGTCGATAAAACAACGTAACAGTCAATATGTCCGTGCTGTTAAACCAAGGGTGTCACCAAATAAACCATGATTGCGATCATTAAAAAAAAAAAACGTAAAAGAAAGATTTTTGCTATTTTATAAGCAAGTTAAACTTTTGTTTTTAAATTCAGATATTACTCACATCGTCCACTTGCTGCTCCAGCTTGGTTTTGGCCTTCGTCAGGCTGTTGACTTTGTCTTCCTCTGCCTGCAGATCATCTAGGGTCTGCTGATGGGCCTCTTGGAGGGCTTTCTTCTCTTTGGTCAACTTGACAATGCTCTCATCTTGAGATGTCATTTCCTCAACCAGGTTTTTAACCTGTATTCACAATATTGTCAAAACAATTTTCAAAGGTTTAAGCATTGTAAAAGAGACAACTTAAATGCTTTATGGAAGATTTACCAACCTTGTTCTCAGTGGCATGTTTCTCCTTTTCTACTTTGGCCAGGGTGAGCTCCAAGTCATCAATGTCTTTCTTCAACTCGGAGCACTCGTCCTCCAGCTTCCTCTTCTTTGCAGTCAGCTCAGCATTCATTTCCTCCTCATCCTCCAGTCTCTCAGACGTCTCTTTGAGTTTGGCCTCAAACTGGATTTTTGCTTTAATGAGCCCCTCACACCTTTCCTCTGCATCACTGAGGGTTTCACCTTCCTAAATGACATACAATTGAAATATTTAGTTAGTTGTAAAAACCGGGATCATTGAAGTAACAATGTGTCTTGCACTTTGTAACGTACAGCCTGAATTTGTAGCTGCAAGTCATTCTTCTCCTGCAGCAGAGAAACCATCTTCTCCTCCAGTTCTTTCTTCTTAGACAGAGCCTTTGCTAGATCCTCTTTCATCTTTCCAAAGTCTTCTTTCATTTGGGCCATTTCTTTCTCAGTCTCTGCACTCTTCAGCAGAGGCTTGATCTTAAAGTACAGCTTCATCCATGGCCATGTTTTGACATTCATGAATGAGCGAATGTTGTACTGGACAGAGTAAATTGCCTCTCTGACAACAACAAAGAAGAAAATGTAATTAGAAAATGTGAAAAAGTTGCAGAGTTTTAGAACATGCTTTACATTTTTAGACAACATCAATAATAGACACAGTACCTCCTCTCCATCATCTTGACAAACTCTCTCCTCATGAGGTAACCTCTGCTGAGAGCCTGAGTCATTGTGACCAGCTCAGCCAGTTTCTCATCTCTCATCTCCTCCAGAGTTCCCAGCAGACCGGCTTTGAAGAACACCTGTGAGTCAATGATTATAATTATCTTTCAGTAATTCATTATTTATGATAGTTACTCTTATACCTCTACCTAAATCAAGTCCTCTACCTTGGTGTGTCCAAACTTGTACTGAGTCTGGTCCACATCGATAGATCCTAGCAGCTTCTCTGAGGCTTTCTTGCTGTCAATGAATTGTCCCTCAGGTATGACACTAGCATTCAATACTTTGTATCTGAAAGTAAATATATTTTACAGTTAGATGATACTTTTAGATGATAATTTTTCAATCACTGCCAATGTCATATTTCCGCTACCTCTGCTTGAAGTCACCATAGAGAATTCTGCTGGGAAAACCTTTCCTGCAGATCCTGATACCTTCCAGCACACCGTTACACCTCAGCTGGTGGATAACCAGGAAGTTCTCCATGAGACCTATGATCATGTATTATACGTAATGAATTAGTAACAGTACAAGAAATGGTAAAATCCCATGACACATTTTATTTGTGTTGCCTTTTGTCTCTAATTTCAATAAATGTATCAATTAAATCAACATTGACAGAAAGCGCACATACCTGGTGTCTTTGATTCATTGGGAATCAGGCAGCGTACAAAATGAGGATGTGTGCATCTCAAATTTGACATCAGCTTGCCCAAATTCTCCTGAAGAATTAAAAGGATATTTCATTGGCAAAAGGCTCTAAATTAGTGCAACGAAGTACGAAAGTCCTTCTTTTATATCTTACCCTGAACAATGCAGACACAGTCTGGAAAGAACCACCCTTCTTCTTGCCAGCTTTCTTTGAGCTACTGTCAGCTGTGGAATGAAAATTACATTAAAATGATTACATTTAACACAAATAAATTTGCATTATTGTATATTTCATAATGTAAAGACAGGTAACAGCATGTACCTTCTGATCCAGCATGTGCTATATAGAGATGAGCCAACAGTTTGACTGAAGACTTCTGGTAGAGCTGAACCACTGAGTCGTTCAGGGGGTCTTTGTTCTTATCCAGCCAGCCAGTGATGTTGTAGTCAACAGTGCCGGCATAGTGCACCAGGGCGAAATGGGCCTCAGCTTTGCCTTTGGCAGGTTTTGGCTTCTCAAAAGCCTTGGTTTTACCAAGATGCTGGTCATACAGTTTGTTCTTGAAGGTGGTGTCTGATGCCTTGGGGAACATACACTCCTCTTCAAGGATGGAGAAGATGCCCATTGGCTGTCATAATGAAATGATGAATTAATACAAAAGATTTCAAGTCATCGGATAGTTTTCTGTGTTTGTGAATATTCAGCGTGTCTCTCACCTTCTCAATCAGCTCAATGCAGGCAGCCAAGTCCATACCAAAATCAATGAACTCCCATTCAATCCCCTCTTTCTTGTACTCTTCTTGCTCCAGGACAAACATGTGGTGGTTGAAAAACTGTTGCAGCTTTTCATTGGTGAAGTTGATGCACAGCTGCTCCAAGCTGTTGTACTGCACAGATTCAAATATCAAAGGTCAGCAAACGTGACCGTTTTAAATGAAGATGCATAAGATTATATCAACAAACTTACGTCAAAAATTTCAAACCCAGCAATATCCAGGACACCGATAAAGAACTGTCTGGGCTGCCTGGTATCCAGCATCTCATTAATTCTGACGACCATCCACAAGAACATCTTCTCATAGACAGACTTGCAGAGAGCACTGACGGAGTTGTTGACCTGAATTTTTACAGATAAAAATATCATTAATCAAAGATTTCAAGGGTCAAACAGAAGCTATAGCTTTAAGATTCACAGGACTGCATGTGATTGTTTTACCTGAGGCACAGTCTGGCCCTTAGTCACAAACTCATTTCCGACTTTCACCCTTGGGTAGCACAGTGCCTTCAGTAAATCAGCCGAGTTCAAGCCCATGAGGTAGGCGATTTTGTCAGCGACTGCAAAGAAGCAAAAATTGAGTGGTGAGAGGTAATTTTATAGAGGTTATAAAATATTTAAATTTATAATTTTTTAATTGTTTTCAAATGTGCAACATACCCTCATTGCCATCGGGCTCAGCCTGCTCCTCACGCTGTTTCTGCTTGAACTTCATTGCTCCGTGGTGCATCACAGCTCCGGTCAGCTTGTAAATGCCGGCCTTCTCATCAGCACTGAAGCCCAGGATGTCGATGGCAGTCTGTGAGTATTCAAAGAAAAGTAATAAGTTATGCTCTATACTGCCGCTCTATAAATAAAACATTTCTAAATTCATAGACTTCTTGAGGGTCTAGACTTGATCGTTTTCTTACATCAGTGGCAATGAACTCCTCAACATCGTCAATACTCTTGACAGTGATTTCACCTTGACTGATCATGGGATAGTCGAATGGATTGGTGGTGATGAGGAGAGCCTCTGAAAAAGAAAGCCCTTGTGGTTAATTCTTGTCAGCACACGTACAGCAGGTAATGAATGGTCTTTGAAAATCTAAAAAGTATCACCTATCAACTCAGGTTTGTGGCCTGTCATGAGCTGATAGAAGATGTGGTAACTCCTCTCAGCAGACAGCTGGAACGTCACGCGAGACTTCTCCAGCAGATCTGTCGATCACAGTTAGACACCAGTCAGTTTTGTTCAATGAGCTCAACAAAAACAGACTGAAGTATCTGCTTTATCATTTCTACACTTACATGTTTCAATGTCTGCTGAGGCCAGCTTCCCAGTTGTTCCAAAATGGATTCTGATGAATTTACCCTATTAAAAAAATGACTATAGATTAGCATTATAACTTATTGCATTCTGATATTGTTTAAAAATAATCAGGTAGAAAGACACTTACAAAGCGGGATGAGTTGTCATTCCTCACAGTCTTGGCATTACCATATGCTTCCAGCAGGGGATTGGCTGCAATGATTTGATCCTCCAGCGACCCCTTTATTCAGAAAACAATCAATGGAAATATTCATGCTTCATCCCTGATAGTTCAAGATCACATTTAATGTCTATGTCAGCTTTTTTGACACCTTTTCCTGAAACAGATTTGTTCATGTACCTTTATTTTTCCAGAAGTCTGATGTTCTGCTTTCTTTCCTCCAGCCACTGCGATTGTTGCAAAGTACTGGATGACTCTTTTGGTGTTGACAGTCTTTCCTGCACCAGATTCTCCACTTAGAGCAAAAAAGAGGAGAAATTAGCAGAAATTATCTCCTTGATGGTGAACTGAACAAACCTTGAAAAAAGCTGACTTGTGACGTAAAGCATACTGTCTATGTTACGGTATGTTTATGTCAAATAATATATAGTTTGCTGAGACTTTTCTTTGACATTAAGTTACATTAATTTCAGGATTACTTTCTGTTAGACAAATCATTTATAACATTTGCAAACTTACGTGATAAGGATGGATTGGTTATCCCGGTCTGTAAAACAAAACAAAAGTTGCATACTTTCAAATTACTTCCATAATTGTGTTTTATTTAATCTGACATTTGCTAGAAATCTTCCAATGACGTGAGGTTATAAAAACCTATTATTCCAAGGCTTTAAAAACAAACAAAAAATAGCTTCTGTTAGCTGCTACTAGCTTAATAGATATGTGTTTAGAAAAACATTTGATATATACGGTAATAGTTGCTGTCTTCTCGTACAATTTTCCTTTTAAAACATGCAAAGTTTCGTCACACTTCTCACACACCAGTGAGCATGAACTGATAGGCGTTATCAGAGATGGAGAAGATGTGGGGTGGAGCCTCAATCCTCTTTTTGCCTCTGTATCCTTGCACAACCACTGCATCATACACTGGGAGCTGCTTGTAGGGGTTCACAGTCACGCAGAACAGCCCTGAGTAGGTCTGTGAAGACAGAGAGGATATTTACTGACGTCTTCCTTTAGCCACCGTTTTGTCTACTGATGTGATGACGAGGCCAAAACTCACGTAGATCATCCATGCTGCATATCGCTCTTTGAGGTTATACAGCACAGATGGCTCGCTGAGGTGGGTCATCATGGCCATGTCCTCAATCTTGTCGTACTTTGGAGGGTTCATGGGGAAGATCTCAGTGTCTTTTACAGTGAGAGTCTGTAACAAGGACAGAAACAACACAGGACTTCAGTTTTTACAGTGGAGAGCGAGCTGGTCAGTATTCATTATTATTTGTATTACAGTCAGAGGATTTTTAGAACCACTAACAAATATCAATTTAAAATCTTTTCACCTTTTATCTTTTGGGTTAATTACAGATAAAGTATAGTGCTGAACATATTTCATTCCCTCACAAGACATGCCTTTCATGCACTGGTATGTCAATTAATACAACGTAAAAAACATCACACAGTCTGTCACCCTTGACAGTTTACTTTGAAATTGAAACTGTTTAACTCTTTGTTTTATTCTACTGTCATCACGCTTACCTTTCCACCACCGAGAATCTCCACGGTGGCTTTGCCCCCATCTCTCTTAGTGAGCTTCCCCTTGAGGTACATCTCAGCGGGCTCAGTCACAAAGTATGCAGTTTTTGCATCGAAGGGAGTGTTTTGAGCTTCAATTCTCTCCCTTTCAGATTTCCGGAGGTAAAGGGCCGCCGGGCCAAAACACTGCATTTCAGCGTCCGTACTCATGGTGACTCCTTACTGCAAGTGTGCAAAAACAGGACAGCAGTCATTTATGTCAGTCATCAGTCTTTCTTCTCATGGTGGTACATGGGGGTAGTAATGAACAAAGCTGTTAACGTTTTTGAATGTTATACTCAAGTGATGAACAGAGAAAAATAGACAATGATTTAACTTTACTTATTTATGTTTCATGCTCAATGAAAGAGTTAATCACAAAAGCAGTTTACAGTTTGTAACAACGGGGTAACATTGCTGTTACATTTTCCATTCACTGTATAACATATCATCTTTATTGTTGCCATGACTTGTTACATGCACCAGACACTTTGGTGTAAGGGAACAGGGACAATGTATGTATTCTATCTAATGATGCAGACACATGCTAAAACATTATCTGTTCATTAAGTTGCTACTAATTCCACACAAGGTTAAGATTAAGCAAGTTAAGATCACATAATATAATGATTAAAAATGTTCTTAAACAAAATGAAACAGTAAAATAAATCACCTTCTTCCCTCCCCTTCAGATGAACCAATAGTGATGGACTAATGAAGGTTCTGGAGAAAGACACAAATAATTTCAATTAATCACAGCAATTAAACAATTTCATATTAAAAATTAACTTACTGTCCACTAAAGTCCTGGCACACATAAGACAGTTCTGTATTCACTTTGTGGTGTTCATGCCCTGCATTGTTCATTAAGCTGCTGCTTTTCTTCCTGCTAATAAAAGACTGTCACACACTCACCTTGGGCGTCTGTCAGTCCTTGGGTGCGTCCAGCCTCCCTCTTATATAGAGAGATCAGTGTTCTCTCAGCAGACATGACCTGCTTTATTTGGTCATGTACTTTTATGCTCTCATGCTTGAGTA
This sequence comes from Taurulus bubalis, assembly GCF_910589615.1. NCBI lineage: Eukaryota > Metazoa > Chordata > Actinopteri > Perciformes > Cottidae > Taurulus > Taurulus bubalis. The sequence goes on along the minus strand of NC_136593.1, from coordinate 13,899,387 downwards.
TTTTTTGCATCTTATCTGACCTCTGGCATCTTTTGTCACTGAATGACCCTGACAGTTTATCACAGATTAAATGCCCGTCACTTTCCCTTTCAGAGTCCCTGGTTTAAAGAGGCAAGAGATAAGAATTCAAATGAGAAATATGTACACAGACTATTCTTTGAAATTATTATGGTTAATCAGTGCATACACTATAGACATCTAATTATTGGTGTCATTACCAGAGTAACCCAACTTTATCAACTGGAACATAAATGAACAGGATGTTGGTGCTCTTTCATTGTCATGAATATTAATCCGAATAATTTGTTTCAATTAAAAACCACAATGTCCTTCGGGGCTACAGCATATGTCGAGATGTCTCATGGTAAACTTTTTAACAGAAAGAGCATGGTGCCACACAATAGTTACAGTTAAGCAGCATACTGAATTGAAAGGTGTATAAATAGATCAAGACACATGCAATGCAGCATTTTTTAGAACCCTGTGTAAATATTGTTCTGGCAGCCGTATGGGTTACTGAAGTTCAGACATTGTTTTGGTCTTTACAATAATCTCCTTAATGCACCTTGGCACTGCAGAGGATCCGACTTTAGCCGTGGAGAAGCTCTCATATGTCACTGGTATTTTGTTGCAGAAGCCTTGCAAGTCTTTCCTGTGACAAAGAGGCAGAATTGGGCCTAACAGTTGCTAATCTAAGAACCTGTGAAAATGATGATACCTCATGATAACAGAAACACTTGCTGAGGTCTGTGTTTTATGAAATCCCAAACTTAATTAGATTTGTTCGGTAGGGATGAAGGACAATGGGAAGAAGAACAATACTCGTATTAATAGCGCATTAATTTCCTCTGTTGCTTAATTCATCCATCTAGGAGATATCCTGTAAAACTTGATGTGAAAATAACAAACAAATGGTGATGGTATTTGCTTTGAAGTTCCCTTGATACAAAAGTCCACTACAATCCATTTTGGCACGGTTATGTCAGTGTCACTACATCTGATCAAAACATTACTATTTTACAATGTTTTCAGACACAAACAGTATTTCTATACAGAATTGGCAGAGTGAACATGTCATGACATAGAAACCTAAAAACTACTCCACTTTCAGCATAAGAGCTGGCCAAAGTGTTGAATTATCTCGTTATGACGACCAACGGTGGAAATCTTTTGGAGCAGGGCCAATGTTTGAGCTAATGTGACAAGATTACAAATGCCACATCACTGCATCACACTCTCCGAGTGAGAAATGTATGATGATGATGATGATGAAGTGATCAAGTAAAAATATAGTATGCCTCATCAATATTAATTAGATGGTTGATAACATACGACTGTACAATGTAGTTTTTTACAGTGTTCAATGTATCTGTCAACAACTAAAATATAAGTGGAGGCTGGTGTATAAAAAGATAACAAATGACAATGAATATAGTAAAACAAAGTTGTAATGATACTGGACATTAATAAACATAAATACAAACACATACTGCTTTAAATTACATTGTTGTGTGTTATAAAGCATTCATTATACGTTGTATACTTTTCTAATGAATGCTAAATAGTGCTACCCAAATGTATTGTTCCACAGCTTTACCACATACTTGATGATATAACAGTAGAGAGTGGTGTTATATATCTTCTCTGACACATTTTTTTGGGGGGAACATAACTAATTTCACTAGATATTATTTAAACTGGTCTAACAAAAGCAGTCCTGGTTATAGACTAATGACATATTATCCCAAAGAATCTTTGCAATTACTGAGGAATATTTTAGGCTCCGCAGCTGTATATTGGCCTGATTATAGTGCATAAAGGAACAGACAGGCGGTGATTACAGGGGTCCACGTTCTATTTTTGTACTTATTACTTTCAAGCAAGTGTGCATTCTGGTCCATTGTAATTTGTATGAAAATGTGCAACACAAATAAACTTGACTTTGACTTTGACTTTATTTATTTGATGTGGACATCACATGGCATTCAAATTCCTAGCACACAGCTATGCACAAAGCAAAAACCAGATGCACTGTGTTATAGCGAATGCTAATTTCCAACACCTGTCCACAGGTTACTACTGTGTGAAGGGAACTGGTGTGGAGCCTAAGCTTTTTGTTTGAATTTGGGTCATATAGGAAGGAAAGAGATCTTTAAACGCTACGATCTCATTCAACACAGTAATTATCTATAAATCTAAACAAACCTACTTTTCATGGCAACTCCAGACAAATAATTTGTAAGTGCAGAATTTGAAGAAGTAGTATTAGACCATTGTAAAGGATGTATAGACTATATTTAAATAAGAGGGGGAAGCTTGTTGCTATGTTTACATTCTTTGGGCGCTGATATTTGTATACTTGACTCCTAGGGCACTGTCTGGAGGGGAATGAGTGTCAGGTTTCCATTAATCCTCTACTGACAGTGCTCTAACAGTCTGAGGCTTCATTTTCACTATTTTGGACCCATAATTGGCCCTAAAATCTCAAGGATGTGAATCTACAGAATGACAAATATTTAGTGGTCTGCCGGCTCAGATGTCTGACTTTCCTGTTGCTTTAAGAGGGTGTGATGATCCCAGAGCCCAGACAGATGATAGACATGTTCGTCCTAAATGGGGTCGTCTCGCTGGGTCAGAAGGCCTCAGCTTTCTAGGGACTGTCTTTGAAATATGATATTATGAACATTATAACACTATCTCTGCCACATTACACATAGAGGTATTAGAATATTTCAAAAGGCTCATAGATTTTGACCAAATGTATTCATTTTCAAATACATTGAGTTTGACTTTGAACAGTAATCTGTAGGTTGTTTCTCAGCTGATTATGATTCAAAGTACAACATCTAATTAATTCAGGTTACAGGTTGTTTGATTAGTTTGAAATGGCCACCATTAATCATTGTGTACTTCAACTATTTCGATCAATGTCATATTACTACATTTAGATTGTGTGAATTAATTGTTTATGTGTTGTGTTTGCAAACTTGCTTGTCTGAAATTGCCACTTGAGAGACAAATAAAGTATTTAAACTGAAACTGATTTGAATTTACTTTTAGTGTATACTGTATCTGCATTATTGGTAATGCCTTAGTGGTGCGGAGTTTAAATCGGCCATTAATGTGTGTCGCCCCCCCCTCTCTCCCCTGTTTTATGTCTATTTTAAATTGTATTTCTAATAAAGGTAGTTCAATTCCCCCAATGATAATAATAATAATAAAGATTAGCAAGCTAATACAAAATAAAACTGAAAAACCTCAAATTAATTGAAAAGGAAAAAACCCGATAATTTAAACAGGATTTGAATCAAATATTGGAGATTATTTATATCATTAAATACTAAATGAAGCATTGAGGTTGCTTATTTCAAATAACAACCATATTAATAATCTAGTATCATAAACGATGATTACCTTTGATTTACCTGAGTTTATCACTCTTTCACTTTAATTTCTACATTTTAATCATGTTTCCAGTTATTCTAAACATTAGTTTGCTCACATAAACAATACAACATTCAATGTAAAACTAAATCAAGGCTTCTGATTTTTAACAAACCACTATTTTTCTCTTTCTTACATCAATCATCCTGACACATTTGAATGAATTCAATTAGCATTTTTGTCACTTTTACTCGTTACATTTTCGAGGATATCAGTTTACACGTCTGCATTTCCTACAGTATAACCAGCGTGTGTGTGTGTGTGTGTGTGTGTGTGTGTGTGTGTGTGTGTGTGTGTGTGTGTGTGTGTGTGTGTGTGCTACTCAATGACCCTCTCATCTCCTAAAAGTCAAAGGTTTAAAGGTCTGCTGTTGACAACTCAACTGTCAGTATCAGACATGAGAAACGATCGCGTATCTGGAGCCTTAGAAGTCTTTCATGTTGTGCTGCATAAAGTCTCCTGGTGTATTTGTCAGTAGACCCACAGCTCTATTGTCCAATGTGAAATCCTCAGTGAACAGGTGATTAGATTTCTGTCTCCAGGTTTTTTAAGGCAGGCCCTTGTGTTGTCTCAAGGGCGCGGATGTATTTATAAATCCTTTCTTTAAATGGTCTTGTTGTATTGTGTGTCCTGACAGATGAACAGAAGACAAGGCCAGGCTTGGAGCCTGACCTTCCCTTAAGGCAAGTGTTTGTTCCCCATACGCGGCAAGAACGGGATCATGTTATATGATGTGTAGTAGTTTGCATTCTTTCCCTGTTGAAAGACGACACTGAATTGGCAAAGTTGGGGAGAGGGCATTAGGAGCTAAATACTGAGCACTTCACACCCCACAAAAGAGGCCTATATATTCAATAAAAATGTGAAACCTGATCTCTTATGCTGCCGTGTGTGCTTATTAGGAGAAATACAAATATAGCTGTCTCCTCAGCAATGCTCTCAGAGCGCAGCCATTTGTCACTGCCTCAATTCTTATTGTGGAACAACCTTTGATATAAAACACCCACTTCCTCGGTGGTCTTAGTCCTAGTAGACATACTGATGCTTATGTCAATATAGTAGTCTTTCGTCTTTAAATCCTCTTGTGTTTATTCACTGTGTGTCAAATCTTACTCAGCGTTCTGCAGCAGCAACTGCTTGCACTGATACCAGATACATAAACACAAATTTGAAGGATTACTGATTAATGAGATGGAACAATCAAACACTTTGGTTTAATTACGATGACTCTCCAACAAGCTTTAGGTTGCAAATAAAGGCAATAACAGAATGAGAAATTAAAGGATGGAAATTGTGATGTACAACTAGTATATAAAGTAGTAAAAAGTCCTTAACAGATGGGGATGATCTTGCCTATCATAAGCATAAATAGTTTTATACTACAACATCAATGTATATCTCTGTATTGTCCAGAAAAAATCTATTGAACCAGTTTGGAATGTCTGTCCATGGCAACTTCATCACATTGCCTGTAATGCAGCAATATAACATATATTTAAGAGGTTGTTACCTCTTTATAAATGTTACAGCTGGGTTACATATTGGTAGACACATGTGTATCCTCCTGACCTTATCTGGAAGCATTCGTATTACTTCCCCCAGTTACATTTGTTTTTGTTTTTTCCAGTTAAATAATGATTCATTTTCCCTCTGTCCTTATGGTACAGTCCACTCTTCATAATACCATTGATAAACAATAGCATTTGAGAAATACATACCAACAAGATTCATTCGGTCATTGTTTTCTTTACTACATCTTTTAAGAATTACTAGTTCTAGAATATTCCTTCATCTTGTCAGTGAAGTATTTTGCTTTTGACACACACTGACGTTTTAAGTCAAGCATAAATTAAGGTTGCAATTTCCTTATTGTCTGTATAGTGAAAAGCAAAATGCTTTACTTCTTGTAATGAACCTACAGTGTAGTTACCCAACCAGAGACATCAATGTGCACAGACACACTAGGGTATCACTGTGTTGCAGTTCACTAATAGGTCTATTTTCATCACAACTTAACACGGTGCAACATGTGTTTTGAAGCCCATAAAAAACTGTTAGGTCAATGGACTGTCAGTAACATTATCACCACGAGGCAAACATTTGCAGTTATCGTAACCTGCAAGACTTTTACGTGATAACTGGCAACAGTTGACATCTCGGCTATTTTAAATGATGAAGCTCCACGCGCTGCTGCTCAAACATTGAACACCAAGCACAGCCCTCAAAATCTGTTTATCTATTAGTAATTAGAATGATGTTCCCCTGATAAAAGTCTGATGATTCGTATAATTTTTTTTTCATTTACTTTTTTAAATATAGAAAAAAAAAATCCTCAGCCGTAGCTCATGAAATCTATTCTGAGTCTTTGATAAATTAATCACTGTATGTAGTTGGTGAATTAATGGAGTGAAATTGTTTTTTCACAACATAATCATTGGCAAAACAAAGTTGAAACATTGGCATATTTGTTTAATAATATTATCTGAGTAGTTTAAAATAATATGAATTATATTTGAATGTTCTGCTTGTAATGTTTGTGCATAATTAACTTCATACATCCATTGAATTAAGTGTGAATTGATAGAAACAGATTAATGGCACAGAAAGGGTATTCAATTGCTTGCTGATTTATTTCTTGTTACACATCAGATAACAACATCATATTGTATGATTTCTTGTCCTGTGTCATGTCTGGACTGATGTTCATTCTTCACCATCCTTTCCCTTTAAGTCAACACAAAAGAGAGAAGTTAGAGGTTAAACTCTTTGTCAAGATGCAAAGATACAGAAGTTCCTTGAATGAATATCATTAGTGTACAGAATGAAAAACCAATAAAAATGAACATACCCTGACAATCTCACGGCTTTTGGCTCTCAGCTTGTTGACCTGAGACTCAGCGATGTCAGCTCTCTCCTGAGATTCCTCCATCTCATGCTGCACCTTCCTGTACCTGGACAGGTGAGTGTTGGCCTGCTCCTCCTGGAAAGCATAAAGTTAAAGAGTCGATATTTGGAACAATCTTTCCAGTCAGACGAGATGAAAACCATTAAATTACACTGTATCATGCTGTCAATATGAGGCAGTGTTAGGAAAGGTGTTACTGGTGTGATGCCTATTTGTGTTGCATGTGTCAAATGTTTCACACTCACAGCCTCCTCAGACTGCCTCTTGTAGGATTTCACTTTCAGCTGCAGCTTGTCCACCAGATCTTGCAGTCGGGCAATATTCTTCTTGTCCTCCTCAGTCTAGAGGCGGTAGACAGTACAGTTGGTCAGACTAAATCTAAAGCAGAAAAGTATCGGACAATACTCTTTGGTTTCTCAGGACTTCTTTATGCTCACTGTCCCAGATTGAAGACTTTTCTGTTTGCTGTTGCCTTTAATTGATCCAGATTCAATTGCTGCATCTCACTACTGCATTTTATTTCTTAAACTGCACTGCATCTTTTATTCAACTTTTATTTTGCTTTTTGACTGTTTTAATGTTTTCTTAACTGTTTTTAAATCTGCATTATATTTTGATGCTTTTAATGGTTTTATGTGAAGCACTTTGAATCGCCTTGTTGTTGAAATGTGCTACACAAATAAACTTGCCTTGCCAAATGCCAGAACGAAAATGGAAAAAAGGGCTTTTGTGTACTCTGCACCCTCATCATGGAATATGTTGCAGAATGATTTAAAACTCAAAGAACTGATACAAAGTACTGCTTTTAAATCTAAAATGAAAGAAATGTAGGCAGGTTTACGTCACTGTCTCTTAGCTTTTAGTTTCTTTTAACACTTGTTCTGTGTTTTCTGTCTGTATCTTTGTGTTTCTTATGTTGCTGCCTGTTTTAGCCAGGTCTCCCTCGAAAAAGAGATTTTTAATCTCAATGGGACTCTCCTGGTTAAATAAAGGTTTAAATAAAAGCCAATACCATCATCCCGTTGTGTTTTAGGAGGATCTTTAAAAACGCTCGAGAGCCAACAGACATCCAACAATTAAAGCACAACAGCAGATAAATGTACACAATGTCTGTCGGAATCCTTCAGTCCTGTCAATCAAGCTGCTTGTAAGAACTGAGTTCACATGGAAGCGTATCACACTTTGGTCATACTAATCTATGCACATAACCACGTCTATTTATAGCTGCAACGGTAGAATGCTTATTTTTAGATGCAATCCACTCTTAATCTCTTCAGTATGTATGTCAGAGCTTCAGACATATGATGGCAATTAATGCCCTCTAGAGGTTTGAAAGATATTCTACATCCAGTTTGATGCACAAATTGCAGAATTATTGCAGAAAAATATCATGACGATAGTAGTTGTGTCACTATTCAAATTCAATTTTAAAGGTGCACAATAGAAGTTTTGCGCTTTGGTTCTCTATACCTGGTAAGTCAGTTCCTTCAGCTTGCGTTCGTATTTGCGGGCGCCTTTCACAGCTTCTGCTCCATGTCTTTGCTCGGCCTCGACCTCTGACTCAAGCTCTCGGACCTTGACAATAAGAGGTGCAGGTTTTATGGTGATGGGACTCAATATGCTTGAACAGAAAACACATCTTTTATGAACTTGGGTAACATGTTTGTTACAAGTAGAAAATACAGGAGGTTGTAAAGGCCCTGAAATTCAAGCAATTGAGCAATTTAACCTCAATCATGGTTTCATTTCAAATCCAAACTGTAAGAGCACAGAGTAAAAAGACCTCAAATAAACAAATAAACTTACTCTAGCCTCCAGTTTCTGGAGCTGCTTCTTGCCACCCTTCAGGGCGAGATTTTCAGCTTCATCCAGACGTTGCTGCAGGTCCTTCACTGTCACCTCCATGTTCTTCTTCATCCTTTCCAAATGAGAGCTGGTGTCCTGCTCCTTCTTCAGCTCTTCTGCCATCATGGCAGCCTAAGCATGTCATGATTGCAAGAAGGGCAATGAGCAGAATGCTAAAACAACATAAGGCCTAATTTATAAGCCATTTGTAAAACAAAAATGGAAGATTGCTACAGGACAGTTTTTAGCTGTAGATTTAACAGCAGAGCGGTTCTGAATGCTATTTTTTTGGCTCCGGCGCTTTGGTAGTAATCAACAGTGAATATTCAACTCAATGTGCACCGTGTGACCGGAGGAGCGCTTTAGTTCTCGGTTCGTAGGCATCACAGACTGATGTTATTAAATGAGCACACACACCTTCAGAGGCTTCCCCCGCATGTTTTTTTTTAAATAATACTGTCATGATGAGTCCACGAGTGACGTTATTACTTCTCCGGTCATTTGTAATTAATTTAACATTGCTGTCCTTTATTTAAAACAAGGGAACTTCTGTCTAACCACTGGAATGTCTCAACTTTGACATCCAATAGTGGACTTTCTGTATAAGCATCTGATTTTTCAATTACACAATACAAAGCTGCTAAATACTAAGACAGAGCTCACATCAGTGATGGCCTTCTTGGCCTTGTCTTCAGCATTTCTTGCTTCCTGGACCGAATCTTCCACTTCACCCTGGATCTGGACAAGGTCAACCTCCAACTTCCTTTTAGTGTTTATGAGATTTATATTCTAAAAAGGAAAAAAATATGTATAGTAAGGTTTCTATATATTTACTTCAGTGATTTGTATTTAACAGTTAAAAATACAGATATATAATACCTGTGAGTGCAGCAGTCCCACACGCTCGCTGGCATCAACCAGCTCCTGTTCAGCCACTTTGCGGCTTCTGTCCGTCTGCTCCAGTGCAGCTCTCAGCTCCTCGATCTCAGCCAGCATCAGGGTGTTCCTGCGCTCCACCATGGCAAGCTGCTCCCTCATGTCATCCTGGCCTCTTATGGCGTCATCAAGGTGCAGTATCGCATCCTTTATGAATAATCATAAAAAAATGAAAATAACTGCCATGCAGTCTGAGTAAAGTCAACTTTATTTAAAAACGCCACCATACCTTGAGCTGTCCCTGCACGTTTCTCAGCTGTTTCTGGGCTTCCGCTGCCTGGCGGTTGGCGTGACTCAGCTGAATCTCCATCTCGTTGAGGTCTCCCTCCATCTTCTTCTTGATTCTTAGGGCATCATTCCTGCTCCTGATCTCGGCATCCAGAGTGCTCTGCATGGACTCAATCACTCTCTGGCTGTTCCTCTTGATCTGGTCGATCTCCTCGTCTTTCTCTGCAAGTTTTCTGTCAATTTCATTTTTCACCTGGGTGAGCTCGAGCTGGATACGGATGATCTTTGATTCTTCATGCTCCAGTGTAGCCTACACAATTAAATATATGATGGAACATTTCAGAATGAAGAAGTATTAAGTATACAGAAGGTTGCAGGTTTTGGATCAAGACCAAGGTTCCTAACTCCATAGTCCCTCGTTTGGATTTTTCTTTACAAACAAGTCAAACTGAAATACCTCGGCCTCCTCTAAGGCAGTCTGGACTTCGGATCTCTCGTTCTCTGCGGTCTTCTTCCCCTTTTCAAGCTCATGAATTGTCTTTCCTGATTCAGCAATATGTTCAGACAAATCAGATATTTCCTCTGTTGAAAAACACAAAACAAAATTCACATAATACAATACGTCAGCAAAGTTAAGTTTTTAAGTGTAATTGTAGTATTGCATAAATTATTTATCTAATTTTCTAGTGCGATCAGGTCAGACACAGGAGCCCAAACTTCAAGGTAAACTTTACAAAAACTACTCAACACACATTCATTTTGCACATGTTATATGTTATAAGTAAAGAATGCATTTTATGCCAAAGATCACATGAAGTATTTTTTGTCTTACGCTGCAGGTTCTTGTTCTCTCTCTTCAAGGTCTCCAGGTGGTCCAGAGCTTCTTCAAAAGAGTTTTTCATTTTAAAAATCTCTGTGCTTAAAGCGCGAGCCTCCTTCTGAGCTCCTTCAAGCTCTGCATGGCTCTCTTCATACTTCTGCTTCCACTCTCCAAGAACCTGAAATGTAAGACAGAAATTAGTGTTTTCTGTCACCTCGTGTCAACCAGTTGAAACAGTGCAATACAAGATATATCCAACCTTGTCAAAGTTCCTTTGCTTCTTGTCGAGGTTAGCAGCCAGAGCATTAGCTCTCTCCACGTCAATCATCATGTCTTCCACTTCACCCTGCAGTCTCTGTTTTGTCTTTTCCAGAGAGGCGCATTTTGAATTCACAGCCTCGATGGATTCTTCTGCATCCTGAAGACGCTGGGCGAGCTTTTTCCTGTTAAACCATACAGTAATCAGGCTCAGTGATGCGTTATTGAAACAGTGCATGTGGAAACAGGGTGATTTCAGGACTGGTCCTTACTTAGCCTCCTCCAGCTCCTCAGTGCGCTGGATGGCATCGGTCTCGTATTTGGCTCTCCACTGAGCCACCTCGCTGTTGGCCTTTGACAGTGCCCGCTGCAGCTCAGATTTGGCCTCCTGCTCCTCCTCATACTGCTCTCTGAGCAGGTCGCAGTCATGACGGGATGATTGAACAGCATGAGCCAGGGCGTTCTTAGCCTAATAATGAGAAAAGACATGAGGCAAATCTAATGTAGTCTTCTTAAAATAAAGAAAATGTGATTATCTGCTGCTACATTAAACAAAAGCATAATGCAATACCTTAACTTCATCCTCAAGGTGTCTTTTGAGCTCCTCAAGTTGATGAATATAAGCCTGTTTTCCCCTTGTTAGCTGTGAAACAAGAGACTCCTTTTCCTCCAACTGACGACCAAATTCCCCTGATTGGAAAATAATAATTTGGTTAATGATTTGTGCTGACTTACATTGTAATATTTTGGGGCAGTTTGATTTAATATTCTTATCTCACCATTTTCGGTCAACAGTCTGGCTTTTTGAACATTAAAATCATTTAACTGACGCATATGTTCTTCATTCTTGGTCTTTAATTCACTTAGTTGATCCTCAAGAGCATGGCACATCTTCTCCAGGTTAATCTTCGGACACAAATCAAAAACGATGTTAAGTTCACTGTAGTCATAATGTTACTGTAGATGATAAAACAAGAAATGTGGTAATTGTTAGTCCTTAAATAATATACATATTTCAAAATGTTACCTTTGATTTGGCAATCGACTCCATATTGCTGCTGAGGTCATCGATCTCCATCTTGTATTCACTTTTCTCTTTCTCCAGCTTCTGCTTGACTCTCTGGAGGTTATCAATCTGTTCTCCCAGCTCTGCCACACTGTCAGCCTGCTTCTTGCGGAGAGCTGCAGCGGTGGCCTCGTGCTGCAGCGTGGACTCTTCCAGATCACGACGCAGCTTCTGAAACTCGGCCTCACGCTTCTTGTTCATCTCGATCTGAACAGACGTTGCTCCACCAGCTTCTTCCAGCCGCTCGCTGATCTCCTCAAGTTCCCTGGAAAGATCAGCCCTCTGCTTCTCCACCTTGGCCCGAGCAGTCCGCTCAGACTCAATCTCCTCCTCCAGCTCCTCAATACGAGCCTGTGACAACATTATAAGTGTCAAGTGAAGCCTACCACAATTATTGATGATTATTGTTGTTATGGTTATGGGTTTACAAATGGCTTAATTATATACATGCAAGTGAAACAAAAATGTCTAGGAGTTGATATATTTTAGTGAGTGTATATCAACTGCATTCCTGAATTGTATTCCATCCATCTAGTAACTTCCATAAGAAACTGAAAACTGAAAACATATATTTTTGACTGAGATACAATCACAAACATTCAATACCATTTCCCTCCACAAAGCCTACACTCATATTTGCACATTACCTGCAGTTCCTTGATTTTCTTATGAAGTTGAACACCAACTGACTGTTCATCTTCTATCTTTCCAAGAAGCTGACTCATCTCAAAGTCCCTCCTGAGATGGAAAAATCAATGAACAATGTTGAAAGCAAGCTGTTAATTTGGGAATTGTGGAGGTTATGAATTAAGATGTCATTTTTATATACTTCTTAATTTTCTCATCAGACTGCTGCTTGTCATTCTCCAGATCCATTATGGACTCATGGGCCAGTTTCAGATCTCCTTCAAGCCTTCTTTTTAATCGCTCAAGATCCATACGTAGCTTCTTCTCTTGCTCCAAGGAACCTTCAATCTAGTGTATTCACATATAGTGTAATCAGTACAAGCGGAAATAAAGAAATACTTTGGTGCAGTTGTTACAAACAAAAACACAGTCTCTTACATCGTCCACTTGCTGCTCGAGCTTGGCGTTGGCTTTCGTCAGAATGTTGACTTTGTCTTCCTCTGCCTGCAGATCATCTAGGGTCTGCTGATGGGCCTCTTGGAAGGCTTTCTTCTCTTTGCTCAACTTGGCAATGGTCTCATCTTGAGATGACATTTCCTCAACCAGGTTTTTAACCTTAACAGTTTATATAAATACAGTTATTTAATATTTAATCACAGTGTTTATCTATTCAGGACAGATTGGTAAAGTGAAATAAGAGACATGAACCTTGTTCTCAGTGGCATGTTTCTCCTTTTCTACTTTGGCCAGGGTGAGCTCCAAGTCATCAATGTCTTTCTTCAACTCAGAGCACTCGTCCTCCAGCTTCCTCTTCTTTGCAGTCAGCTCAGCATTCATTTCCTCCTCATCCTCCAGTCTCTCAGACGTCTCTTTGAGTTTGGCCTCAAACTGGATTTTTGCTTTAATGAGCCCCTCACACCTTTCCTCTGCATCACTAAGGTTATCACCTTCCTAGATTTGATATGACATAACATCACAATTATATTTAATCAACTTTAAAACCAGGGTCTCTGAGAAAGTAATTCCCACATTCTATGTAACGTACAGACTGAATTTGTAGCTGCAAGTCATTCTTCTCCTGCAGCAGAGAAACCATCTTCTCCTCCAGTTCTTTCTTCTTAGACAGAGCCTTTGCTAGATCCTCTTTCATCTTTTCAAAGTCTTCTTTCATTTGGGCCATTTCTTTCTCAGTCTCTGCACTCTTCAGCAGAGGCTTTATTCTGAAGTACAGCTTCATCCATGGCCATGTTTTGACATTCATGAATGAGCGAATGTTGTACTGGACGGAGTAAATAGCCTCCCTGGGAAAACAAACAAGAATCCAGTTTTATAGAAACACATGTTTTTATTAAAGACACTGTTTCCTATTTCTGCAGCCCTTACACACCTTTTTGTGTGTAGAAATTAAATCTCAACAAATTCAAAATAAAGCATTGTGGAATCATGACACTGTGTTGTGGACAGTTGATCTCTATCCACAACAGACTGCATTGTGTAGCATGACTTTTCCTTGGCAGTGACTGACTCAATATTCAGGGTATATAACGTGCTGTCATCATAACAAGTTATAAACAAAACAAAAATGACATATACTGTATGATCCCATACCTATAGCAAAACATTTCTAACATCAATTATATGTGAGTGCCACAGTGTATAACAAAACACTAAGCCCACCTTCGCTGCATCATTTTGACAAACTCTCTCCTCATGAGGTAACCTCTACAGAGAGCCTGAGTCATTGTGACCAGTTCAACCAGTTTCTCATCTCTCATCTCCTCAAGTGTACCCAGTAGTCCCGCCTTGAAGAATACCTGATGATAGATGTAACATTGATTTAACCAAAGCATTATTTGTTTCAAGTTACACAGTGATCTATCTCATCATGTCGTATGTTGAAGTATGTTTATTTACCTTGGTATGGCCAAATCGATACTGGGATTTCTCCACACTAATGGATTGTAGCAGTTTCTCTGAGGCCTTCTTGTTGTCGATAAACGTTCCATCAGGGATGACACTGGCATTCAATACTTTGTATCTGAAAGGATTGGTTTAAATCAGATCATCAACAGAACAGAATCAACACATGTGGACTGAGAGGTACAGAAATAGCTTCTGCTACCTCTGCTTGAAGTCAGCGTAGAGGATTCTGCTGGGGAAACCTTTCCTGCAGATCCTGATACCTTCCAGCACACCGTTACACCTCAGCTGGTGGATGACCAGGAAGTTCTGCATGAGACCTTAAACAGTAGGAAGCACATCAATGTAATAGCTGATTAAGACCTTGCACAGATCAGTGTTACCGTAGAGGTGTGTCATTTGCAGAAATAACCCTGATTTCAAACAGCAACTATGGGACAGAGAGGCTAATCATACATTAGATGAACAAGAGCGAGTTATAGGTTCATAAAGACTTGAGACTTCTGTCAGTTATATACATAACATTTTTAGGACTAACCTGGTGTCTTTGATTCATTGGGAATCAAACAGCGCACAAAGTGTGGGTGAGTGCTCCTTAAGTTGGTCATCAGCTTGCCCAAGTTTTCCTGTGAATGGACAAATCATTTATTGATGTTAGGATCTCCTGCTTTGTGCAATCCCCTGCAAAGTGGACAGTCATTCATATAAGTATATAAGAGTGACTACAAAAATGAAAATACCCTGAAGAGAGCCGACACAGTTTGGAAGGACCCACCCTTCTTCTTGCCGCCACCCTTCTTTCCACTTTTACCATCTGTAAAAAGGATTTACAATTTTTTATTTTGCAATTTGTTATATAAATTCTTTCCAAGTATGATGGCATTGACGTTGCAGAATATTGGCTATTTTTTATATTCTTATCTTAAATTCTTAGGGGGTGACTTTGTACAAACCTTCTTAGTTTCTCTTAAACCTTCCTTGTGCAAAAACTAAACTATGACATGTAATGGCGATGTCTGGCTAAAATTACTAGATGCAGTACATTTCCTTCAATATCCCAAACATACCTTCTGATCCATGTGTTATATAGAGATGAGCCAACAGTTTGACTGAAGACTTCTGGTAGAGCTGAATCACTGAGTCGTTCAGGGGGTCTTTGTTCTTATCCAGCCAGCCAGTGATGTTGTAGTCAACAGTGCCGGCATAGTGCACCAGGGAGAAATGGGCCTCAGCTTTGCCTTTGGCAGGTTTGGGTTTCTGGAAGGGAGCGCTTTTACCAAGATGCTGGTCATACAGTTTGTTCTTGAAGGTGGTGTCTGATGCCTTGGGGAACATACACTCCTCTTCAAGGATGGAGTAGATGCCCATCGGCTGTCATAATGGAATGATGAATTAATACAAAAGATTTCAAGTCATCGGATAGTTTACTGTGTTTGTGAATATTCAGCGTGTCTCTCACCTTCTCAATCAGCTCAATGCAGGCAGCCAAGTCCATACCAAAATCAATGAACTCCCATTCAATCCCCTCTTTCTTGTACTCTTCTTGCTCCAGGACAAACATGTGGTGGTTGAAAAACTGTTGCAGCTTTTCATTGGTGAAGTTGATGCACAGCTGCTCCAAGCTGTTGTACTTGTGATGGGACAAAAGATACAGCGTCAACCTTCATTTTGCTGGTTCAATTTGTAAAATGTAATAATAGGTGCCATGTGTTGTTTACTCACATCAAAGATTTCAAACCCTGCAATGTCAAGGACACCGATGAAGAACTCTCTGGGCTGCCTGGTATCCAGCATCTCATTAATTCTGACGACCATCCACAAGAACATCTTCTCATAAATCGACTTGCAGAGAGCACTGACGGAGTTGTTGACCTGAAGATTTAAATAGTTGGAGTTCTGGTTATTTGGAACAAGGGACGTTGTAATATTAAGTATTACATGTATGTTCATTCACTTATATTGTTTCATGTAAATTACCTGTGGCACCGTTTGACCTTTAACCACCATCTCATTGCCGACCTTGACTCTGGGGTAGCATAAAGCCTTGAGCATATCAGCAGAGTTCAGGCCCAGGAGGTAGGCGATTTTATCTGCCTCTGTCAAGAACAAAAGCCCCAGAGATTATCACTCATTGATGCTAATGAGTTACACAGTTGATTGGCAATGATGTGAAAATATATTTTACAAAATCCATCTATTCATCCTGTGCTGCTTGTTTGGGTCCGGGTCACTGTCACAACAGGCCAAGTGTTGGCCATGCTATGCTAGACATTGTTCTCCTCGGTCAAATCATCCAGCCCAGCCTCAGGAATCCGAAATTATTCCGAGCCAAATGGGATCCAGCATTTTCTGGGTCTGCCCCAGGCTCTCATCACAGTTAAACAGTGCCCAGAATACATTCCTCGGGAACCATCTGGGAGGCATCCTCATCAGATGCCCAAAACACCTCAACTGGCCCCTGTTAATCCAAAGGACCAGTAGGTCTACTCTGAGCTCCCTGGACCGCTCACCTTGGCCTTAAGGGGAAGTCGAGACAACCTAGTCACCCTCACTTTTACGAAGCCATGATTCACAATTGTGGAAGCATGATTGAATACACAAGTACCGAGTATATAAGTGGAATTCTGATTAAATGTATGCAGTGACAAAAAAAAACATTACAGTATGTTTGCAATGATTAATTGTTTGATATTAGGAAGCATTTACCCTCATTGCCATCGGGCTCAGCCTGCTCCTCACGCTGCTTCTGCTTGAACTTCATGTTTCCGTGATGCATCACAGCTCCAGTCAGCTTGTAAATGCCTATTTTCTCTTCGCCAGTGAAGCCCAGGATGTCGATGGCAGTCTGCAGAATGGATAATTAAAAACCCAGATTTCTCTTAATATTTTGTCTTTCAATAAAGGATCCTCATTGCATACAAAGGTGCACTGGTTCACTGTGTTATCAGATGCTCCAAAAATACATAATAATGACATCTGAGGGACCCTTAAAGTATGTGCAACATTTAATCACTTTCAAGTTAGAGTGTAAATGTTTGTGACTTTGCATGTGTACTCACATCAGTGGCAATGAATTCCTCAATGTCATCGATACTCTTGACAGTGATTTCACCGTGACTGATCATGGGGAAGTCGTAAGGGTTGGTGCTGATGAGGAGGGCATCTGAAAAATATGTATTGTGTTTCATTATACAGAACCAGGTGACACATGCGTTTATTCTATAAAATAATATATGGCAAAATATCTCACCTATCAGCTCTGGTTTGTGGCCCGTTGCGAGCTGATAGAAGATGTGGTAGCTCCTCTCAGCAGACAGCTGGAACGTCACTCGAGACTTCTCCAGCAGATCTATAAAACAAGTTGACGATAAGCTGGTTTACAGTTTGTGCTTTCATCAGACCTTCTGGGTAATAATAGGCTGGAGGCTTACATGTTTCAATATCAGCTGAAGCCAACTTTCCAGTTGTTCCAAAATGGATTCTGATGAATTTACCCTACAGAAGAAAGCAATTATCAGTGTGGACATATTTGTGACTGGTGTCACTTTGTTAGTACACATGTTGTATACTTGGTCGTAAATGTAATTATTCAGAACTACACAAGCAAAAACAGCATGCTTCTCAATTTGGAAATTGTACTACATTCTATAGTGTGAAGACAAATACTGAAAGAGGACTAGCAGATCCAAAAAACAGACACTAGATTAAAGCAGCAGGATTTTGTGAACCCAAACTTACAAAGCGGGATGAGTTGTCATTCCTCACAGTCTTGGCATTACCATATGCTTCCAGCAGGGGATTGGCTGCAATGATTTGATCCTCCAGCGACCCCTAAAAACAATATTATATGACATGTGTTTGTAATCACACTTTTATATATCATACATATTTACAGTATATATTATTATTTACCTGAATTTTTCCAGCTACTGAGTCAGATTTCTTTCCTCCAGCCACTGCGATAGTCGCAAAGTACTGGATGACCCGTTTGGTGTTGACAGTCTTTCCTGCACCAGATTCTCCACTACAATGCAGATAATTATATGACACATGTATTGGTGTAAGTTTGACATGATACAGCACAGAAATAACCAGTCTGTAATGTATCGGTCCAAATTTGCTCTCTTTGACATTGACTTACGTAATCAGGATTGACTGATTCTCACGATCTGTTGAGAAAATACAATTTCAACATAATAACACATAAATATAAATGAATGCAATAACACAACATATGTTGTGTTATTGCATTCATTTATCGTTAAAAAAAATTGCAATTCTTTTTTTTTAAATATTTCATCAGTCAACAACAAACTGTTGTGAAGATACAAAACGGTGTTGGATATTTAAAGACGGACTCCTTTTATAGAGCGACAGATTCAAGATAAATTGCAATCTAAAAACTGAGTGATACCTTGAAGCATGAACTGATAGGCGTTATCAGAGATGGAGAAGATGTGGGGTGGAGCCTCAATCCTCTTTTTGCCTCTGTATGCTGCTACAACCGCTGCATCATACACTGGGAGCCACTTGTAGGGGTTTACAGTCACGCAGAACAGCCCTGAGTAAGTCTGTGATAAGAAGAGGACATTCATATTAAATGTTTCCTTCATACTTGCAATGTATACTGTATTAACAGTGCAACCACAGGTCTTACGTAGATCATCCATGCTGCATATCGCTCTTTGAGGTTATACAGCACAGTGGCCTCGCTGAGGTGGGTCATCATGGCCATGTCCTCAATCTTGTCGTACTTTGGAGGGTTCATGGGGAAGATGTCATCATCCTTTACAGTGAGGGTCTGCACCAAAACAGTGAATAATTAGTTCAGAGAATGTGCAGTGCCATAATGAAATAGAGTATGAGGATTTGTGGCATTAACATTACTTGTTTATATTATAATATACAACAATAGATGTATACACACCTTCCCACCCTGAATTTCAACTGTGGCTTTGCCACCTTCCTTCTTTACTAGTTTCCCCTTCAAATACATCTCAGCGGGCTCCGTCACGTAATAAGATATTTTAGCATCAAAGGGAGAGTTTTGAGCCTCAATTCTCTCCCTTTCAGATTTCCGGAGGTAAATGGCCGCCGGGCCAAAACACTGCATTTCAGCGTCCGTACTCATGGCCTCTGTTATTAAAGTATAAATAAAATAAAATAAATAATTGGATTAATAGAAAGACATTTTAAGACAACATGAAAAGGGTATGGCTAATCAATATACTTTTAATTTTATTTTTATTTTATTTTCAGTAAAATAACTATTTGCATTAATGTAATTTACCTTTTTGTTGCCAAGTGATGAAGTTGTTCTGTGGATACTAAGAACAAGTCAAAATCAAATTAGCATAAGAAACACATGCAACTCTCTGCAATCTGAACACATAATGTAACTAATTAAAAGCACTGATCGCTGCATAAAGTGTGATAGGAGACTTACCTACGTTGGTAGCCTGTCAGTCCAAAACTTCTGGCCATGCCTGGTAGTTCCTCTTTTATACTGAAATCTCTGGACACCAAACAGGAACAGCACTCCTGTTTAGGTCATTGCGCTTGTCTCAGGAATGATATCAGATGGCCTTCTCCACCCACCATATAATACAAAAACAGCATTAACATTAAATAAAACCCTAGATTAAAATGTAAGGTTATTGTCCAAAAACCAAACAGCTGATAATGACAATGCACTCTAAAACCTCAATATGTTTTACTAAGTGGTATAACTACAAGAAATACTTGATATATACTGTGCTTTTCAGTTACTATAGGATTGTTCTGTATAAATAAAAATTTGGAATTAGGATGTATTACTTTAAATCTTTGTGAATGTGGGCCAGAAAGTCTTATTACAGGATTATTTTCTCCATCTGCATGAACAGAAGTTTATTACACCTTTCAAACAAACTTTCGGCAATTACATTGTTTAAAACATCTCTTGAGCATAGGGCTAAGTGTGGCTAATTTAAGAATCCATTATGGGCCATTCTACTGTTGTGCTTTCTTTCCAAAGAAAGATGACACCTGGCTCGCTGGGAAAGTATTCTCTTGTGGTGTGATTATGTTGCAATAAAAAGGTGACATTCAATATCTCTGGCCTTTCTTTAGACTTATTAGGACTTAAAGCAAATATAGCCTCTAGCTCATAAATGCCCGTGGTCTTACTATTGCAATTGTTGACAAATGCATTGAATGCTTCTGTTAATTACATGTCAGATGTATTTCGGCATCCTGTTACTAAGCACCGCAGAAAAAAATCCAGGCTGTGAAGCTTCTTATTCTTGCTTCAGACTATCAGTATTGTGACTAGATCATAAACTCATCAAGTTCAATTTAGTTAGGTTCTGTACCGTGGTAAGTAGAGATCTCTAAAAGTTTGTTGTTGTTTCTTTTCCTCTGTAGTTTGAGGAGTTTGATGGCCACAGCATGGTGCGAGCATTGCTTGTTTGGTTCCTGCGGGCCTTCTGATGCTAGATATGCTTGTGCTGTAAGTATAATAAGTAATATAGTGCCATTACAGTTAATATAGTTTAGAAAAAGTAAAAAACTATCTATATTTCTAAACTGGAAGCATTGAGCAAGTGCAGTGTGCTGGGTTAGGGGAAAATGAGTTAGTTAATATAATCTTGAAATTGTTCGGTGAGAACTGCTTGTGGTTTCTCGATTACAATTAATATAAATCATCATTTTGAGTTGTGTTTATGTTCCTGAATGGCTTATATCAACATGCAGAGATGAAATGATGTAATCTAAAAGGAAATTCATTTTATCACCTTTAGTTGATATTTTATTACCATTTTAGTTGTATGGGATGGTGTGTATTGTGTTGTGTTAGCCACTAGTATTATACCCAATTTGCTGTTAACACATGTGTGCTAAAAACGGGTAAATGACAAACAAATAAAAAACCTGGGAAGCTCACAAGCATATAGGAGATTAGAAGAGATATTTGACCAGTGCAGCTGCTCAGAGCCTACAATTCTCTACACTAAAAAAAACCTAGTTTACCATTCTCTACTTTCTAAATTCATTTATAAGTAATAAAAATCCCAAAACAACTAATAATCAACTGCAAATATTTGCCTAAATGGAAACAGTTTAACAGCTTGTCCACATAATAGACCACCTGTTGGTTTTGGATAAACACCATTTCGTCCTCAGGGTGGCCAAGACATTTTTGTATTCCAAAGCAGCTAATATTCCCTTGTGTGTGATAAATAAGACATCTCTGTGCAGGTGTTACATTGCTGAACATTTTGTTTGTTTGTGTCTATATGTTACCATTTACTCTTGTGTGAGAGAGAAATTCATATTACTAAGTGTAGCAAGGAAGGACGGAAAAGAGTGATTGAGAATGATGCTTTTCTTTGCGGTTTTCTTGAGTCAACTCCAGAATGTAAACGCGCTGATTTGTATTTAGAATAGTGAAAGCAGCAAGTTCAAGTAAGTGAAATACTTTAAATAAACTGACAAGTGCGCCTTTGCATTTTTTTGTTTTTAGTACATGTACTTACTTAATATCATGGTATTGTCTGCATTTAGATGCATATTATTTATAACATTGAAGCAGTTTCCTGTTGATGATGATGAAAATATGTTTGTATTACCCTAATATCCATTTAACTATATAAACATGCTTTGTATATAACACATTGGCTTTTTGTTGATAAGTGATGCAGCGACTGCATGATGCATGCTGAAATGCTCTGATCTGGCTGAGAGTAGAATGGCGTTTGCAAAATAATGTATGTAAGGAAAATGTATGTAAGGAAAACACTTCCAGCAAAGAGTCTCCTTATCAGAATATGTATAATTGTCTATACGTGTCTTCATATGTGTTAAATATTCAAAACTTAATACTCACATAACTGAATAAAACCTGAGCGTATTAATAAAGTCAGTGTTGAAGGCTTTTAACTCTTGCATAGTCAAAAAATGGCCGCTGAGTAATGATAGCACCCTGAACTAGTTTGAGTGTTTGAGTATTGCTAATGAATGCACTAAATTAAGACTATATACGATTTCATTTTGTTTATTACAATTCTTATTGAGGATCGAAGTACAGTATTTCCGCAAAATTAGGGTAAAACACAACGGAGTTGGTTGGATGAATTTAAAAGGTACAGTGAGTGTATACATCCACCACAGTGAGCAAGTGTGGAGGTAAGGTGACAATATGAGTCCTGATGACATAACATTTCATCTTAAAGTGTAAATACATTGTTTGTATTAGTATTTCAGCATAAATCTATAAAGTGTCTTTGTTTGGCGTGTTGACATGAGAATAAAGAGTGTCAGGTAGCCCCTCCTAATTACCAGCTTGTTCTAGATCTCCACAAACAGAGATTTGAGTGCATGAGGCTGTCAGTGATTGACTATTCATGAAATCATTTGGTAAGTATGCTTTGTGCAAACATTCTGCTAAAGTAACTATTTTTCGTGTTAAAACTACTGATTACCAGTTTGTTTTTTAACTATCAAAAAAGTGACTTTTTACATCTTCTTTTTATGTAACAGCATTGCATGATTTTAAATATTATAACATTGCTGATTGATAAGCAATTAGTTGAGTGACATGCCACGTTATAGTGTACTGTTCTAAAATGATTTTGATTCAGATTTGTTTAAAGGTTCTCCTTATGATATTCAGAGCAGAGGAACTGCCTCCACATGGCTCTTAACATGGCGTCTGAGCCGGTGACTATAGTCAACGCTGTTAACAGCATGAACAGTGCAAACAAGGGGAATATTGCTGACAGAGCTAACAGTGTTCAACTGAGGGTGAGGGCCATGCTTCCAACGCTGTCATCGGGATGTTGTTGTCAGCAGTAATGAGTGCAGTGCAGAGAGGTGGCCATGGGCTAACCAGTGGGGCCAACAGACACGTACATGCACGAGCGGCCAGTCTGGCTACAAATAAACAAGAGAGAAACTCGGATTACAACACACACAAAGAGGGAGAGCTCAGGTAGACATTACTCCTATTGTTTAGAGAACCTTTAACACAGAACTTTCTCTACAGAACAGATGTAGATGTAAGAGTTCAACATATTTTCTTGAGTATACTTTTTCAGTGTCCGTCCATAAGTATCAGCTACCAAGATACCAGTTTAAGTATATTGTATTTTTTCGACACATTTTAATACAACTTCAGATTTAATTTGAATTATGATTAAATATTACATATGCCCATATTAAATAATAGGCATATCAATTGAGTTATTTGTCTCTGGTTAGTAATTCTAAAATATCATGTTTAATGTCTATTGTTTAATCTTTTGTGTGTCCAGTAGTTGTGGATTTCTCTGTTTATTGCATATTGCGTCATCTTGCATTTAGTATTTGATTTACTCATATATTGACTTTTAATTCAGGTCATTTCTGTGCCCTACAGATAAGTGGTTCTCGAGATGGAAATACAGATGAACATCCAGTTCTTCTCTCCACTTTGCATGTTTGCCCATTTCTGAATGAGTATTCTCATATTACTGATTTTCTTTCATCCAGGAATACTTTTTAATACAGGTACATAAAGTTAATTTGGATGATTCATTGAGGATTGTTGGTTTTATTTACATTTATCATTGAGTACTTTTCCCTTTTTTTTCCTGGAACAATTGCAGGCCTTCTTTAAAAACTGATTTACAACAGATTTAAGTAATACATATTATACCTTCAACTATCTGACAAACTTTTATTTGATGTTTCTATCAGTTGACATCGATCCATTCACCCAGGTCTCTTTCCCTCTTCTTCCACCTTCTGTGTACTGTAGATGAGGAATAACATAGCATCAGTTAGTTGGTTTTATTGATTAGAAAAGTGCAAATTAAGGGGAGGGTTAGCTTTTTCTTACATGCAGTCATTGTGAAATGAAGCTTAACTCAACACATTTTTAAAATTACATTTGGTAAACCAGGAGTAGAACACAATATGTGAGGACAGCTGTAAAATGTCTTCTTTGATTGTGGAGGTGTTTGACAAATTCTGAAAAAAATATCTCTGATAATGTCATCAGGGTTATCTTTTAATGGCTGGTATAACCAGAAGGAATGATTAGAACAAGCAATAACAGTTTCAATGTTCATGTGAGTAAAAATCAGACCTGAAAAACTGTGAACCTATACATTGATCTGTCTCTTGTGAATTTTTTTCAATTTAAAGGATGTGCAATACTAAATAGCTGGAGAACCTGATAAACAAAAACATAACTACTCTCTATTGGCCAATGCTTGAGTGAATTACTTAATTCATATTTAAGTGTCTATACTGGGTGCATTATATCAGCTGCATACTATAGGTGATACATAACCTTCTTGTTACAAAACTCTGCGACTGGCTATACTGGTTTTATTTTAGTTGCACATTTGAAATCGTACTTTCAAAAAAGGCAATACAAGAGCTTCCTAATATTAATATAAATAATGAACTACCGTACTTCACTACATTTGATATCAGATAATACAATAGTGAAGTGATGAATTAACAATTATAACCAAAGATAGTTTATACAGGAAAGAAATACATTGTATCATAATTTCCATAATTCTAACTGAATTAAATGAAAACCGGCAAAGACGTGAACAGTGAAGCATTGACATGTATGTACTAGAACCTCCAAATATGAATCACAATTTCTGACATCTAGATCTGTAAATGTGCATACCATATTTTAAAAGGGATATTATGGACTGTCCAGGGTTTTTCTCTGCCTTCTGTCCAATGTGTGGTGGGAGAAATTCCAACATGTCTTTGTGACCCTGAATAGGAACAAAGTAAAGACGAAACATAAGTAAATTCACATTTCTAAATGGTTTCTTTGACAACTAAGTATCATTAATGACTAAGTGTTTGAACACTTAACTCACTACTAAATGCACAAGTTGGTGACATGGTGTAATGCCAAGACTCTTGAGGTTGATAATAGAGAAGCTGGTGTCATAAGGAGCATGTTTACACATTTGCAACTTGAGGCTCCCTCTGGTGTTTATGGGATGTCAGTGACCCCCAACACAAACATTAATACACACACATCCTTGTGTAGGCCCTTCACACTGCCAAGGATCTGACAGCACCTAAAGCAATCCCTCTCAACGTGGTCATGAAGAAAAGTTGTTACTGCACAAAGGTTTTTGAAAAAGCAAAAGCAAGTGATTTTCGTCATACAGATGATGCAGAAAGGCCTATTACAGTGTATCTCAAAATACTTTAAAACCTAATTTGCAGAGTGTCATGATGATACAAAATGTCATCAACATACATGAAGTCAGAAGCTTCCAAAGTATCATGTATGACTAATAGATTTTTGGAGTACATGGTCATCCTCCACTTTTCACAACCTAATCCCAGGGATGGAAAGGTAACCAGGGTCAGAATCCAACACTGAGACCTAATTTTAACCAACAAACCCTAGACGTGGTCACAAACTAAATGTTATGACATTCTTCAAAATAAAGGTCACCGGGTTCTTGTGGCGTTATTTGAGTACAGCTGAATGTGAACTTCTTTGAAGGATTGCAATTGCAAATATGATGTATGTCTTGATGCACAAATGACACCAAAGCAGTTTTTATACAGACATAAAAAAAAAAACATTCTCACACACAAATAGGCTGAAAAACAGATTATTTCCAAGAAGTTTGACACAACTGTAATTTTGTTGTAGTTTTAAAATGATAATAAAGTTCAAACACATAGGCACTAAACGTTTGAATTGTTGTTTTACTTTATCCTTTTAAAACAACCATTCTAAATAGTCTAAATAATTGCCATACCACAACATACAGTCAAACTCTAAAACAGGGTTTGAAAGTCCATTTAGTGAAGTTTAAATGCCGAGGCACACCAGCACTCATCTCTAAAATAAAAATATAACAATTTAGATTTTCAATTACAATTTTCAAATGTATTAAAAATGTACTTACAACGTTAAATATCGATGCTACTGTAACTGTAAATACGTATCCATGCTCTGTGACCAACTTGTCGACTGGAATGTTACTCAACACTCACCTTGGTTTGTTATCCAAAGTCCAGTTGTTGCTGCTGCTTGACAAATGAAGAAACTGACAGACAGAGATCAAAGACCATAAAAACACAATAAGCCTCTTGAGCACTTGGCTTGAGCATCAACACAACCCTGGTGCTATATTTGAGTTTTGCCCTAATAAGACAGAAGATTTCAGAGCAGGTATCATGTAACACATGTTCATTGAAGACAGAGGCTCATTATATCTTTGCTGGTAACCACTTCAGAATTTCTTCTTCTTAATCACTGGTGAAAGTAGATCCTTGTTCCATTGGAAATAATGCCTAATAGTTGTCTACCCACACTTTTCTGGGCCATGTTCCTGCCTAAAACATTTAGAGTTAGTTACGGGTACACTTGCCATCAAAGAAAACATCTCCTACTGCAGATTTTAATAAACAAAACAGTTTAGGTCTGAGTGCCCTAAACATTGTGAACGTTAAAACACAAAGACAATCATGGAGAGGTGACTTGTAAAACATAAAGGAAGTACAGCTGGGGTCCATCCCTCAGCTGCTCTACATTTCGGGACGGTCTCAGTCTCCCTTGTTTATCCCCTAAGATCAAGTATAAGAACAGCTGTTGGCACTATTGTGAGAGAGAATCCCCTGGCAATCATTTTCTTTTCTTTAAAGCTCATTGGCAATCATGTAATTGTTTTAATCATTTCTGACTTGTAAGGACTCTGAAACAGTATATCAGTGACTTTTTAAAGCTTCTCCAAAGCATGGCATGGGGCTACTGTTGTGCCAGGAGTTAAACAGATGCATTAGTCACACCTTTGGACTGTCTGTAAGTGCTGAACTAAGCTTGTGAAAAAACTGAACCAATTTATTCTACCTTATTTGAATACACGATAGTATTCAGAAGCAGAACCAACTTCACATCTGCTTGATACATTAATGTTTCAAACTCATAGGTACAAAAAATTATGGTGGTGTGGTTACATCTCACAAATATTGTTCTTATCTTTACAACTTATGACTAAAGGTATTGTGTAGTATGTATTACTAAAGGCAACACAACATGCCTAATTGTTTTGGGCAATAATCAGGAATATGGATAATATATTGAAGAAAAACTACTCTATTTGCAACATATTCAAAGTTTGACAATGATCCAGCCAGGAAGACAACCCATAAACTGTGTAATATGACAGCTAGGGTTAAGAACTAAAGCACAAGCATTATGTCATGCAACATGACCAAATACAGCAAAACACGTGCGATAGGCTCCTATCACACTGTATAAAAAGGCTCAGCAAATCTCCACCAAGGACAGAGACCCAGCAAAGGTACGTTTATTGTCTCGGACGTATTTAGAGTCATTAATCTACTTGAGTAAAAGATATTATAATACGGCCATGCATCAATTGTATTAAGTTGATATTGTGTTTACAAAAATAGAAGTATGACTACAAACTGTTTGAAAATTAATGTATTATACTATATTTTTAATTTCTGACCTTATTGTAAAGCAAAACATGATAGATTCTCTGATGTAGTCTCTGAACCTCACATGTTTGTTCTTTTTTTTGTTGCAGAAATCTGCATTGAAGTCTGTCAGAAACCCCCGGCTCACCTGGTGTCATTCAAGGTAAATTATAGGGCTGAATGATTTTGAAAAAATATCTGATTGGTTTTATTACTAGTGCACTATTATCTAAAGGTTGTCCCCTTTGAAAATCACAATCCTGTTCGTACTTTGCTGAGTTCTGGTAGGTCTCTATTTAACCAATCTTAATGGTCAAGCATTCATTCGACTACCATACTAGAGGATGCGATAGAGATTACTTTGTGGGCACCCATCCGTCTTCCCTGGCATTAAAAACTTTTTTTCCTCTTATGCAGTAAGGAGTCACCATGAGTGTGGACTCTGAAATGCAGTGTTTTGGCCCGGCGGCCCTTTACCTCCGGAAATCTGAAAAGGAGAGAATTGAAGCTCAAAACACTCCCTTCGATGCAAAAACTGCATTCTTTGTGACCGAGGCAAAAGAGATGTACCTCAAGGGGAAGCTCACTAAGAAGGATGGGGGCAAAGCCACTGTGGAGACTATCGGGGGAAAGGTAAGAATGAATGCACTAGAATTAAAAGTCTGGACTGCTGTGACAAATTAACTATTTTATGATTTAAAACATTTAAATGAAAATGTAAAACGTTCATAACTATATAAAAAATGTTCATAACTATATAAAAAATGTCATAAATTGGTTTGCAGACAGACATGAAAGCATTTGTAATCAGTTACTAAGATTTTAAATCTGACATTAGACAATACATGACTGCTGGACAGCAACTAATCCTATTGCTGTGCCTTTTCTGTTGTAGTTGCAGACTCTCACTGTAAAAGACACTGAGATCTTCCCCATGAACCCTCCAAAGTACGACAAGATTGAGGACATGGCCATGATGACCCACCTCAGCGAGGCCACTGTGCTGTATAACCTCAAAGAGCGATATGCAGCATGGATGATCTATGTGAGTTTTGACCTCGTCATCACATCAGTAGACAAAACGGTGGCTAAAGGAAGACGTCAGTAAATATCCTCTCTGTCTTCACAGACCTACTCAGGGCTGTTCTGCGTGACTGTGAACCCCTACAAGTGGCTCCCAGTGTATGATGCAGTGGTTGTCCAAGGATACAGAGGCAAAAAGAGGATTGAGGCTCCACCCCACATCTTCTCCATCTCTGATAACGCCTATCAGTTCATGCTTCAAGGTATCACTCAGTTTGCAAATCATTGTGTGTCCAGAAATATAGCAGCTGCACTTTAGGAGAACTCCTAACCTTTTGATGTCTTGCAGATAAAGAAAACCAGTCAATCCTGATTACGTAAGTGACAGTTTTTTCATATTAACTTCATTATAAGTATTGCAAACAATAAGTCAAATCTAATCATATTTATGAACACACTCCTCAAATCAGCGGAGAATCTGGTGCAGGAAAGACTGTCAACACTAAACGTGTCATCCAGTACTTTGCGACAATCGCAGTGGCTGGAGGAAAGAAAGCAGAGCATCAGACTTCTGGCAAGATCAAGGCAAGAAAGATTTAATAATATTAATATTCATTTATATTTAAAAAAATATATATTACAAAGTACATTAACACAAATGCTATTTCTAGGGGTCACTGGAAGATCAAATCATTGCAGCAAACCCACTGTTGGAAGCGTATGGTAATGCCAAGACTGTGAGGAATGACAACTCATCCCGTTTCGTAAGTTATTTGGGGGTTTTCTCTTTCACTTGAAATGATGTGTTATTTTGTGGCAACAATCATTCACTGTGATATTAATTTAAATGTTAATCTATTTTTATAGGGCAAATTTATCAGAATTCACTTTGGGACAACTGGAAAGTTGGCTTCAGCTGATATTGAAACATGTAAGATTCTTTTGTGGAACTCATTTAGAATAATGTGTTTCATTACATGGCCAACTCCTTCAACTGTGCTCTGCTTCTCCCTTATTTTGTTCACAACATAAATCAATACAGATCTGCTGGAGAAGTCTCGAGTGACGTTCCAGCTGTCTGCTGAGAGGAGCTACCACATCTTCTACCAGCTCATGACAGGCCACAAACCTGAGCTGTTAGGTGAGAGATGAGTAAATAATATTGTCAGTTATTCAACAGAAAGTGAACAATGGTTCATCACAAAATATATATATATATATGTATATATATATATATATATAAATATACATATATATATAATATTATATAATAATATTATAATATTATATATATAATATATATTGTTATATTTACATACTTTTCTCCTCTTTTCTTTAGAGGCTCTCCTGATCACCAAAAATCCTTATGACTATCACATGATCAGTCAGGGTGAAATCACCGTCAAGAGTATCGATGACATTGAAGAATTCATCGCCACTGATGTAATGTCAACTTCACTTAGATGATGCATTTACAGATACTACAAATCATTCTTATGTTCACTTTTATGATTACTATTTGTCATAACGTACGCTGGCTTACCAATGTGTCATATCGTAGACATATCATCACTACTAAAAGTTATTTTTTTAATGTAGAATATAGAATATAACTAATAATTATACACCATTTTGATTTTTACCCAAATCCTGCTTCTGTTTGCTTTAAAGCCAAGTAAGATATATTGCAGAAGACTTATTTAGGTTTGTATTTTAAACTGACTCTTTATTTCACAGACTGCTATTGACATCTTGGGCTTCACTGGAGACGAGAAGGCAAACATCTTCAAGCTGACTGGAGCTGTGATGCATCATGGGAACATGAAGTTTAAGCAGAAGCAGCGTGAAGAGCAGGCTGAGCCCGATGGCAATGAGGGTATGAAACCTAAACACCATGAGCACAAATGTAGAGGTCAAGTTTTTGCTATGTAGAAGAGAACCTGTGATTTAAAAGTACATTTTTTTAAGTTATCCTAGACCTGGTTTTATGGACGACTATTTGTGTTCTCCATTTAGAGGCAGATAAAATCGCCTACCTCTTGGGTCTGAACTCTGCTGATATGCTAAAAGCGATATGCTATCCCAGAGTGAAGGTTGGAAACGAGTTTGTGACCAAAGGTCAAACTGTTCCTCAGGTATGGGAAATCAACAAGAACACACACACACCAAATTGTTTTTACATGATGAATCTATTTTCACACGTTAACAAATATTATGGCTTTCATTAAGTTTGTTGGATTATACCTTTGTATGCTTTTTAACTCGTTTAATCCTCAAAATATATAATCAATTTTGTAAATGATCACAATATCGTTAATTTAGTATTACTGATTTGTAACTTCAGGTCAACAACTCCGTCAGTGCTCTCTGCAAGTCGATCTATGAGAAGATGTTTTTGTGGATGGTCGTCAGAATTAATGAGATGCTGGATACCAAGCAGCCCAGACAGTTCTTCATCGGTGTCCTGGATATTGCTGGGTTTGAAATTTTTGATGTAAGTTTGTTTGGCTGATTGATTTAATCGTATGCATCTTCACTTAAGCTGTCACTTGAGGTCTTTGCTGACCATTGATATTTTAATCTGTGCAGTACAACAGCTTGGAGCAGCTGTGCATTAACTTCACCAATGAAAAGCTGCAACAGTTTTTCAACCACCACATGTTTGTCCTGGAGCAAGAAGAGTACAAGAAAGAGGGGATTGAATGGGAGTTCATTGATTTTGGTATGGACTTGGCTGCCTGCATTGAGCTGATTGAGAAGGTGAGAGACACGCTGAATATTCACAAACACAGAAAACTATCCGAAGACTTGAAATCTTTTGTATTAATTCATCATTCCATTATGACAGCCGATGGGCATCTTCTCCATCCTTGAAGAGGAGTGTATGTTCCCCAAGGCATCAGACACCACCTTCAAGAACAAACTGTATGACCAGCATCTTGGTAAAAGCGCTCCCTTCCAGAAACCCAAACCTGCCAAAGGCAAAGCTGAGGCCCATTTCTCCCTGGTGCACTATGCCGGCACTGTTGACTACAATGTCACTGGCTGGCTGGATAAGAACAAAGACCCCCTGAACGACTCAGTGATTCAGCTCTACCAGAAGTCTTCAGTCAAACTGTTGGCTCATCTCTATGTTGCGCATGCCGGCACAGAAGGTAATAATTTGAAAGAACCTGTTGGCGGCGTTAAAGTATATTGGTTGATTTGTAGCTACAGTACTGACTAAGAATCAAGTATATATTAAAATGTATCACATTTGTTAAAGTTAATAATTCAAATTAAATGTTTATGGTACAGCTGAGGCTGGTGGGAAAAAAGCCGGAAAGAAGAAGGGCGGTGGATCTTTTCAGACCGTATCTGCTCTGTTCAGGGTAAGTATCACAAATCACAACCTCAATACATAACCACAATACAATATGTAGTAACACTAAGGTATTCCCAAATACTGTCAAGACAGTATATACAGGTTACATCCAGGAAAATAGGCCATGTAGTTTTTTATTTGGGAGCAATTTAAATTTGTTTTTTATATTTCAGGAGAATTTGGGCAAGTTGATGACCAACCTAAGGAGCACTCATCCTCATTTTGTACGTTGTTTGATTCCAAATGAATCAAAGACTCCTGGTAAGCCTAATATAAGTATTCATTAATTTATTTAAACACAACTGTAAGTATGCAACACAAATTTACTGAATTTGGCATGTCTTTAAGGTCTCATGGAGAACTTCCTGGTCATCCACCAGCTGAGGTGTAACGGTGTGCTGGAAGGTATCAGGATCTGCAGGAAAGGTTTCCCCAGCAGAGTTCTCTACGCTGACTTCAAGCAGAGGTAGTTACTAAGATTATTAATATATGTAATTATATTATAATCAACTATTCATTGTTGATTCATTCCCTCCGAACAGATACAAAGTTTTGAATGCCAGTGTCATTCCTGAAGGACATTTCATCGACAACAAAAAGGCCTCAGAGAAACTCTTGGGCTCTATTAATATTGACCAAACTCAATACAAATTTGGACACACAAAGGTAATCTGTGTATCTGTTATGGGTGTGTTTGTGTGTGTTTTAACTGCTAATGATGATACTGTAAGTAAGCGTAACCATCATGTCAAGTAACTCTTTGTTTTAGGTTTTCTTCAAAGCTGGTATGCTGGGAACTCTGGAGGAAATGAGAGATGATAAACTTGCTATCCTGGTCACAATGACTCAGGCTCTCAGCAGAGGTTTCCTCATGAGGAGAGAGTTTGTCAAGATGATGGAGCGCAGGTACTGTATACAGTTAGCTTCATACATCAAAGGGTAACCATACATGACAACTAGATTTACATTTTCAAGCCAAATGTTTACTTTAGAAGCCAAAATCCCAAAGCCCCTCATCAACACAGCTTTAAGAATCTAAAATAATGTTGTATTTACTTCAACCCCTGTTTTACCCAGAGAGGCAATTTACTCCGTCCAGTACAACATTCGCTCATTCATGAATGTCAAAACATGGCCATGGATGAAGCTGTACTTTAAGATCAAGCCTTTGCTGAAGAGTGCAGAGGCTGAGAAAGAAATGGCCCAAATGAAAGAAGACTTTGGAAAGATGAAAGAGGATCTAGCAAAGGCTCTGTCTAAGAAGAAAGAACTGGAGGAGAAGATGGTTTCTCTGCTGCAGGAGAAGAATGACTTGCAGCTACAAATTCAGTCTGTATGTAACATAGAGCAAGACACATTGTTACTTTAATGATCCCGGTTTTTACAACTAACTAAATATTTCAATTGTATGTCATTTAGGATAGTGATAATCTCAGTGATGCAGAGGAAAGGTGTGAGGGGCTCATTAAAGCAAAAATCCAGTTTGAGGCCAAACTCAAAGAGACGTCTGAGAGACTGGAGGATGAGGAGGAAATGAATGCTGAGCTGACTGCAAAGAAGAGGAAGCTGGAGGACGAGTGCTCTGAGTTGAAGAAAGACATTGATGACTTGGAGCTCACCCTGGCCAAAGTAGAAAAGGAGAAACATGCCACTGAGAACAAGGTTGGTAAATCTTTCATAAGGCATTAAAGTTGGCTCTTGTAAAATGTTTTAACCCTTTAAAAAAAATATATATATATATATATATTGTGAATACAGGTTAAAAACCTGGTTGAGGAAATGTCATCTCAAGATGAGACCATTGCCAAGTTGAGCAAAGAGAAGAAAGCCTTCCAAGAGGCCCATCAGCAGACCCTAGATGATCTGCAGGCAGAGGAAGACAAAGTCAACAGTCTGACGAAGGCCAAAACAAAGTTGGAGCAGCAAGTGGATGATGTAAGTATATAGTAATAACAAACAGTTGTTTCATTCCCCTTGAAAATGAAAATCATTGTGCACATTCTCTAATAAAGTATATTTAAAAAAAAAATGAAAATGAAAAACAAAAAACAATCCTTGTCTCGCTTAAAACAGCTTGAAGGTTCCTTGGAGCAAGAAAAGAAGCTTCGCATGGACCTTGAGCGATCAAAAAGAAAGCTTGAAGGAGATTTGAAATTGGCCCATGAAACCATTATGGATCTGGAGAATGACAAGCAGCAGTCTGACGAGAAAATAAAGAAGTGAGTGTGATCTATCTCATCAATATAGACAAGTAATTCATGTCCGACGTAATTGTATTTGTCCAGCATACAGTAGCCAGAAATAAATCCTCCTAGCCAAAGAGCAGAGACCTGCAGGACAACTGGTAGTCTTATTTAAAACACTGTTCTGCAAAGTTAAAGTTACCACATCCCTAATTAAATTCAATCAAAATATTATGCTAGAAAACTGGTGTCATTGTGAATTTGCCAACGACTATAAGGCTCAATAGACTTACTTCAACGAACGCTGGATTTAATGTTAATTAAATTATTTGTCCCGGCACAGGAGGGACTTTGAAACAAGCCAACTTCTTGGCAAGATCGAGGATGAGCAATTACTTTGTGCTCAGCTTCAGAAAAAGATCAAAGAACTTCAGGTTGGTATCTCGATAGTTTTCAACAGTGACTGCACTGTGACTGACGTTGGATGACCCGGATGTGCTTGACTTGTAGACAGATATATAAATCTATATTAAATTGTGGTTATGTTTTGTTTTTTTAAATAATAGGCTCGTATTGAGGAGCTGGAGGAGGAGATTGAGGCCGATCGGTCTGCTCGGGCCAAGGTGGAGAAGCAGAGGGCTGATCTTTCCAGGGAACTTGAGGAGATCAGCGAGCGGCTGGAAGAAGCTGGTGGAGCAACGTCTGTTCAGATCGAGATGAACAAGAAGCGTGAAGCCGAGTTTCATAAACTGCGTCGTGATCTGGAAGAGTCCACGCTGCAGCACGAGGCCACCGCTGCAGCTCTCCGCAAGAAGCAGGCTGACAGTGTGGCAGAGCTGGGAGAACAGATTGATAACCTCCAGAGAGTCAAGCAGAAGCTGGAGAAAGAGAAAAGTGAATACAAGATGGAGATCGATGACCTCAGCAGCAATATGGAGTCGATTGCCAAATCAAAGGTAAAATAAAAATGTTTTACTTCCAACAGCGTCGACTAAACTTACTCTGCCTTTATTCGGCTTACACTGAACACAACTTTTGATTTCAGGGCAATCTTGAGAAAATATGTCGTACTCTTGAGGATCAACTGAGTGAGCTGAAGACCAGAAATGAAGAACATGTGCGACAGCTGAATGACATTGGGGTGCAAAGGGCAAGACTGGTAACCGAGAATGGTAAGATATATATATATATATATATATATATATATATATATATATATATATATATATATATATATATACACAATTTACTGATCCTAATCTTTTATTTCCAATACAATATTCATATGTGCATTTAGATTAGTTTTAAATCTCTGTCTTTCCTTAGGTGAGTTCAGTCGCCAGCTGGAGGAGAAAGAAGCCATGATCTCTCAGCTTTCAAGGAGCAAGCAGGCGTACACCCAGCAAATTGATGAGTTCAAGAGGCACATTGAAGAGGAAACTAAGGTATTTGCATATTAAAACCACTAACTTCGCCCCAGAACTGCAATGTTGACTCAAACCTGTTTCAGTTGATAAAAACATGTCTCTATTTATTTGTAAGGCCAAGAACGCCCTGGCTCATGCTGTTCAGTCAGCTCGTCATGACTGCGACCTGCTCAGGGAGCAGTATGAGGAGGAGCAGGAGGCCAAATCTGAGCTGCAGCGGGCACTGTCAAAGGCCAACAGCGAGGTGGCTCAGTGGAGAGCCAAATACGAGACCGATGCCATCCAGCGCACTGAGGAGCTGGAGGAGGCTAAGTAAGGACCAGTCCTGAAATCACCCTGTTTCCACATGCACTGATTCAGTAATGCATCACTGAGCCTGTTTGCTGTATGGTTTAACAGGAAAAAGCTCGCCCAGCGTCTTCAGGATGCAGAAGAATCCATCGAGGCTGTGAATTCAAAATGTGCCTCTCTGGAAAAGACAAAACAGAGACTGCAGGGTGAAGTGGAAGACATGATGATTGACGTGGAGAGAGCTAATGCTCTGGCTGCTAACCTCGACAAGAAGCAAAGGAACTTTGACAAGGTTAGATTTCTATTTGTGCCTTTTTTTGTTTAAATGAAGACCCTAGACTTGTCAATTACTGAAACACATGGGTCTGTTTATGTTTCAGATTCTTGCAGAGTGGAAGCAGAAGTATGAGGAAAGCCAGGCAGAGCTGGAGGGAGCATTAAAAGAATCTCGTTCTCTCAGCACTGAGATGTTCAAGCTGAAAAACTCATATGAAGAAGCTCTGGACCACCTGGAGACCTTGAAGAGAGAGAACAAGAACCTGCAACGTAAGCACACTTTTAAAAAAGCACAGAGTTTTCCAGACTATGTAAATGAAGCTGTGGCATTGTCTTTAAATTAAAGAAAATGAAGAGTGTGCCCCCTAGTGGGCAAACATGATGAATGTGCATGATCTTTGATTTCAAACTAACATACAATGTAATATATTGTTGCAGTTGAATGTGTGAATGAAGTATACAGTATATTAAATTGAAAAGTCTACCAAGGAGACAAAACACATAATTCAGCTGACACTTATTTGCACACTGTGTATACCTTCTTTCTCACAGAGGAGATCTCCGATCTAACTGAGCAAATTGGTGAGAGTGGAAAAACCATTCATGAACTGGAGAAAGGGAAAAAGACTGTAGAGATAGAGAAGTGTGAACTTCAGACATCACTTGAAGAAGCAGAGGTACTTTCTCACAAAATGTATCTCATTAAATACAATTTGAAATGATGCTGGGGCCTTGGGCTACACAATATAAATGTATTTTTATGTCAAGGCTACCCTGGAGCATGAGGAATCCAAGATTCTCCGCATTCAGCTTGAACTCATCCAAGTCAAGAGTGAAATCGACAGAAAAATTGCAGAGAAAGACGAGGAGATCGACCAGATCAAGAGGAACAGCCAGAGAGTGATTGAGTCCATGCAGAGCACTTTGGATGCCGAGATCAGGAGCAGGAATGATGCCCTAAGAATCAAGAAGAAGATGGAGGGAGACCTCAACGAGATGGAGATTCAGCTGAGTCACGCCAACCGCCAGGCAGCGGAAGCCCAGAAACAGCTGAGAAACGTGCAGGGACAGCTCAAGGTATGGTGGCGTTTTTAAATAAAGTTGACTTTACTCAGACTGCATGGCAGTTATTTTAATTTTTTTATGATTATTCATAAAGGATGCGATACTGCACCTTGATGACGCCATAAGAGGCCAGGATGACATGAGGGAGCAGCTTGCCATGGTGGAGCGCAGGAACACCCTGATGCTGGCTGAGATCGAGGAGCTGAGAGCTGCACTGGAGCAGACGGACAGAAGCCGCAAAGTGGCTGAACAGGAGCTGGTTGATGCCAGCGAGCGTGTGGGACTGCTGCACTCTCAGGTACTAAATATTCAAGCCATCACACGTGAAACACTTAATGACAGAAAATGACACCATGTAATCCAACCCAAACTATTATTGGTTTAGAATACCAGCCTCATCAACACCAAGAAGAAGTTGGAGGTTGACCTTGTCCAGATCCAGGGTGAAGTGGAAGATGCTGTCCAGGAAGCAAGAAATGCTGAAGACAAGGCCAAGAAGGCCATCACTGATGTGAGTCATCCTTGGGCAACTTAACTCGGGTGTTGGGCGATGATTTCGATATTAGTTTTGTTCAATCGAGGATACTCGAGATCAAGGCTAGGTAAAACCGATAGCCAATGTGTAGTGCCGTGTGGCTCAGCGCTGTAGGAGCTTCGAAATAGAACCGTTTAGCTTTTGCCAGCATTGTATTTAAAATATCTAAACATGAATAACAATCTACTTAATAGCAATGTCTTCTCTTTTCAAACAAAGGCTACCTTTTAAAAGTCCATGTGTTTGTGCTTCGTGCAAAAATAGCACAGCATCATGTTCTGTTTAACATTGAGCTATTTAGTTATCTTTAATATTACAATCTGAATCATATCACACCAGCAGTAAGGCTGTACAGAATAGTTTAAAGCTTAATTCATAATTTAAACGTTAAAATTATTATTATTATTACTATCAATAACTTAAAGAAAATCTTCGCCACTTGCCCCACTATCTCAAACATACACCACAATCAAAGCTTTGAATCAAAATTAATTATATTTCATTGAAACAGCCAAAACGTTAACTACTCTTATTGAGCACATAGCAAAGTTTTGGTGAACAGGCATATGGAGAATGGAGATGCTGAGTGTCAGATTTGAGAGATATTAGTACATAATATTATTTTTTAGGCTTTTTCTCATCAAATTCTGGTGTGGAAACATCAGACTCCAATAAGTGTATATCCAATAATATATAAATCAACAACATTTCAGGCTGCCATGATGGCAGAAGAGCTGAAGAAGGAGCAGGACACCAGTTCTCATTTGGAGAGGATGAAGAAGAACCTGGAGGTGACAGTGAAGGACCTGCAGCACCGCCTTGATGAAGCTGAGAATCTGGCCATGAAAGGTGGCAAGAAGCAGCTCCAGAAACTGGAAGCAAGAGTAAGTGCCTGCTCATATTTACTGCAGGTCAAGACAATATGTAGCTTTGTAAAATCCCTAAATTCTTCTTTATTCAAGATTCGAGAATTGGAGGCTGAAGTTGATGCTGAGCAGAGGCGGGGTGCTGATGCTATAAAGGGAGTGCGGAAGTATGAGAGAAAAGTAAAGGAGCTTACCTATCAGGTATGTCACTATTTAAAATGCTAAACCTTAAATAACTGCAAATCCTAATGGTAAAAATTGTAATAATGTACTATTAAGCCTGCATTATAATGGTATATCATTGCTGATTTACAACAGTTTGAGGAGGACAAGAAGAATATTTCCAGACTGCAGGATCTGGTGGACAAGCTGCAGCTGAAAGTGAAATCCTACAAAAGGCAGACTGAGGATTCTGTGAGTACACTTAGTTATTGATAACAACACACAGGACATGTCACTCAGTCCACAGGTTTTGACTTCTCTGTGGCTTGTCATACAGGAGGAGCAGTCCAACACTAACCTGTCCAGGTACAGGAAGGTGCAGCATGAGATGGAGGAAGCTCAGGAGAGAGCTGACATCGCTGAGTCTCAGGTCAACAAGCTGAGAGCAAAGAGTCGGGAAATTATCAAGGTAAAAAATAAATATCTGAGATGAATCAAGTTTGTCATTTTATAGAAGGATACAATTTTGCAATTTGTTCCAAAGGGCCAATGTGTAATATTTATTTTAAATCCTACACACTGGGCCTTCAAATGTAAATTATCTTGACAAATGTTGTACATGCTTTTGTTCTGTCATTTCAGACCAAGGATGAAGAGTGAGGAAGCAATCCTTTTTATACAGTAGCAAGAAGCCATACAATATGATTATCTTGTTACTTGTTCACTCTAGCGTGCTAACCATGCTGTGGTAACCAAACGACAATAAAAAGTAGTTTGTTGCAAAAGAAATTGTGTACATCCTTTCATTTTGTTTACTCATTGAATGAGTGGAATGAGTGAATATTTAACAGTTTAGCATTCAGAAATTTGTCAAGTTTTTGGGGTCTTAGATTTTTATTATATATGCAGCTTAACATAGTAATGCAAGTAAGTTATAAAATAAAATGAAATAATCAAGTATGGTCGAATATAAGACATGGCAAAATGTTTTACAGACAATACAATAAATGAACAATTAGCACTACCCTGTATTCCCTTGGTCCAAGTTAGTTCAAGTTCATTGCATGTTAATCCTACACGACTCAAAGGGATTTAAAGAAAAGAAAATATCCAGATATTAAACTTCTGCTCTAATTCATGTCCTCAAGTTTAAACTCTCCTCACCTGTGAATCAAATAAACACATGTTTTAAATGTAAACTTAGTAAACCCAATTTGCAAAGCATAGAGTACACTGTATAACATTCTTTCCAAATAACATAAATAATCACTTAAAATAATTGAACCAAATGTTGTCCAGTGGATTTTAGCACAATGATATGTTTAGTTTCCCAAACGGATAAGCCATTTCTATCTTTTTCTGGCACCAAGTACATAGATGATTCATTCTCTGTCCCACATCATTGTTTCAGTTTCATGCTAACGTTAGAAACAAGGTATTGTACTTGCAGCCTTTATATGATGGTATTTTAAAATGTGGCAACTAAAACCTATTCTGCTCGTGCAGAACAATCCTGGCGGAGACTAGATGCATCTTAGATTGAAAACTACAATATGCGATGTACCTTTAGGGGTAACATTGACTTAGCTACATGAGGAGTATTAGCAGCTATAGCTTAGCGAGTTCGGCATAAAGACAAATGTTGTTAATTAAGAAACAGAAAAGACATAACTTACTTAATAAAGTAAAGCTGACGTCATACATGTAACGACCAGTCCCAGATGATCCCTCTCGAACAATTTGCTACTGTTCTTACATGTTTAACCTTTTTAGGCAATTAAGATGAACTTGAATTTGCACAGCTAACAGTAACTTTAAGCCAATTGATCTAGTATTATAACTCATTGCTGCAATTCAGACACCACATGTTTGACAGCACTTACCACAGTTCTTAATGTATTTCGGGATGCTTCAAAACTCTTCTCTTCATCTGGGACACAAACATTTACTGGGCTGCACAAGTAAAGGGAGTATTTTACTGACCTGTTTCTCAAACTGTGACTCTTTCAGCAAAACGAAGATGGTAACCGGAAGTGACAAACTGGTTGTCTGGCTAGAGACATCGTCAAAAATAAAACCTTTTCCTATCACAACCCACAACAATTAATTAACTATTATTAATGATCAATGATCAACTGTTATGAATTATGGGCTGTCTGTAGGCATAGTTTAAGATTGAGAACATGTGTTAAAAAAAAAGAACTAAATTACAAAGCTGTAAAAAACTAACCAAAAACTAGATACACACACAATATTAAAACAATATGACAGCTGTTTTTTAGGGCCCGAGTACTGATGTAGTCAGAGTCGAGGACCTATTGTTATTGTTATCGAATGTTTATTTATTATTCTTCACCAATGCGCAGGGAAAAGAGGTGCTTGGGATGAACCTAAATTCTTCAAAATTTTCACACCCATCCGACTCGGCGAACATTTTAATATAATTTGGGTGTTGGCCAAAAGTCTGATAAAATGTCTCTATAGCGCCCCCTTTAGTTGTGAAAGCCCAACCTTTTTGCGAACTTTGACCGATTGACTTGAAATTTTGCACACATGTCCGGGTGGGACTGCTCTACAAAAAACTCATCCGTGAAATTAAAATGCACCTAATTAGATTTTCCGCCATTTTGAATTTTGTAAAAAACACATTTTTGCCCATTGCTCCTAAACGCTGGGACCATTTCTTACGAAATTTTCAGTGGATAATCATTGGCTCAATGTGATCAAAGGATATCTCCCACTTTGTTGATATCTCATTGCGTTCAGAAGTTATTAACCAATTAACCTCTTAGGGGCGTGGCTCAATATGTCAATACACATAACTTCCAAATTGCTTGGCCTATCTTCACAAACTTTGTAGTATATGTCAACATCGTGTCCCTTAACGTACCCAAATTGTTTCATAATATTCAGACACTAGAGGGCGCTGCAGTGAACCGCTCAATTTTGGCATTTTCCTTGTTTTCAGAAGAAAGAAGAAAGTATCCTTTATTAATCCCTTTGGGGAGATTCTTCTCTGCATTTGACCCATCCCTGGATGGGGGGTGGTGGGCAGCCCTTTGGGGCGCCCGGGTGTCTTTCTCAGGGACGCTTCGACATGTGAGCTATGGGGGGACTGGGGATTGGGCCGGCTACCTTGTGGTTACGGGACAACCACTCATCCCCTGAGCTACAGCCGCCCCCAAAGGCGGTTGTATTCTGACGAACTCCTCCTAGAGATTAAACACGATTGATTTCACATTCGGGCAATATGATGTTGAGACCTTTGCAGAGAAAAGTTATTTCAGGATTTTCAAAATATCGAACTATGTGAGCGCAGGTCAGCGGCAAAGAGACACCATTTTCCATGAAAATGGAAGTTGTTTTAACTCGGCCGTACATGATGGAATCTACTCCATATTTCTCATATGTCATGACCTCTTGACCCTGAAGACATCCATATGATCATTTTTAATCCTAGTCATAGCGCCACCTAGAGGCAACAGGAAGTTACATGTTTTCTACTTGTACACCGAGCGCATCACAGATTATTCAGATCCCTCTCAAAATGCGTCGGAAGAGACTTAAGACATTGGTAATGCCTCACCTTGAAGATTGTAAGGATCTGTTGAACGGCGTCGCGCGGGAGCATCGCGGAAGTTCAATCCTTTGCCATGACCGAATAAACCGATGTAACTCGACTCCACATGATAAGATCCTTTCCAGGTTTCACATGTTTGATCAGCCTCCAGGCCTGAAGACATGTGCAGTCTAATTTTTAATTAGAGTCATAGTGCCACCTAATGGCAACAGGAAGTAAATATTCTATACTTTGGCTTGCTTCTCTTAGTCGGTCAATCAGATCAACTTCCAATTCCTTCTAGACAAATATAAGACTTTCATGACACCACAAAGCTTTTGATGTTTCGTGAAACGCTGTTGCCGTGAAGACCCATCCTTCGCAGTCAACAATGAAGTCACTTTTGAGGGATTAGGCATGCTCGACACGTAACTAAACTTGCCACACACTATTAAAGGCAAAGATGTAGTTACCTGATGTGATTTGAATGACTCAAAATGGCACTTTGGCTCGATAGCGCCGACCTACAAATATTCAATTAAGCAGCCCCAGCGCTACGGTTGACCTACATGTATGAAACCTGGTAGCCATATGTAACACATGTAACCTTAAAAATGACTCTCTTGGGACCATGCTCTAAACCGTACAGGAAGTCAGATAGCGCCCCCTAAAAAACATGTTTTTTTTTGACAACCTGTGAGATGTGATAGCCCACAGTTTTTGACCTGAAATTTGGCACACATGTCCGGTTGTGTCTGCTCTACAAAAAAATACGTGGTCGTATTAAACTCCACCGACTTAGAATTTCAACTATTTTTAATTTTGTGAAAAACAATTTTATTCCCAAATCTTCCTAAACGCTTGGTTCAATTTGTACAAAATTCTCTGTGGATCATTAATGGTTCAATTTCATGCAAATATATCAAAAGCTTGTTTGTATCTCATTGTGTTCAGAAGAAAAGGACCAATGGACTTCTCAGGAGAAAATTCAGCTAAATTCAACAAAGCAGCCCTTGCAGTACGTTCAACATAGACATACAACATTTGATAGGCGTATGTACCACATATCAACTTACAAATAAGTCTCTTGGGACCATGCTCTAAACTGTACCGGAAGTCGGCAAATTTCATTTTCTTCGTTCATTTCTAGTTCAAATTGCCATAGTTTACCATTAGGTGGCGCTTTGACTATGAGTTAATATTGACATGCAGAAGTCTTCAAGCCATTAC
Organism: Taurulus bubalis; assembly: GCF_910589615.1. Classification (NCBI taxonomy): domain Eukaryota; kingdom Metazoa; phylum Chordata; class Actinopteri; order Perciformes; family Cottidae; genus Taurulus; species Taurulus bubalis. The sequence goes on along the minus strand of NC_136593.1, from coordinate 13,855,893 downwards.
TCTCATAAAGCATGTTAACTTTGGAACAGTTTTGACAAAGTACAGTTGAGTTACAACAGCGTGCTGCATGATCACGAACCATATGAAATAGTCGTCACACCACTTCCACGCAGTTCCATGAAACCTCAAGCTTTTGATCACTTTTAATACATATTTGTATCTTTTATACATGTCTATATACATATTTACATGTATAAAATATATATACATATATTCCATTTTCCAGAGGTCAACCTTTCTGCGAAAAAGAGGAAATATGTGTCTGTCATCAGATCAAATGACAGAACTCAGTTTGCGCTTCCCAGATCTTTCTGCCATTGAGAAAGAATTCAAGCTGTTCTCGACTCCCTTCCTGATGATGCAGAAGAAGTGAAGAGAGTCTGAACTAGAACTGATGGAGATGCAGTGATGAATCTCTGAAGAACCAGCTTCAGTTTCTCTCCCTACCGACTTCTACTGGAGCTTGGAAAAGGCCCAAAAGGCTAAATTTCCTCTGATGTGATTTATATATATATATATATATATATATATATATATATATATATATATATATGTATATATATATATATATATATATATATATATATATATATATATATATATATATATATATATATATATATATATATATATATGTATATATATATATATATATATATATATATATATATATATATATATATATATATATATATATATATGCATAATTGACCTCATTTGATTCATTTGGCCATATACCTCACCTGAGTAGCCCAGACTTTCATATATTTTTCTGTTTGTGGCCCTCGGTGAAAAAAGCTTTGACAGCCCTCATATATGTATATATAATATACATATTATATATATATATATGTGTTTGTATATATATATGTATATATGTGTATCTATATATATATATATATATATATATATATATATATATATATGTGTGTATATATATATATATATATATATATATATGTATATGTATGTATGTATATACATACATATACATATATATATATATATATATATATATATATATATATATATATATATATATATATATATATATATATATATATATATATGCATGTGTATATATATATATATATATATATATATATATATATATATATATATATATGTGTGTGTGTGTGTGTGTGTGTGTGTGTGTGTGTGTGTGTGTGTGTATATATATATATCCCTCTAAATTAAAGCTGCTGTCAGCTGTGACTGAGCCGAAGGATCGCCGGCTCTCCCGGCCTCGAACATCCGCCTGACAGGCGAACGTTCTCGGACGGACGAGCCGGCGATCCTTCGGCTTACCCCGACGTGCTGGAAGCGAGGGCACAGCTGCCAGCAGCTTTAATTGTTCTTGTTTTGTGTTACTTTATATCTCAATTTATATTTAATGAAGTCTATGCCTGTGTCTCTGAACATACAGCACTTTGTTTATGTTAAATGATTTTGTTGGAAACATGTATTTATTATTTACTTTTACTGTATTCTAGAGAGAAAGAGACATAGACAGAGAGAAAGAGATGCACTGCATTTGTACAGGAGTGTGTTATTTGTTCAGTTCACCAGAGGTCACCATTGTGCGTAGACAAAATAGTTGCTGTGAACAGAGCTCGGCCGATGGCGTATATATTGTCGTATATACTGCAGACCGTGATGTTATGTTCTTCACGTTTTTATTTTTTATTTTAGAAAGAGATTATTGTATTCGGTTGGTGCTGGATCAGGTGTGTGCAGCAGGTTGTCTGAGATGAGCTCCGCCGTGGTTTGGGATGCGCAATGCGCTTTGCTGCCGCTGCTGACTGGGACTGCTGCAGCGTAAACAAAACTAGAGCCTGCAGCGCTGCTGTCAGTGGGCAAAAAGATAACGACACATAGTCAATGGTAGTTGACTTTTCATCTTAAACGAGCTCGGTTTCATGATGAACCCTCTGTGTTGTTGTTTTTTCTTCTAGTGCGCAACGACTTATTTTCTGCAGCGGAGAATCCGGCTTATTTATTTCGTAATTAAACTGGACATCTGTCGCTCAGCACATCTGCCAATTCGAACTAAACAGCATCCTATCGTTGGATTAATCAGATGGACTTTGCTGTCGAATAAGTATCGACTCCTTCTTGAATCAGGAAAATGAGCGACAACCAGGACACATCGGATGCCGAGGAAGACACCACTCCGCCCGGGAGCGCGACCTTGCCGCTCCGGCCGCCGTGCGACCGCCTCCCTTGCAACAAGAGCGGCGTGTGCTCCCGCTCCTACTTCGTGGTAGTCATGGTGTTTTTTCACGTATACATCATTAATGTTATAGCACTGCTATTTTACGTTCACTATAACAGCGGGCAGGATGATGCGACCCCGAGTCGTGATGCTCCGAGCAGTAACCACCAGCACCCCGAGCCGCGACGTCCGCCATCAAAGCCTGAGTTCCTTCGTGATGTTTCCCTAACAAGGATCGAGGGGATAAGGGTAAGAGTAACGTGATGATGCACCACTCCCACTCTTTCATGTATACCCTGTGTTTCTATGTCACGCACAGTAGGCACTACGACACCACTCCTCTGCTTCATATCTTAGGTGGGGCACGTCCAGAAGGTGTCACTGGTGCCAAGCAAAGTGCATGAAATGCGGACTCTGAGTCTGAAACCACTGCTGTTTGGTAAGAGCAGAAACACAAATGTGTCAAAACAGATTTGCAGCACACCCACATGAGCCTCGAGTTAGTGGCCAAAGAGTCTTCCTCTTATTCTGATGATGAAAGCAAACATGCATTCACCACATACGTGTCCTTGTTTTCATCTTCGTAACTATCACCCCCAAACACATAACCTAGTTTAAATGCGCATGCTCAGGTCAACCAAGGCTACATGAAAAACGTCAATAAGTCCTGAGGCAACTGCCCCTATTAAGGCCTCATAATTGATCGGGACATAACACAATTCAAAATGTAGTCATTAGATGTGCTGGAGTAAAGATGGTACAAACATTTCGAAGTGGAAAATGTCACTGTATTGTTTGTCTTTCTCGTTCATTTATGTTTCATTTATGTAACAAGCATTTCACTTTGATTTTGACTGGTTCAATGTTGATATGAGTGGTTCCGCTCTTAAATACTTTTCCATATTTGGGCTACTGCGAAATATATTTTTGACTGTAAATCATCTTCTGATAATTTTCTCTATTAAACCTTACGAAGTAAAGAAACATGTGTATCACAATTTTGTAGAGACCAAGGTGATAACCCAAAGGCTTAGCATGTACTTTCATGTGAGACAAATTAACAAATCCTTCAAGTGAAGTAGCTGGAAAGGTTTTGCATTCCTGCTTTATGGATGGAATGATTAATCGAATACCGATTAATCATTCTGTTGTTTGACTCATGTATTAATTTACTTCACTTTAGCTTTACTCTTTTTTTTACATTTTGAAGCAAGGGTCTAAGAACTAAGGGTGTCATATGCTGTGCAGATTGTAAAGCCCCTTGAGGAAAATGTGTGATGTTGGGCTATAGACATAAAATGTACTGGACTTCTAGTTAAAACTAGAATACAATAATACGGTTGCAAATCAGAAAATGGAATCCAAGATATTTTACTCTGTGTAAAACTGTCCGTCTGTGTTTTTCTGCAGAGATCCCTGGGTTTTTGTCAGAGGATGAGTGCCGTGTGGTAACGCAACTTGCACAGCTGAAGGGTCTGATGGAGAGTCAGCTAATGATGCAAGACGGCCAGGAGGAGCTGGCCAAGGAGCTCAACCTCAGCCCAGAGGAGATCTTCAACCTTCTTGATATAAACCAGGATGGACAGTTGCAGCTCCATGAGGTGTATGTCAGTTTGTGGATTGTGAGCATGTACTGTATGAAATGCAGTACTTTTTTGGTTCAGAGTTGGTTAACTCATCCTGTCTTTACTATCCTGCTTCCAATAGATACTGACTCACTATCGAGTGAGGGACGGCATCTGGCTCACACCGGAGAATCTGCGAGAAATCTATGCGGGACTCAAAGCTGACAAGGATGGTGATGGTAAGAAATCAACGTTGTTCTTTTTTAAAAACATTATTTGTGTACATATTTGTATTTCTTAAATATAAGTTTAATTTGTGAGATAATTTTAAACATTTGTATACACTTCACTAAAAGTGCAACCTATAAACTAGTTTTACAACACCAGGTGGGACAGCAGTGACAAAACAAAAAGTATATTGAATATAAAAAAAAGTCAACTTAACTTATGGTACAAATTGTCATTAACGCAATAAATTAAAATGTACACAAGGCATCACAATATGTTCATCTCATATTTTGGACAGGTTTGTTGAGTCTAGAAGAGTTCAGGCTGCTGAGCAATGACGCCTTCCAGCGCTTCCTGCTGCAGCGAGGGGTGAAGAGGAGTCAGCTGGTGAGGAACAGCAGGCACACCTGGCTGTATCAGGGCAAAGGAGCACATAAGGTCCTCCAAGACATCAAGACGAGGCAAGCAAGTCAAACCATCTTCTCAGATTGCTGTAGTGAATAACTAGAATAATTGAAATATTACTTGGGTTTCACAAATTGAAAGGACAGTTTTAACTTTTTCGTAACATTTCTCCAACAAAGGGTGACTCGTCTCACTCGGCTCCCACCCGCATTAGTTGACCTCAGTGAGCCCCTCCAGGTGGTTCGCTATGAGGAGGGAGGACACTACCACGCCCACCACGACAGCGGGCCTGTGTATCCTGAAACCGCATGCACACACACGCGCCTTGCAGCGAACACCTCCACTCCGTTTGAGACATCCTGCAGGTGAGATCCCTGAGCTGCACAGTGTTGGCTGAAGCAGCATTTATCTGCAACTGTATCTATGAATGTCCAGATTTGAATTAATCTGCGCAGTGTGATTACTAAACTCCATTGTGACAGCTTGCATGGTGGTTTATGTGACTCAACATTGTCAACCTGTAAACATGTGTGTGTGCCTCTTGTTTGCAAAGTGTTGTATATGTGTGTGTTTTTTGGCACCATACATGTATGTCAATTTAAACCTGTGTTGCACACCTATAGGTACATCACAGTTCTCTTCTACCTGAACTCTGTCGAGGGGGGTGGGGAGACCGCATTCCCTGTGGCAGACAACAGGACCTATGATGAAGTGGTGCGTAGTTGTGCGTGGAAATGTGGAGGGAGAGCCCTGCAAAAGTAATGCATACATGCTGCGCATGTCTCTCATAGCTGCGTTATTGTCAGTGAGTGCATGGACCTGACGTTGAGCAGACGCAGTCACTGAGTTGGAATGTGTTGTTGTAGTCTCTCATACAGAATGACGTTGATCTTTTGGACACCAGAAGGAATTGTGACAAGAGCAACCTAAAGGTGAAGCCTACCAAGGGGACAGCTGTTTTCTGGTACAACTACCTTTCTGATGGAAAAGGTAGGATTGAAAACTTTGTTTACATACTGTTGCACTGAAGATGCAAACCAGCAACTATTTCATTTTCATTTGATGTAGGAGAATATTTTTACGATACGATTTTTCTTACATACACAATGTGTGCCATATTGTTTCTCCAAATTAAAACACGAACCATTCAAAATGATATGTTACTAAATGGTCATTACGACCATTTAGTAACATATCATTTTGAATATCCTATTACAATATTAATACAAATTAAACTAAGAGATTACAGCCATGCTAGCAGTTCTGTGTGAGGCTACACTTCACAGTGGTTCTTTGAACGTCATGCTAATGTCATCGTGCTTACATGCTCATGAAGACAACACTAACACACTGATGTTTGTCAGATGTAATGTTTAGTAATGTATCTTCCATCTAATTTTTGCATGTTAGCATGTGAGCATTTGGTAATTATCACTAAACACAAAGTACAGCTGATAGAGTTTTGCAGATATTTGGCCATAAACCAATGAAGTGGACAAATGGTAGCGCTAGAATAAACGTCAGAGGATAACCAATACATTGTCCAGGAACCATGAATATCTGTATAAATGTCAATCTAGTAGATGTTGAGACATGTAAAGTAAGTGCTTTGACTTAACACTAGATGAAATGTATGGGGTTCACCAACATTTTTACCTCAATTCGTCCAATAGTTACAGAGATCAGTCTGGATCCCAGTGGTAGGCCGACATTGGTAGCATGACTAAAATAACAAAATAACAAAAGTATAGTAGTTCATATTGACCAACGAGTTGAGTGTGAGCCCTTAAAGAACATGGTGCCATGATGTTGTGAACAAAGATTACATTATTACTATTATTATTTTTCCCTACTAGGTTGGGTGGGAGAGCAGGATGAATATGCACTACATGGAGGATGTGTGGTCACCCATGGCACTAAATGGGTTGCAAATAAATGGATAAACATTGATCCGGATTACCAGCGGCAGGCTCGCTATCAGCAGCTGGTTTCACAGCAGCCAGAGGATGAAAATGATGAAGGTCTGACTCTGAACCCGGACCTACAGAGTTCTGATACCCATCAAGAATTGTAGCTCATAAACCAAATGTGTACAATAACAAAAAAAAATCTGTCTAGCCTTCCTGTCCTGTGCACAACTTCTTTGGCAAGATCCCCTGTGTCCAGTTTGTAGAGACAATATTTATTCAGGGAATGAGGTCACAGTGGGTTTATGCAACTGTAAAGAGAGGATTTTATAAATATTGCTTGGATATTGTTATATAGAGATGCACCAATACTGATATATGTCTGACACTGAATCAAAAAGCTGGATCAGGTATCGACAATAGGCTGATTGGATGCCATTATTTTAATAGATAACGATGCAGTACATTTATATCTATGTATTTAGTTGTTACATTTTGTTTAACAAAGTTAGGAAAGCAATGTTTAAGTCAGGTCGGATGTTGCCTTACACATAAAAGACTGATCCCAGTGAGGTATACAGTTTATTAACTAAAATCTGTATCGGGACTGAAAAAGTTAGATTGGTGTATCCCTATTGTTATACTGTTATTTTTAAATCTCCTATAGTTTCCCATTTTAGGAATGTTGCACTCGAAACTCATGAAAACAGTTGAGACAAAAATTCCCTTTGCATGCATTAGCTTCACAGAATGTCTGTTTGCTGTTGCTATGAGCAGAAATTGCACTTAAATATTGAAATGGCTACTGCAAACATTTCAATGTCCTACCTTGTTAATGCTGCCATTACCAAAAAAGGCTCACACTGTCCGTGTGATGCATGTTGTCTTGTATTTGTTCCTTGAATTATTTTCTAACAGATTCTTCTTGAAAGGTATTGTTGAGATTCATTTTATTACTTGTATTTTTCTCAAAAAATGCACTCTATTGTCCTCACACTTTTAATAAAGTTAAATTAAACTCATGTGTCTTCCTACTTTGAGAATAAGATTCATAAATATAAGTCATCAATCGTCTTGTAGAGTTGTTCTGATATCTAAACCAGTATTGAAAATGCCTCCACTCCAATCTAAAATGCTGGATCGTGTACGCGAGTCTGCACTGATCTGATATAATGTTATCATATATCATTTATCAGCTCATTTCAGTGACGCAAGAACAACAAGACTAGTCACTCACAACCCGACCCATACAAGCTGCCCAATCGGGAGGCCACTGCAACTCACAACAGCCTTGAGAAACGAGCGGGATGGGCTACTCGTTAGCCAGAGCTAGCTAAATGTAATAATTTTGGCAATATTTTACTCTTGAATATCTGTCTATCATTCATTCTCTTTATTTGTTCAAGACCTGAGCCAGGTCATACTTTACAACAATGATATCAATCAAATCATCCATACAGGGTTGGTAGTATGTAGCTGTTAAAAAATGATAATATGTATATATATATATATATATATATATATATATATATATATATATATATATATATATATATATATATATATATTTGTTTTTAACGCACTGGTATTGTAATTGGTATCGGGAAGGAAAAATGGTATCGGAATATCTCTTCTAGTATCTATTAATTTACAAATACAATTTCAGAAAGGTTTCTGATATTGCCCCCAGTCAATGTTGAGACAGTTTTTTTCCATCTTCAGTGCTGGATGTCCTGTTTGGTTGAAGTCCTTAAAGCTTTGTGTTGCTGTATGTGTCCTGAAATCAAACAGTTTTTAGATTTAGTCAAAATGACATGATTAAACGAAACGTTTTTAGATGAACGAAAATGTTTGAGTTTTACCATTGGACCATCCAACTGAAGAGTCACCTGAACATCAGCAGAATATACTCACCACCGGTGTCTCGTATCTGGAGAGCGATGATGCTCCACGGTGGTTCAGACAGTAGAGCACGGCGTCATGAACGGAGGCAAAAAGATGCCTCTTAGTCACTGACTCGGAGAAGAAGTCCCCAAGCTCTAATTGTTCCACCACAGAGGCTGAAGAGAAAACAGTTTTAAAGGCACAACATGACCACCACAATGAGCCTTTTCATGTTGCAGAGGAAGTGAGAAAGTGTTCACTCACGTTGACAACCAGCCATGTAGATATCTACGTCAATCTCACTGAAGTCCTGGAAAATCTGACAAAAAAAAATCCTCATCAAAATCTACCACTGAACAAAATCACAATTCTTTCCTATCAGGTACTACTACTAATCCTAATCGTCCTAATAATCTATCTCACAGTAAATCATCAATGTTAATTTAACTGCAACAGTAAAACTATCCATCATGTGTAACTAGAACTTAATAAATTCCAATTTCAGTGACATCAGAACTTGCAAAGACTAAATGAAACCAAAATCTGTTTGTCTTTTAATGAAGATTTGTCATATTTCTCTTCCTCATGATAACAATAGGAATCTCTTTCTTCATTGTGTTTTTACCGTTTACAAATGTATTTATATGTCAGGACCGGATGATTGCAGACCTGTATTTAACTTTCTTATTGTCAACTAAATCAGTCTATATTAACATTGTAAAATTAGCTGTTAATAAACACATAACTCCCAAGCTCTCCTTGTAAAACTCCCATGGCAACCTTTATAAATTGCTTACGCTTTTAAAAATAACACTTCTATCACTATATTTATTAAAAGGATTAGACATCTGGATGACCTGAAAGGAAAAGGGTGTTCCTCTAAGGTTTCAAAACAAGTACAAATGTGTTGACAATTTTCACTTATGTTTTAAGTTTCGTTCAGGGGATATTTGTCCCTGCTGTACTTACACTTTTCATAGTCTTGATAGCCACTATGTCAATGAAGTTAGCCGTGGAGAGGTCGATAATGATGGAGTGAATGTCCCAGGTCCACTTGCCCAGGGACCCAAGGGAGACCCGCTCCAGATCGTGACTCAGCGTGTCATCACTGCTGGATCCCAGAGTGGTGGTGTCCCCGTCCTGCAGCTCAGACATCCACCCTAAGCTGGTGCAGTCTGGTTCTCCTCCCTTCAGGTACTCCCACCTGCAGGGGCCGTCTGGTGTTCGAGGAGTGATCGGGACGACAAACACTGTCCCGTTCTCCCTCTCAGTCCAGTCCTGCTCCTCCTCATCTGTAACAATCCTGTCCACGCATGTGTCGATCCAGCGGCCGGCCTCTTCCTCCACAGAGAACACCGATGCTCCAGACAGCTGTTTAGCGGCCCTCTGAGCCCTCTCTCTCTGCAGAGTGGCAAGTGAAAGAAATGATTCAAACTTCTGGTAGAGTAAGTTGACTTTTTGGTAGTTTGGCTTACTGTAGTTCTGTCCAGTGTGACAGCATGCAGGCACTCTTCAGAAAACTACTATAACTCAGGACTTTGGTGCCAGTTTTCTAGAGGATAAGTGACCAATAGGTCAAACACTGGAAAAAATAGTGTGGTCCTTAACATGTTTGTAAGCAATGGATTGTTTATAGCATACCTCTTTCTTGGCTTGCCTTTTTGCCCGTCTCTCAGCCCTCTTTTCTCTGCGTCTCTGTTTGGCCTCCTGCCTCCTCTTGTAGATAATCATTTTACTAATGTCAAGCCCACTCTAAAAACAGATAAAGAAGAAAAATAAAAAATCATCTGCATCTTATCCAAATATAACAGGGAACAAAAACAAGAAAGTATTGCTTTGGTAAAGAAGAAATTATAGAGCTGGACCAATAAGTCAATTAACTGATTAATCGATTGACATGAATTGAATCAGCAAGTATTATGATAAAAGATTAAAGGGAACATGTGTCACCTTTTTTGTTTATGTCCTATAAACGATCGGTTGACGGTCGATTGTGTTTTGGCTGACTCGGATATTCAGCTGTATTTATTAAAGCCGGAGTATTCAGCTGAAGAAATGCAGCAAGAGAGGCCGAGCAAATTTTCCTTTTAATTGTCTGTTTTCACGTAAAAATGCAAAAAGAAGTCTCTCAAATGTGATTTGCTGGTTTTCTTTGTCACTTGTATTTGTTTTTTGGACTATTGGTAAGAAAAAGACAAAAACAGCGTGGCCATTTTTTTACTATTCTCTGGCATTTTCTAGAAATATAATCACCAGATTACACATTATTAATGAAAAATATTCATTAGTTGCAGCCCTACAGTAAATATAGTATTTATTATGAGGGAGAACAAACCTTTTCTTTTAGAGCATCAAGGTAGAGATCAGCATTGGCGAAATATACCGTAGCAGAGGAGCGAAATATAGTAACACCTGGAATCTCTCTCGCCTGCCAAATAGCAAAAAGTCATTAGCTTGTTTTGCGACATAAGAAGCTATAATGTATGATTTCCTATATTTCTGTCTCACCTCTCTGTGGGTCTCTATATCCACATACAGTTCTGTACCTGGAACATTTCCCAGAACGGAGTATGTTGGCCTGAATGGAATAAAAACACAACATTATTTATGTGTGCAATATGTTTTGATACCGTATTTGTCTAATCCAGACGTTCTTACTCATATTTTCTCACACACACACTATAACTCAGATACTGAAATATACTGTGATGAGGTGCAGAGGAGTCTTACAGCTGAGTTCTGAAAATAACAGTCATCAGAGCAAAAATGATTGACGCTGCCAGACCCAGATCCAGATTGAGCAACATGGTTGACACCCAAGTGACCAACCACACCACCTGGGGGATGCAGCATGACATTACGCATTCCTTAGTATGATTATGAAATGAAAACAAGAATAATGACACATTTCCAGATTCAACACCACAGCAAATTCTGTCGGAGTTGGTGCTTTGAAGTTGTTGTTTGTTTAAATGAGTAAAAAACTTCCCACCAGATCGATCTTGCTGCGTTTCCACAGTGTTACAATGTCAGAGTGCTGCTTGAACATCCCCTTAAGATTTACAAAGACGATTGCTGCAAGGACCGCCTGAAACAAGCACACCCACATTTTCACATTATTAATCAGATGTGTACACAGAAGAGTGAATGAGGCAAAATAAATCCATTATTATCAATGTTTACTGCAAATCTACAGAACACATGAGTTGTACAGCCACTGAACCTTTGGCAGCTCCTGGAATAGAGGTCCAAGTTTCAGGATAGTCACCAATACAATGAGAGCTGAGGCCACTCCAGCCATCTGCAAGAACACCGCAAAGGTTGTTTCTGGTTTTATTGTCATATTTGTGTTAAAAAAGCATGTTAACACATTCGTTTGTGCATCAGAAAGAGATTAAGTCCATTGTTGGAGAATACCTTGACAGCAGATATTTTCAATATGTAGTACTCTAACAACTTTAAAGTGTGGTTTGCAATAATGCATTGATGTTGATTAATCGTGTTTAGATAAATAATAAAAACCTCTCTGTGTACAAAACGTTCTGGTACATTACCTTTAGCTAGAATTCGACAGGTGTATTGGTCTCCCTGAAGTTAATTTCCAATGATAATAATTTGCTGATAAAATGATCTTTTCAGGAAAATGTCAGTAATAGTTTGATGGGCTTTAATGCTTAATGCTTATCAAAACCCTGTACCGTGTTTTAGAGAGGAAACCTTTCGTGTGGCAATTTTTTTTGTAGAGGCTGGGGCAGTTGTTTGTTTGCAATAAATAAAAAGTTATGTTCACGTCTGACACAGTGTCACCAATGTTTTCTTTAAAGTCCATGTTGGCTTGGACTTGTTTGTGCATTACACACTAACTAACAAAACTAACTAACTATGTTACTGCATAATACATGTTTTTAAGTTAAAAACTACAGTACATGTTCTAATAGCATCAGTTTTGAAATTTTACATAATGTGGTTTTGTTTTCTTAAACATCATTTGTTTTTTTACGCTAACTCAATCATCCTTTAATGGGTCATATGCATTGTATTTTTCTTAAGTACTCCTACATGTTACATGTTCACAGCACTTGTTCACAGGCCATGCTGATGTAATGTTTTTACTTCTGTTGCTCACTCACTTGTGTTTTTCCTCCTGTGGTCTCTTGGATGAGACTTCGAGACATGGAGGAGCAGACAGAGAAGCACTGGAAGAAGCCTCCCACTGCATTACTGAGACCCAGTGCCACCAGCTCCTGCAGCAGGGGGAAGACAAGAAACACAAGCATGAGCAGGAAAATACAGAGAGAAAGGAACTGGATCTGCAAAATTAGATAGATAGATATATACTTTATTAATCCCCAAGAGAAAATTTGTTGTCGTAGTGGTGCCTTACAACTTACAGGACTTTAATGAGAGTTGTGGTTTACCTGGTTGCTGTCCACATTGTATCCATGTTTCAGTGCAAATGTTTTGCCTAGCGAAAAAGATACGGCGTATCCAACCATGGCCAATGCAAAAGCGTCCCCAATAACTTCTCCAAAAAGACTTGCATCTGGTAAACTGGGATAACTTAGACTGGTTCAAAGGAAATTAGTTAGTTTTATCAAGCTTGAAATATGACTCAACAAATAATTACAACGGTATAACTTGAACTCCAATGCTTACCCATTCGGAATTTCTCCAACAACTGAAATAGTGTAGTTGCTGTTCAAGTGGGTATAGGTTGATATTAATGTCCCCACCACAATCTAAAGCCATCACAGAAAGCATACAGATCATAAACACAGACAACAACTAAAAGTCAAATTTCACAACACATCAGACCTTCAATAATTACAAATCTGGTGAATCATATGCTAGATGTGAACCTAATTATTAACCATAAATATCTCCTTTTTGCTGTGAACTGCAAAAAAATGCAGAGGCCCGGGCACTACTGCTGATTCAGCTGCTTGTCTGTGCTCTTACAGTGCTGCAACATCAGCAGCTGCACAGAGCACAGGTGGTGATAACATAAAGAGAGGCCAGAGTGTGTCCTCTTATCAACTCACTGTGATGAGCTCCACTGGGATGGGCACCGGCAGCTTTGGACTGAGAAAAGAGTTGAGCTCCTTGGCTGAAATTAGAAACACCATGGACACAGCACTGACCAACAGTGTGGGAAGATGAGTGTGTGGCAGCAACATGCAAACATCCTTCAGAGTCTAAAAATGGAGTAAGTAAAAGCAGGAGATGGTTAAAGCTTCCTACCGTACACATTAAAACACACATGCTTCGCTGCACACTACTGATGGTTTTAGTCAGAATTCAGTATGACATTACATATCCACATTGTTAACGTATTCACCAATCTATAATGTAGACTTATCTTAAAAGAATTACAACCTTTTGATTGTCATACATTCTTGCTTTTAGTTTTTAAAACATTGTTGTGACCTGGTGCCCTATTGGTTGACAGATTGAATTGATCCCTGACATCCTGTTTCAAGTGCATCACAGCTCTGTCCCCAAAACTAAACATGGAGCCGCAACATTCAGTTTTTATGCACCTGGACAAACTCCCAGAAAACTGCAGGTCTGCTGCAACTCTCAGTTATTATAAATCACGGCTGAAGACTCTTCTGTTTGCTACTGGTATTTATGAAAGTATTATATATTTATTTCACTGCACTGTAACTTTGATTTCAACTCCTATCTTATTCTAATTGAGCTTGTTTAAATTTACTATTCAATTCTAGCAGAAATGGGTTATATAAATACATTTGAATCTCAGACCTCATCTAAGTGTTGAGTGTCTTGGTGCACAAAGGACCAAGTCCTCAAAATGGTTTAATGAAGAAGGAAAAATGATCACATCGCTCACATTTGTCAAATCAAATGATGCCTTGATATCAGACAATAAAGCATCATATTCAAATAATGTTTTATGAGGTCCATATTTTGTTTTAAATAGTCAAGTTTTATAACTTGTGTCTCTCAGGTCCTGTTTTGTTGTGAAGCAATTATGTGTTTTTTAATGTAACTACATATTTATATTATCTTGTATTAGAGATTATGTATCTCAAGGGACGTCGTGGTAAATAAAGATTCAATGAAAGTTAACCTGAGGAACACACACACTCTTTTGTAAATATTACTTTTGTAATGACGTTATGAGATCAGTGCTGGTGTATCAACAAAAACACAGCAATCAGAACCAAATACTTGGCAGTACTCACATACACCAGCAACAAGGGACCACTAAACCGTGCTGGTGAAACTCCAAAGATGTGCTTGAGTTGTGCCACCACAGCGTGGGCTGCCGCTGCTGTTGTGTAAGCTCGCACCAGAGGTTCAGACAAGTATGTCCCCACAAATCCAAACTTTACCAAACCCAGTACCACCTATGCAAACGATAATATATGTGAATGAGTATTGACAGCTGTAATAACGGAATACAACATTATGATTTATGTGGGCTGCTGTGTCCTGACCTGAATAAGTCCTCCTAGGACCGTAGTAGCAGCCGCCACCTGCACCCTGTAAGAGTCCCGGGCAGCGATGTCTACCTCTGCAGTGACGTTGGTCCCATTTGTTATGAGGAAAGCTGAGTCTGGAGCAAGTCTCTCCGTCACACTACCCACCATGATGCTGAGCACAGTAAATGTACCTGAACACAATGAAAGATAGCAGCACATATCATTATACAGAGGTCATGATGGCTACAGTTACATGGTCTCTCTCTCTCTCTCTCTCTCTCTCTCTCTCTCTTTCTACTTACCAATGGAGATATGACGTGATGTTCCGAAAAAGAAATAGATCAACGCTGGATAGAGAGACGAGTAGAGCCCAAATACAGGAGGCACAGAAGCTAGCAATGCATATGCCAAACCTGTGAAAAACAGAAGTTCTGTTACACCTGACTCAGCTTACTCATGAATATTTGTATGAACCATTTTTACTCTAGTATTACTGGCAAAAAAAGAAGAAGTTAATAAAACATGTCTAAGCAAAATATTGCTCCTGAGTCAAAATGGATATTTACTCGACCATTATTTGCTATTGTCATACCTTGTGGCAGGTGCATTATGCCCACACTGATGCCAGCGATGAGGTCTGGCATGCCATAGTCCCAGATGGAGTACTTGGGCAGCCAGTACAACACAGGCAAGCTGCTCATCACACTTTGTTTCAGTCTGGGTACTGTACATCTGGAAGAGATTTGAAGGATACGCAGAAGTCTTTTATTGGCTGATATCTCAAAGCATACATTTACTGAAAATGTTTCTCTGGTTGACTTTGACAAAAAGATAAAACTACAAAAGAGTAAGATTCAAAGTTACAAGATCAAGCCATTACATTTGCCTTACCTGAAGGAGTCTTTAAGGTGTTCAGTTAGAGAAGGGTGAGTGTCAGAGTATGTTTTTCTCTGCGTTACCGCTTCCAGTTTCTCCTCATCAAGCACTTCCCGCTCCACTCTGTATTTCCCAAGTCTCCGTGTAGAGTCCATTGAGCTGAATCTGTCAATATCTGTGCAACTTCAATGGTTTTACTCTTTTAATATGCAGTAAAGGAGATATATGCCAAAGACTTTACTACAAATGTTTCACCAAACTGACAAGAGAACAACTGTATCTGCATATGTATATCATATTGCCGAATGATTAACGATAGTCAGGACATTGTGGGCAGAGCCTCTTCATGACAATGATGGATGACCGGAAGAAGGAAAGGATGTAATTATACTCTTAAAGTGGAAAAATATTAACTCTGTTGAATTTCAATGGATGTTTGACAGGTATTTTCCCATTCTTCCTGGTCTTTTTTTCCATTCACTTGCAAAAGTAAAGCTAATGAACCATGAAATGTCCCCTTTAGCTCAAATTATATTGGTCAAGCGAGTCTTTATTAGGGCCTTTGTTCTTAATATTCTTATTATTGTTGGTACAACAATTTCACAAATTTGGATTTATGAATCAAACTTAATAGATAAGATCTGATTTTTGTTGCCATGCAGTATACTGGGCCTTTAAGAGAGTGCTGTCATGAAATCTGAATCCGAGCCGGGAGCAATGTTTCATTTCAGCCATTCCAGAGCTGCAGGCACGTGACGAGGCAAACTAAGTGGAACAAAGAATGACTTTAATCACACAGTACAACGTAATGCCAATGAGTCAAATAAAGAATGTAAAAATTATTCTCAATATTTGTCACTATCGTAGCTTAAAAACAAACAAAGGTAGATTTCCTGACCACTCAAACCCTTCTGACCTACTTGCTGTTTGCCACAACACTGTCTATTTTGGGTTAGCAGCTCAGAGGGCCACAGCGGCGGAGGGGGTGCATACCTTTGTCTCTTGCAAGAGCTCAGACCCTCTTCAACACCCCTGACTGACGCATTCAACAACACATGAAAAACATAGATATTTACTTGTCTTTTTAGACCAAAGAGAGCAGAGGAACTGGAGACTATGGTAAGGCTTTTACAAGTAAATGCTGTATGATGTGAACAGATATACGGCTAACATAAGGGAGTCTACATGTTATTTGGACAATGGTGAATTTTGCTAGTATTTATTATATCCAAAGCTAATTAGATATTCTGATTAAATGTGAAGTCCATGGACATATTTGTACAGGTTTGCCATTACTTTGGCCACAATAGAGATGTGGTTTTGTATGATTTAAATATGCTCTACATTGATTCTCATGGTTAATCAAGTAAAACAATAGTTACTTAATTCTTGTATTAACATTTTTCACGTAATCGATTTTTAGGACACTAAGATTACCAAATGAGTATACATAAAAAGTTGATTTAACTAGCAGTTACAGCATTACAAGTACATTTCGCACAAGCATTTGCTTATTAAACTGCTAGCTAGTTGATGACATTCATTGCTGCTATGTATTTGTTTCTGGGTTTTTTTTCTTTGTTTTTTCAGAGACAAAGTCCTGACCAAGTTGTTCAGAGTACATAAAACGTATTGTGTAACTTTTTAAATATCATCGTTTCTAAAGAAGTTGAGGCAAAATGGATTTTACGGCCAAACATGGGCTGGTGCTGCTCAACCAGCTGAGGAAGATGAGGGAGGGTGAGCATCTGACAGATGTGGTGCTGGTTGCTGAGGGCATCAGCTTTCCATGCCATCGGGTCGTTCTGGCTGCCTTCAGCCCATACTTCCGTGTAATGTTCACATGCGGCTTGCGTGAGTGCAACAACAGAGAAATATTCCTGCATGACACCCCTGCAGACAGCCTGGCCCTCCTATTGAACTACATGTACTGCTCTGATCTTCCTCTCACCAACGCCAATGTACAAGGCATCTCTATTGCCGCTTTCCTCCTGCAGATGGATGACGTCTTCACTCGCTGCCAGCAGCACATGACCGAGAACATGGACGCCTCCAACTGCCTTGGTGTGTATTACTTTGCCCGTGACCTTGGTGCAGAAGAACTGGCTGACCATGCTCAGCGCTTCCTGCGGCAGCACTTTGACCAAGTCTGCCAAAATGAGGAGGTCTTGGAGCTGGAGGCCCATCAGCTGGGAAAGCTCCTGACTTCTGATGACCTCAATGTTTCACAAGAAGAGACCATCCTGGATGTTGTCCTGCGCTGGGTCAAACACAGCACTCTGATGGATGGAGAGGTTCGCGTTCTGCACCTTCCAGAGCTCCTGAGAAAGGTCCGTCTGCCACTGATACATCCTGACTATTTAAGAGAGGCAAAGAAAAGAAACACGGCTCTCCTGGCAGATGCTGAATGTCTAGAGATTCTCAATCAAGCCTTGGAGGCCACAGCGATGCATCCCTCAGCTGCACCACGCAAACTAAAGCTGCGGTACGGCATGGAGACCACAGATCTGCTGCTCTGTGTTGGAAACGACGGCGACGGGATCAGGTCAAGATACGGCAACTATACCGAGCGCAGCTTTTGCTATGCCCCATCCACAGGCCGAATCTACTACATAACTTCCCCTCGCTATGCGGAGGCTCTGGGGTACGTGTGTGCCGGGGTTGTAACTGAAAGAAATGACATTATAGTGGCAGGAGAGATAGGTGCACGAAGAATGGCCCGACAGAAGGACATGCATGTTGAGATTTACAGGTAAGGTTTAGATGACACACTGGATAACTCTGTATGTGCATGCACACAAATGACACTGATTGTTATCTTGGGTTGTCAGGTACAAAGTAGAGGCCCAAGGAAGCTGGGAGTGCCTGACGTCAGCTGAGTACCGTGATTCATACGCTCTGGGGTCACTGGGTGACACTCTGTACCTGCTGGGTGGGCAGATGAAGCTGAAGAACCAGTTTCTCATCACTAACTGTGTGGAGCGATGGTCTCTGCAAGGAGGACCCTGGCGCAGTGCAGCACCCCTGCCGATACCTTTAGCCTATCACAGCGTGGTCAGGGTGAAAGATCGCCTTTATGTGATGGGTGGTCGAACCCCACAGGTGATGTCAAAACATATTTACACAAGTTAACTTCTTAGCAATTACTGTGAAACCTAGAGAATCAGACTTCAACACGTTTAATAAGCTCAGTGTCTGTGTGTGACTCCTCTCTGACTGCACCTGCTCTGCCACACACTCTCTCACCTTTAACCATCCAGTCATACCGGACGGATGATGAGCCCGACCGTCTTAGTAACCGCCTCCTGGAGTATGATCCAAACACAAACAAGTGGACAGAGCTACGTCCCATGCAGTACTCAAAGTACCGCAGCAGTGCTGTTGTTGTCAATGGCGAAATTTTTGTGATGGGTAATATCATTTTTTTTTCTTGGAATGCAGATATTGTGATAATCCTGAAACGCCAATTGAGCTGCATTGATTCCTAGAACAACGTTTTTTCATAAGGATTCTATTTATTTATTTTTACTATTTTGCAGGGGGTATCGGATGTGAGGGTGTGGATCGTGGACAATCCCGCCGCTGCCTCGATGCTGTAGAGATCTACAACCCAGATGGAGATTGTTGGAGGGATGGACCTCCTCTCCCATCTGCACAACTTTCACTGCGCACCAATGCCTCAAACGCAGGAGTGGTGGGAGGCAAGATCTATGTATGTGGATACTACAAAGGAGCAGGTAATTAAATAATAGTCATATCCAATGAATGAAGAGTTTGGAAGATGACTCCAAGGGACTACATTAACCATTCTGTTTCTTAACTACCTTCAGATCGTCATGATAATATAACAAAAGACATTCTGGAGCTGGACCCACGGGAGAACCGGTGGACTGTGATGGCTCGGCACGCTCTGATGCATGACAACTATGACGTCTGTTTAGTGGCAAATCTCAACCCACGGGGACTCATGTCCCCTCCTGCAGACTTGGTTAAAGAGTGACACACCTTTCAGATCAAGTCAAAGTCTGTGTTGGAGAATTAGCGAAGGCAATTAATTATTAATTATCAATGCACTTATTATTTTCAAGCGAAAAGGTTTTACTGCTCTATATGAAAGAGGATCTACGGTTAGTGATTTGCACATTGTTATAAGATTTTCATGTCAATGAGAATAGAACGATTGTTTGTAAATACAGTGTTTGCTATTGTTAATCTTAAAAGAGAATGTTAATCTGCAGAGAATGATCATCGGAATCTTGCAGCTGTGTGGGACATAGCATTATCAGCAAAACCCAAAAAAGTATCTCTTGACATTAACCAGTCATATATTATAGTTATAATTAGAGCTGCAACGATTAGTCGATTGACAGGAAATTAAATCAACATAATGGTTTCAGTCATATTTCAAGCAAAAATACTGAACCACATTTGAGTCCAGCTTTTCAAAACAAAGAAACTGAAGCCATCACAGTCACCTCTGAGAACATATGAATGCAATCTGTTGACTATTTCTTAACATATCATAGAGCAGCTAACCAATAACAGATTAACCACAACAAGAATTTGCACATTAAATGATAATATAGCTCAAATTATTATTAAGGACTCTGAAACAAAATTATGCCAAGATGCTTATGGAGTATTTGATTTGTTTATTGCAGGGTAAAGATCTATAATAAATAAAATAAATTTACAGAATATACATATCAATCCATTGTTTGTTTTGTGGAATGCTTGCTAAAGCGTAGTAATGTTTTCTGCTAATAAACATGCACCTTAACATGTATGGAGCGTGGCTGATTATTTAAAAAAAAGTTTATATTTAATCGAATCTAGAGTATAAATACAGAACAAATGTATTTAAAAAAAAATCAAGGTTAAGTGAACAATATGGATTTTTGTTTGTCAGCTGAATAACTGTTAATATGTTATTGTATTTATGTCAATCTGCCCTAAACATACTTATCACGAGTACATTTTAGACCCCTCAACAGCTCTTCCACCACAACTATAAGACAATAAACATTCATCAATGTTTTCATTCTTCAAAAAACTGAATAACTCTACAACAGATATAACATAGGTCATACGTAATGATAAATATCACAATAAACAGTTCCGGCTTTTACTCCGAACATAAGAGCACAGATGCTTCACCCTTGAATCCTTTACTCGGCCTCTAAAAGTCAAAATCACAATCCTTGTCAAACAACTGCCAGAGGCCTTCAGGTTTCACTGGGCTCCCTCTCTTGGACTCCGATGAGAGCTTCTCTAAAATGGGCTCGACTTCTAAGAAGTGCTTTGAGCTGTTGCTGTCCTGAGACCAGCAGCTGAAAGGGGTGATGAAACACCCTTCAGCTATGGATCTTATCTCCCTGTTTGGCACTTTTAGACAGTCTGGGTTGGGACTCTCCTGGCTGGTTAACATGTTCGGATCCTGACGCTCATAGAAGGGTGATGAAACATGTTGTTGTTTATCAAAGTTCATGAGAGGGTTACTGTTTTCGTTCGTGACAGTGCACTTACTCCTTTGTGAGAGCACCAACGGCCTCTTTTTGCGCTTTCTGTGGCCTCTCGGACTGAATTTCCTCTTTCCTATGATGTAGCCGGGATGCCGAGGGGGAACATCAGCCTTAGTGTTATCATTATTGTATGACTTGCGTGTAACCTGCGTGCCTTCGAGCTTGTCGTTTTGCAGGATGATGGAGAATGGCTGCTCCAGCTCTGGTGACGTCTGGATGGCATTGTCCGTCACTCTCTTTGGGCTGGGTTTGCCTGAGTGCTCTGAGACTAAGGTGCTGAGCAGCTTCAGAGCCTCTTCAAGCATGTTTCGATCTCTCCCCTGGTCCTCTGTCAGACTTTTCAGGCTAGTGTTTAAGCTTTGCAGATTCGAACAGAGTTCTGCTGTGGTGTCCCCATGCTGAAAGAAAAATCTAAATTTTATCTATAACTAATCGAAAATATTTATTATCCACCAATATCTACTTTCAGCCAATCTTGACAAAATGTGAGATAATGTTTACCTTTTGCGCAGTCTCCTCTAATTCAGTCATCATATCTTTCTGGGAGTTCACTTTATTCAGTAAAGTCTCAAACTGCTGAGAAATGTCACTGTGAAGACTGCTGAAATTATTTTGCACTGGGATGAATGAAAGACAGAAATGTGCTTGAATAACACAATGATTGAATTTATTGCACAGAAGTCAATACAATTAAAAAAAGTATGGAACTGTATATAAAATCTCCATTAGAGGAAATTATGGGTGACCAATGAATAATCATTGTGCCAAGAGCACCATCTACTGGCAATAATAAATGTTTGCTCGTGAGTCTTTATTTTTTACTAATTTTATTCAGATCTACAGAATGCAACTCTGAGTTTAATCATTCCAACAAAAAATAAATGTAAATAAATTAGGAAACTTACATGTTGATGCAAAGTTGTCAAATTTTTGAAGGACCGTTTGACACACCGCAGTATTTCTCTCTGTGCCAGCGACCAGTTGATGGATCTGAAAAACATGGCAGCACTTTGGTTTTATCTCCAAAATCTATAGCAGAATCAAAAAAGAAACAGAATGGATGCTTATCATCACTTACATTGTTGAGTGTTTCTCGAAAATGATTACATTCTTTGGCAAACATATCACTGTTAAAGCAAAGGACAGATATAAAAATGTCAGAAGTGATTAGTCCTACTTCTTTTATAATCGTAGAAGTATACATTCAAAGCGAGTAGCATGTTTAAGTCATACCCATCTGTTTTTTCTTTTGCCTTTTTCTTGTCCTCTTCAAATTTATCCAGTATTCCAAAAACTTTGCTCTTGTCCTTAAATTCTCCGAACAGGAAAGGTTTAGTGTGATAACTGCTTGAAAACTTTGGGTCACTTCCCTAAAAAAAAAAAAAAAAAAAAAAAAAGACACAATACATATGTTTCACATAATCTGAGGGATTATAAATAAAACTGTACGCACTCCTGGTCCTATGCATTGGGTCACATTTTTCATAAGATAGTATGTGTTATCCACCAAATGGAAAACAGGTATTGCAAAGAAACAGATGGCCTTACTGAACTCAATCATCATGGCCCATTTAAGTGGACTAAAGAGTCTCACAATAATGTGGAATGCACTATACGTATGTTACAAACAAGCAATATAGCAATCTCAGATTGTATAAATGGCTATTGTCTCCCAGTATATACTGCACAAATGATATAATTTGTGCAGTATATACAGTATGGCAGTATATACTGTTATATTATATAGTATATTTATATACTATATAATATATGTATAAAGTTACTAAAATTAACTAAAAAGTGGTAGCATCGCTACAACATATTGTTTACTTTACTCTTAGTACAACACATCTGGAAATATGCCCATGAGTTTGGACCACAAATATTGTACCAGGTGTGAGTAACACTGCCTTGATAGCTCAGGAATTTGTCCATAAATCTGGGGACTCAAAGATATTACTGCCACTTATCAAATTAACTTGATAGACCTCACCTCTTGTGAACTTTGTTGAGACGTCCTGGATGACAAACTCATATCTTGAGACGGGCCTTGAGAATTTTCAGGCCAAAACTGAGACCCAAAGAAAAACTGAGAGTCTGTGAAACTGGAGTAGCCGCTGGTAGCCCCATTTCTGTGGATTGTTTTATCCCCACAATGTGTGAGGAGTAAAGAAAACACAACCACACAGTTGTAGCAATCAGGTAAACACACAGATACACACTTAAAATATTCCTCCACAAATGTAGGGCTTGATTACACCGTTTTCCAGATTTAAACTATGGATCCCAGCTTCATATAATATTATTCAGAGTTGGAGAGAAGTAACCTAACCAGTTCATGGGAGTCACTGTTAAGTACCACACTCAATCTAACTAGCGTTAGCTTACCTGCTTCCAGTTGGGATGCTCAGCATCTCTTTTATGTTCTTCGTATGATTCATGGCGTTTGATTATCTGTTTGTAAAGATAACACGTTAGTAGTAATTGTAGCAGGCTTTGTCTCCGAATTATCATTCAACTGCTGACAAGTGTGTTGGAGTCGTGCGAGCTAGTGTTGCGTTAGCACGAACGTTAATCTAGAAAATACTTCACTTGCTAGCTAACGTTATAACATGCAGTCTATTTAAATTTAAGTTACTAAAAACTGTTGAGCTCGCCAAACCTTAACCATACTATTTAGTTATCTGACATCTTGTTCTGAGCAATGGTTGTCGTGGATTAAATACACAGACTGTATAGATTAAATATTGTTGTAATTGACTCACATTCTGCAGAGGCCTGTTGATAAAGATCGATAACCGACAGGAAACTCGCGAGGATTCGAATCTCCCGCCGTGTGAAAAGTGAGCGAGTGAGTGAGCGCTTTAGTTATGAAGATATGTTATGGCAATGATGAAGTGGTACATTATTGTATAGCTAATTCGAATAAATGTAGGTTTACTATCAATGCTGAATAGTTAATCTAGTAATCCAGCGGGCCCCATAGACTGAGTTTGACAAAAGGGTAAATATACAGATTTTAGGTGTGGTCTCAGTAGGGGCCTAATGGCAAACAAAATAAATAAATCATAGGGCCTTGTAGCAGGTTAATTTGGCCATTCTAATGCATTATTGGCTGCATTTCATTCAGGTGCAGAGCCACTAACCTAGTAAGCATGCAGACTCAATAGCAATGTAATAGAACCATAATTAATGTCATCAATTGCACCTGTGGCCTTTCTTGCTAAAACATGTTAAAATGTCTACTGAGATAAAGTTATTTTAATGTATTATTTCTCATAGGCTTCCTAAAGAGTATATTGTACTATACTATGCAGACATAGGCATACGTTAATGAAGCAGTAGTAGTCGTTATAGTATATATTTCAATATATCATGTTTTTATTAATTTATTTAATGTATAGTGTGCATACATATACATACGTTAATGAAGCAGTATTAGTAGTAGTTTTAGTATATATTTTAATATATTTTATTAATTTATTTTATGTGTATACTATACAGGCATAGGCATACGTCAATGAAGTATACGGTCAGGGCTTTATTTTGAAAATTGTACCCGGAAGTGTCTATGCTAAATGAATTGAAAGCAGGCTGCGCACTGTAGGATCTGTGGGTGAACTACGGAGGCGTGTTGATGACAAATCTGCCAAAACTATAGGTGCCTTTCAGATAACACCTGTGCAGCGGACCTCACCTGACGTTGATTATCAAAACCACACCTAGGAGTTTGGTCTGGTCAAAGCCTAGTGACTGGCTGGTGAGTTAACTTTTTGTTACGAGCAGCTGATCTATCTGTCATTGTAAACATAGCCGATAATGTTGAACAGATTTAAATGAGCAAATCTGCCTCTGTAACGCTGACATTGTGAGTAACTCAATATGTTAGACATCATTATTAAAGCTCTGACTGCGAATACGATTTAACGTCATAATAGTGACAGGTGCTAGGCAGCTAAACAGCTTGGTTGTACCCTGTGTGCAGCTGACGTTCGCACTTGTTCATGCCATTTCCCAAAGCATTCACGTTAACGCTTTAAAGTGGCACTACTTAGGATTTCAGTCCTGATTTTATTTCTACTTGAGTGAAAACAAGGGCTCGTGCTCAGAGTTTCAGCAAGGCCGATATCCTCCTTGTGCCACTGGCACCGCAGTGGCGAGGCGAGCCTGTGGCTGGCGAGCGTCAGGCAGGTGTCGGGACAGCGGCACCGTGGACCTGAGCGGGCGGGGCCACGTTTCCCGAGATCACTGTTGGCACGACAGGTCAGCTGCCGTAAATCGGTTTTGATTGACAGGGGAGCCGCTTTACACTGTAATGTTTACATTTCTCAACCGATTCCAACGAAACCAAGAACCTGCCTGACCCTTGCCAGAGTATTACCACTGTGCGTTCACTCAATCGTTTTTGTTGTCAGCTTCAACTTGACAGAACTGTGTGCATAGTTCCTTATGTTGTGTTTTATATAATGGAGGGAGACAATAATGTAGTTTGCAACACTGCAAATAAATATATGTATGGGCTCAATCACCACTGTGTTCCCTTATTCTTTGAGAAATAGTGACTCGACAGAAAATCTAAGAGATTGCCACTTTCGCATTTTGCCAGTATATTATTATGCATTACAAAATGTTAGTGTAAAGTTCAAAGTTGTGACGTAAAGAAAGGCTTGTGGCTTGTCTTGTCTGTATAGTTTGGATGCAACACATATACAAAACAAGTATTCAACTTAACCTATCCTCAGCCAGAATTTGTCAAATGTATTGTAATCGTTTATTTGTCAACGTATTGCATTTGTATCTAATTCAGGTCTGTTTGCTCTTTAAGGGTTGAATATGGCTCTGTCATTCCTCTTGGTCTTGGCTGCAACTGTGATTCTTATCAGACCCGAGACGCCTGTAACTAAGGTAGAAAATGGATGTTACTGAGCCAATGTGTGATTTTGTTTTGGTTACACTTATTTGCTAATCAATGAATGATGTTCTGTGTGTAGGCTTTACGTCAGAACTCACTTGAGTGCTGTGGCGAGAAACAGAGAGTGAACATCTCATGTTCAAATGACACCCACTGTGAACCAGGTAATGTGGATGTTTACTAACAGCTGAAATTGGCACACATATACAAAGTGTCACTAAGACTGTTGACCTTTTCAACGTCACATCTATTACTTGATCGTCATTATTAGAGATTAGTTAGAGTGAAATAACACTATGGTCATGAATTCATGTATCTTGTATAATTACTTTGATAAATTCAGGGTTCCTTTAAAAACATAATAGTGAAGTGTTGTTGAATTAAAATACTTAACACAGGCAATCTACCAATAATGTGACGCACTGTACAACCGGTGCAGGAGTAGTGCTGAATCCATTTTAATTTCTGTACTTTTTAAAAGAAGAGAGTATGAATTTGATCTTGAACAAATTTGAGACAATTTGCTCCTGCATGCAAGAAGGACATAGTGAAAATCACTGAAACTCATGAAACAGCTCACCCCTGTGCTTATGCGGTACCCTTATCCTTGGCAATGTGTGGACATTTTGTTTTGAGTTAACTTTAAACTAGCTATTTTTTAGATACTTTTTAGATTGATTTGGCAAAGGGTTTTATTTTTGATGAAAACAAAGAAATATATTATACATGCAGTATATAAAGCAGTTCATATAAGAAAATGTGAAAAGCATATCTTTTTTTATGTTCACTTCTATCCTTGAATATAATGGAATATAAATTGCAGGGTGAAAGTAATAATTTGTTAATCTCTGTGTGTCAAAAGGCAAAGAAAGTGAAATATGCTCTTGTTCTGGTTTCTTCAGGATGCTTCTTGCGTGTCCTTGAGAACAGCAACACTATTTGCATATTCTGTGACTCAGCAGCTGTGGATTTGGAGAACATAACAGTCTGCACCTACAGTAAGGACAGAGCTGTTTTCTTTATTTAAAAAGAAAGAAACCTGAATGTTATTTATTTTACATTTTCCACTTTTGTGTGCTCATTAGACTACACAGTGGAGAGGAAAAACCACACAACTGTAACTACAGTCATTCCTAAAATTGGTAAGATATCAAATCCAGTCATTAATAACTGATTTATTAATTTTCTTACGTATATGATGCGTTTAAATTATTAGAAAACATAATACATTTATTTCAAGCTAATGTGTTTAAAGGATATCAATGAACCAACTTTAAGGGGGTAGTATGGTAATTATTTGTTATTTTCTAAGAGTATTACCACTTTCCATGTGTTTAAAAATATGTGTATGATGTTTGAGTATGAGTTTTCTGTTTTGTGCTGTATTTTTGGGCAGGAGGGCCAGGTGTGGCAGCCTCTCTTCTCCTGGGAACGCTGTTGATCAGCCTGTTCCTGATCCTCTCTGTTGCCTCCTTTTTCTACCTCAAACGCTCCCACCGACTCCCGAGCATTTTCTACCGCCGCAACAAGGGTAAGCACTTCACAGCTCTGATGCACTGTAACTATACGAGCAGGGTTTTATCGACACACCACACCCATTAAAACCATTACAACCAATATAATGAAGCATGGAAGTGCTGAGAGAGCATGGAAACACACTGCTATTGCTCTGCTTTAGTGATTTCATAATTGATGTTCAGTCAGTTAAACCCAAATGTAACAATATTATTTTTGTACTTTTACAGCTTTCATATTCCAACCAAGTGAGACTGTAAGTCAATTTTATTTGTTCGTTTCACAGCTAATCACACACTACAGTACATGTGGGGCCTTATGTTGAGACTGAATACATCTATTGTAGCCTCAGCAATGCTGTCTTGTAGCACAAATACATTATTTGTAAATAAGTCTAAAATAAATGGTTATAATTTCTATTTTTGTTCCCCCTACTAGGCTGTCATGATCCCCTCCTCGACAGGTAAAACAACTTCCTTCTCCTAATCTGTAAATTATCTGTTATTGAACTGTGACTCTTGTCTTGTGGAACAGGTTGTAAGACTAGGTAATGCAAAGCAGTCAGAACAGTACACGGAAGTATTGGGCAACGTTGATGAGGAGTGTTGCATATTTGAAGACTGATGTAGCAATGACAGGCTTGTGTTCACAAAAAGAAGTGCATAAAAGTTCTGCTAAAAGAGTCAGCTCAAAGACACTATACAGTGGGATGCCATTGCTTGTCTCTTCTTGATTTTCCACACATATGTTCCTTTTTGTTTTGTGTTTCCTTTGAAGTGAGGAAGCCAAGATATGTCAGAAGGGATCGGCCCTCTGCCACATCAACACTGAATAGTGCCACCGTACCCACCCAGGTCTATAATGTGTAGGAGGAGTAGGAGGTGGGACGGCCGCTGCAGGTACGAGAGAACGCTCAGGAACGATGTTCGATTATGTTTTTATCAGGTGGCGGTTCAGCTGTGTGAAGAAAGACCAGTTGAATCGTAGGTAGGTGGCCATATTTAACTGTAGCTGCATTTATGTCACTAGGGCTGTTACTTTTTCTCCAATTAACAATTTGAGTGTTATATTCTAGTATCCACCAGCTAACCTGTCAATCTTCTTGACTCATTCTCTGATACTACATTTTGTTTTTTCACACAAAAGCCACAAGCATCCCAGGAAAATAGTTTCAGTATTTCTCGGTAAAATGAAACCTCCCATGTCTGTTTTTTCCTCCCACTCGTGCAGCACTTCAGAATCCCTCTTTTTGTTTTAAGTCAAAACTCCTCAGTGTGTGTTCAGTTGACTTAACTTAAAGTGATGAGTTTCATAAATATGTGGACTGGTCTGTTAAAAGAATAGTTTGCCACTTCGTGAAATACAGGTATTCACTCTCTGCAGGAGCACCAGCACCTCTAAGGTTCACTGGTTAACACATTTTATCCATTTTAATCCGTATAACCTCATCCAAAAAGTGGAAAAAACTATTCTTTATCGTACTGGCCGGACTATTGCGGTGAATTGTAATTTATCCACTTTCTTTTTTGTTTACATTAAACAAACCAGATATAACGTTGTGAATGTTGATGCCATTGGAAAGAGGCTAGCTGTTTCCAGTCTTAATGCTAAGCTTAACTAACCAGCTGCTGGCGATAGCCATGTTTTTTACAGATCTGAGAGCGGTCATGATCTTCTCATCTAGCTCTCTGCAAGAAAGCTTAAAATCATGTTCCCTCTATTCCTTTTCATGCAAAGATTAATTGTGAGTGATCAAGTTGAGAAGCAGGGATTTGTTTGCGGGGGACAAAGTGACAGCCCAGTGACATTTGATGGAAGCCTGTGTTTGCTAAATAGGATGATATTTTAAATGCGTGATATTTATTTACATTTTGTCATTTTGTGCACTGAGCTTTACTGATTAGTCAGACCAACAGAATATATTGTGTGTCTGATAGTAGAGGTCTTCTGGTGGGCTGGGATATTTTAAGGAGACCGCTGTATGGATGATTGTTTGATTGCTTTTTGTGTTTTTATTATTGCATTTGCATTTTTTGTGAGCTTAACCAACGTGAATGTATTACACAAGTACAAGAAATCATGCATCGCTGTTGAATGCATTCACAACAGACCAAGTGAAACATGAACGATGTGAAGTCATTTTCAACAACAAAATCATTGTTTTCATAGGAAGGCCTGTGATCTCTTCTAATATGCCAATTTTGTTCCATAAAGTAGATTCAAAGGCCAATAGATTTTTCTCTCAAAACCTCAAATTACTGAATCCTTGTGCACTTTATTTGTCTAAGGTCATCAGCTAATGTTGGACCCTGTTTTTATTTGAAACGACTAGTTGCCATCAAGGTGGATTGAGAATTCTTTTGTTGTATAGATGGCAACATTATTGTTGCATTGTGAACTTTTCTTGACTACTAATAACCTTTGCCAAATGTACTTGTGCCATAACTGTGATTACTGTGCCATTATGAGCTTTAAAAGCAGCCAGGACACATTTAGTCATGATGTGGGGAATAATTGGGTATTTGAATTATATCCAGTGGCCTTTATATTTACTGTACACTATTCTAAAACAAGTATCCTAGTTGTATTTGCTACATGCTATTTAATTACATATAGTTTTATATCTTGACAACACTAATTTCCTCCAGTGTACGTGAAGCAACGTGAAGTGAACCAGATAAAAAGGCAGCAATCGTTCCATAAATATTCCCTTTTTTTGCATAATGTGTTTGCTGTTGTACAGACAGCCATAAGCTGAATACATGTATATATTGTTTTATACAAAAGATGTATTGTTTTTGTAATGATGTACATATTCTAGTTTTAATGCCATGAATAATGTTCTGAAGCTGTATGTAATGTTTGGAGAAATAAAGCACCTTGCCATAACCAGTTTTTTTCTCTGTGCAGTTATGAGTTCTCTTGCGGCTGTCTTTATGTGACACTAGTTAGTTTAAATTGCATAATGTTCAAAGACAAATTTGAATGTGTTGTGTGTGTTCTGTGAACCCCCACAGTGCCACACTGGGTGTTTTCTGACACCGATAATACCTGCAGTGAGGTTACACCCATAGTGAAAATGTTCTGAGATGGCTGGAAATGCTTATTTTGGGGTCATCCAGACCTGTAGTGAATTTGTGTCTGGTGGGAAATTGTACAGTTCTGTGTTTGCTTCTGGCTTTAGACGAGTTAACGTTTATTAAGTCTCATATTACCTCCACTACAGGTTGTTTGTTTTAGTCTATATCGCTTTATTTGAAAGCACTTTGTGCTGCATTTCTTGTATAAAAGGTGCTATACAAATAAAGCTTATTTATTTTGTGATTCCTGCTGTTAATAATAAACAATGCCTCACTGAGCCAGACAAGAATATATTTCTACAAAATGAGAATGAATGAGAGGTTTACTGAGAAATTATTTTAAATGTCCCTCTTAATTACTTAGGAAAACAGGAATTAAAGTACTTTACTTATCTTGATTGTTAATTTAGCAGTATGTATAGCAGAGTGGCAAGCAAGACATCCAAGCAAACAAATGTAGAGTGCATTTTGGAAATCTACAATCGTGTTACGGATTTCAAAGGGTTTTCAAGTGTTTTGTTGTTATATTTGAGACTAAGGCTAGATGTTAAATACTTTGGGATTATTGGGACTGAAAAGTTTTCTGATAATACAAATTAACATAAGTGGGGTAAAGTAAAACAATCTAAATTTAAAGAAATAGTGTATGCATACTTCGTAGATAAGATTTGATATTTGTTCAGATTTTTGTCATTTAAAATAAATGCACTATATGTATAAAATATCCATAATTCATCCAAAATGTGTCATGTGTCCTTGAACATCTTTTATGTAAATAATGAAAGTGAGTATCGATCTCACCTAATAACTTTATGGGGGCTTGTATTTTAAGGTACTGAAATGTCATACCTCTAGTAATAGAGGGACAGACTTTGCAGCTACATGTGACTGGACATACTACTCTATTTATAACAGCAGAGTGCGAGGCCCCAGTGAGACACATGCAAGGACAGACTGACATCAGACCTTCAAACTGGACACTTCGTCCTTCTCCAAAAGGTAGGTTTTCTTTCTAATGCAAAAACTCATTAACAACAATGTACTGTAGCTATATGCTGTGTGTTGGTTGTGTTGATGATGTAATACTAACGTATTAGACAAGACCTTTACTGACTTTGACGCAGAGCAGTTGAGGGGCATTGTCGGCAATCCTAATAATTCCACACCTGAAAAATAAAGAAAAACCTTCTATCCTGTCGATAAAACAATACTACTCGAAACTACTCAAAACTTATTTGAGTATTATTTAAGTTGCTGTCATTTGAAGTAAGATGACATTTTAATCGTTATATCACATTGCATCAATGACCCTCACTGAGTTTGTTAAGATGATACAGTAATGTTGTGCCCTGACATTGGACATGAGTTTTTCACATCATGTCATATGACCGGAGTATTTTGGGGTCCGTTATGGATCTTGTGACCACGATACTCTAGTGGTGCTTTGCTGTCCTCTGAGGCCCTTTGAGGTCTTCAACTCTCAAGCTTTAAACTAATACAGCAGTTTGTTTACGTTCTGCACAACAGTTTCCTAATGACAGCTGATTACAAGCAATGTTAAGCTTCAGATAAAGACACGCTCTATATTTAACTCAAATGTGTTGATGGAACTTCAACGATAAGCTAGTGGTGAAACCAAGGATGTACTGCTACACATTAAATAAAGCCTCTTTCATTAGTTTTCATCTAAAATACCTCAATCTGCAGCCTTCTAACACGGATTGTTTTTGTATTTCTTTCAGATTGAGGAGCATGTGAGGGATCAAAATGGATGATTTGGATCACAGCATCCACATTGCAGAGTATGACTGGACACGCTTCTATGAGGAGAGTGACCAGTGTTGTCTGCCTCAACCCTCTCTTGCCTGCCCAGATAGCTCGAATCTCAGTGATTCAGAGGATTCAGGAAACTCAATTTCAGACTTTAGCACAGGCCAAAAAGGGCCACAGCAGAACTCTGCTGTTAACAGTGATGGAGCTGAAAGCAATGCTGCAGGATGCTGCATGGAGGAAGAGAACTACTCAGGTTGTGTAGAGTATATATCATGGCAGATTATTCAGAGTGGTACAGGAGGAGGAGAAGATGATCTTACAACAAAAGCTGAAATGTCTCTTGATCTTTCTGGAGGAACCGCCATCAACACAGCAGAGCACATCACAGAAGACACAGATGACAGCATCACAGCCACACTGCAAACTAAGCAACTGAATGTTCAGTATTCAGATGAAGAACCATCAGAGCTGAAAAATGAAGATGGAGATGTGCAAATGGAGAGTGACATTCGTGAATTCCAATCCATACAGGAACGTGACCCACTTTCTTGCAACCGAGGAGAGATAAATGTGAACGAGTCGTTCACTTCAGACAGCGCTGTGAGCGAGGATGTGATTGGCTGTACTTTGAGAGGAGAAAAAGAGCGCTGGTTTGTGACAGTGAACGACAATCCTGCACAACGACGACTACGTGCTGCCTCTGTGAAAAAAAAACGAAGACTAAAAACTCGTAAGGTCAATAACATGTGCAGACTTGGACAGGAGAGATTTCTTGAAAATGGCCTAAAGTTACAGATAGTGAAAGATAATTATGAATTTGAGGGCGGGACTGATGCAGAGTATGTCACACGAAAAAAAATAGACTTGGTGATAAAATCAGCAGGTTATCCAAGTGATGAAGACAACCCTGAGAGCCCTCAGATGGGAATCATTTCAGATGCATCACAAATATCTTTAACCTCTGAGGAAGAAGACAGTGTGTCAGAAAAACTGCTGATATCTCATTCCCTTAAATACAATATCATTGAGCCAATGATAGACAGAATATCACGTGACACATTTACACCCGAAGACCCTTCACAGTTGGCCAGTGTGGAGTCTGACGAGTTTGAAGACGGCGTTGAGTTCTTCTCCACACACAGTTTTGATTCTGAAAGCTATCTGTCCGCTTCTGAATCAGTGGAGGAACTGCAGCAACTTCTCGTGGAACAGCAGCAATTGCAACCCTCATTATCTCTGACAGAAAACCACAATATGTTCAATCTCACTGAGAATGCAGACGATACGCAAGGCAGTGAAGTGCATTCTTGTGACGGCGCTTTCTCTTGCAATGTAACAGCTACCAACTCTGAAGGTCATGAAAGGGCCAATGCTCAGCCTACCCTGACGCCCCCATCTGTCGGCCAAAGTGTTGACAAAATGCCGTATGACAGCTCCACGTGTGATAACGACACACACAGCCTGCCTCCCTCCGATATGCACGGCCTCCAAAAACATGAAATAAGTCTTGCAGCATCTGGTTGCTCTTCAGGAGATCATCTTCTCCCCGTTCCGGATTTAACGGTAACACCTTGCTCTGCGGCCGACAGCCCTGAAACATATGCCGAAGCTGCGGGCCACGCCCGGCCTGTGTACGCCATTTCTGCCTTTTGGGATGAAATGGAAAAACTGACAATAAATGACATTTTGCAACTCAGGATGGGTGGAAGGACCCCTCCGAGGGAAACAGTGACGCCAAACATAGATGACCTCAGCTCTTTGGATGACACTGCAGAGTATAATTTGTCTGATGGCGGTCTGATGGACACATCCGACGCCGCTGACTCAGACTATTTCACACAGCCTGATGAATCCAAGCCAGGTCGTTCAAGCTGTGAGTTTTCTACCTCCGATATTGAAGAAGAGTACGGGCAGTTTCTCTGTGCCAGTAGGAATCCCAGTCCTGACCCTCAAAGCAAAAAACAACGTAGCACGAGTGACTCTCCTATCTTCACACATGAGGAAGAGGAGTCCACAAGCTCTGCTGGAAAGGAGACACCTTCAGAATACTTTGCAAGGAAGTGTTTAGAGGATCAGGACTCAAATGCTTTCATTTCAAGCCAACTTGCACTGCCGAGACAAATGACAAAATGCAAAAGCGTGCGCAACGTACAAGCGCTCAACACAGAGGATTTATCTTTGCAGCTGCTACTTGGTAATGACGAGAGTGATCTGTTCAGCAGCTGCCCGCTTCTGGAGGAAAACATGGTTTTAACAGCGCACGAAAGCCTGTTAGCATTAATACCTGCGGCTTTTATGGATGAACATTTTCAAATATTTTCCCCTGAAATGTTTCAATACTTTTTCAGTGAGGAAAACACAAAGAATGACTGCCGCTGTCTCACGGTCTATGAGCCAGAGGACATCTCAGTGGCTCCTGTGATTGACTACCCTCTTTGGATATTCAGGGATGAAATGTCATTCTCTTCCCTCCACGGATTCCAGCGCAGCGAGGAGAAACCCATCCCCATTTTCTCTTGTTCTCATCCCACCGTCAGAGAACTCACATTCCCAAATCCACACTATGTTTTCTTGAGTACAGACTGCGAGGAAGAGGACGACATTTCTCCAATCAGAGTCGTTTCTCGCGCTTTCATCCAGGGCAGTGATTGTGGGGCAGCAGTCCCACATGGATTCCACTGTTGGAAAAGTTTAATGAGGAAGATTCGCTTCCCGGACAAAGGTAGCATCTGGTGCAGGAGATCTGGCGCCTGTGTGTTTCCAGTTGAGGCCGAGGAGATCACCATCAAGACTTCTGATCCACCAATTGCAGCGCTCACTGAGAGAAGAGCTCCTTCTGAGTTGTTTAGAGAGCTGGCAGTACAGCAGAGTAAGTCGGAGCTCTCTCATACACTCAAACTGGATGTAAACAACAACAAATACTCGAAGGAAAAATGTAATAAATGGTCTCTTACAGGACAAGAGGGCATCTTCTCCACACTGAAGCAGTCAGATATGTGTTTGGTCTGCATTGCTTTTGCCTCCTGGGTGTTAAAATCTTCTGATCCAGAAGCTGCTGATGCCTGGAAAGCAGGTATGAAACTCCTTGCAATGATAAGTCTGGTTTTACAGTCACAAATCTACTAGTTTAACTCAAACCTACTGTCTAGAATACAAACATTAAAGACCCCTGAAAACATCTTCCTCAATTAGCTTCTTCCTGGAAGGTGATGTCACATATTTCTGTGCACCAATCAGTTCAGTAACACTAGAATTAACATCTGATGACATATGTTGTTTTTGGCTGAGTTTTTGAGTGTTAAACACTAAATAACTAAGAATTAGTTAAAGAGATGTTACAGAGAAAAACTAAAATTTGAAACCATGTCCCCAGGGGCCTTAGGTATTGAACATGCAGAGTACTGTATAACTTGGTGAATTGACATCCAATTCTTCAAATTGACCTTTCATTGAAATCCTGTTTAGCTCTGCTAGCAAATGTGAGTGCGCTGTCGGCCATCCAGTACCTGCGGAAGTATGTGAAGAAGAAGATTCCCTCTTAAGGCGACCCTTGTTGCAGTAATACTTCTACTGCCTCAGCGTATGCATTGGTTTCCAATACAGCATGTAACAGTAGACGTTAGCAAACTTGTGTTTTAAGTTATTTTCAGTCTGAAGCTAGTTTTAGTTAAAGGAAGTAGAAATCAGGTGATATTCTGTTTCTTATTGTTCTTCCAAGAGACAAACCAAAAATGAATTGATCTTAATATCTAGTATTGTCTGTGTAACCAAAGCCTATATATGTAGTTTATTCCTCTTAAGACCTCCATTGTTGTCTAAATACACTCCATTACAATGTATATGGACGCTGTGGTCAGTCGTATATACACCTAACAAATCCAGGTTGTGAACTTAATTCCCAACAAAGTTATTATTTCAAGATTATAGTTTTTTTATTTATTATTCAAAGATGGGGGGGCTTAACAATCAATATAATTACAGAGTAAATAATAAGGATTGGAAAACTAAAACTAAACTAAAATGTAAAAGAAAAAAATATAGATACATGTACATTCAGTTTTTAAATGTTGAAATGCATGTTTTCAGAATCGGTCAAATGTACACGTCACTTCTGTTAGGTTACATTTGCACAAAACTACAGTGCCGAGTTGATTAAGAAAATTGTTTAGCTTTCTTTATATCTTTTTTAACTGAATCAGTATATTGTATATACGAGACATAATAGGAACACATTGGCCACAGACAAGATAAATAAGTTGGAAAGTATTGAGGGACGGACTAACACTAGATGGTTTTGCTCTTTTCATTGGATTTGTTGACAATAAGAAAAATATAACTTATCACCAACCTTATTCTTTAAACATTTAAAACTTTTAATAACTTTGATCAGTTCTGGGTAAACTGATGTTGATGTGGACCATTATGTAAGCACATAAGCTCATACTTTTTTGACACGTGCCGTTTGTGAATGTCATGGCTTTGTATGTCATCAAGCTAAGCAGCTGGTAGTTTTTCAGCAGATGCAAAGTGTTTGTGCCACGTCTCGGTAGAGCATGAAAGAGGATGAAACCTTCGGAAAGTTGTTTTGTCGAAAGATATTGGTCTAATTGGTATGTACGTTGTAAGAAAGGGTTCAGCAGGTGAGTAACATGAGCTGTGCTTTATGGGTAAGCATCGTCCAAGTGGTTGCCTAACTTTTTGGGCTTCGAGCCCTGCTAACGCAAAGCTATGTCCATTTGTGACCTGCCATCACAGGCTGCACGAGTTAAGAGCAGTAAAATGTAAGCTTGAAGAACAGCAAATTTATTTGCCTTTATACATAATCAGCAAAATAAAATTGACATATCCGTTAGGTGTTGCTGTCTCAAATGCTTTTATGTATTACCCGTAAATGATCTGCTGCTATGGCTTTCACATTTTGTGAGAATTATTGTTGTCAAAAGACTTCTCTTCTTTATCTATCTAGGCTGGGTACACATGATTTAACATACAGCATATGACAGATTGTGTGCAATTAGTAATTTAATGCAATAAAGTCATGAATACATCACACTCTTCTCTAACCAAGTTGATGTTGTGCAGGAAGAAACAGCGCTAACATGAACCTATACTGTAATTTTCACACAGTATATACACACATGCTTTTGCCAGTTTATTTAGTACACCTAGCTAAAATTAATATAGTTCAAAACATATTACACAGATAGGTGTTCCTGTTATGTAGCCCTTATTGATATTAACGGGGTGGACAAAATAACGGAAACCCCTGTCAGTACAATGCAATTTGGTTCAACAGCACAAGAAACTATATCCAACATGACCATACAATTAAATCACCATCTCTCTAAAGCGGATTAGAACTTCCTTGAGGGTAAAATATACCATTGGACGACATTAGTTTTAGCAAGGTGTACCTAATAAATTGGTAATACCACAGGCTGTTGTTTCAGAGGAACTCCAAGTGCAAAGAGAATAAGGTGTCATTGCAGAAATATTTATTGAAATAAATATGCAATGGATACACTTTCATATTATGTCACATAAATATTGAATTTGAAGGCCGTTCTTTTAAAAATCCATTAAAATGCTCAAGATTTAGTGTCTCTCCAATTCATTTATTCTTATTAAAACGATGTAAATACATTATTCTAATAAAACATTCTGTCTGTAGCAACAGATTATGGTCCAATTAATAATTATCGCCTTATAATACTATATACTGTTTTAGCTTATGATTTACTGCTATCGTGCTGAATTGAGGGTCAAGTGTTCACGTCTACTGCTATATCAATAGTACTTGTTCATATAGAATATTGTGAACATGTAATATTTACAATCTCAAAAATGAGCGAATAAAAGCTTCGGTTATACTGTGAAAAGATATCTTGATATATAAAACTTTAGGATTTAGACAAATATTTAGCAGATTTAAGAGTAAAACCAACCTCTACTATGCTTTCAAAGTCTAAACACCACAATGCAACTTGCTACTCTAGTTTGGTGAAAAATTAAGGTTGAGTCATGCTAGGTCGTTACAATCATCCAGACACAGATTTAAATGTTATTCTGTACAAGGAAATCATTTAGAAATCATAGATAGATATTTAAACTTAGGACCAAAGTCAGCCTGTTTTCATATCCGTTATAAGAGCTATATTTTAGCAAATTCATATCACTGCATATGAAACAGTTTAACCTTTTGTAAATCTGTCATTTTAAATCTCACATGAATGTGTGAGATTGTTTGTTAGTTTGATAATAAAACTAGTTTAAAGTCTTATGTGATATGAAAATCTCAGACGGACTTTGACGGTCTCATTAAGTGCTGAACAAGGAATGCACATAAAGATCCACAAAGATTTTTCTAAAATATATTAAAACAAAAGAAAAGACACACACACATATTCTCTTAACGTCTTAGAAAGTACACAGTATTCTATTGGGCATGAAGTGTTGGGTTTCTGGGCATGCACCACCTGGCACTCAAGATGGTTTGTCACCTTCTTTCTTCAGACGGCTTTAGAGAACAGAAACAAAGAAACAAAAAAAGACATTTTACATGACTTTAACTGAGCAATGTGGAATGATGTCCAGAATTGTGTCTATATAGTCTAGTTAATGGCAATGACAACAACCACTGCACACTAAAGTATTTTATGTGATGCTTTTATTCAATGAGAAAAAATCTTTAGATTCTGGTATTCCTAATATAATTGTTTCAGCCTGTACACTAGATAATTCTCACCTGTAATAATCTTCCTGACTGGGTAGAGCACCTCCATGCATGTGATGCGCATGCAGCCACTGCTGCTCCATAGCCATCCTCTGCAGCTCTGCAGACTGAGCATGCATGGCCTGGAGCTGGTGAGCAGCAGACATCTGAGGAATATGCCCCTGTAGCTCTCTTGGATATGCACCTCCTACGGACAACACAGATACAGAAAGGCTAAATTGGAGGCGCTTGACTCCAAACAATACTCAAGTTGTAGGCTGCGAGTTGAGATTACGAACCAAACAGTGGGTGGCGCAGCATCTCATGATCATGAGGAAGATCGCTGAGTAATTGGTTGTGGATTGGGCCACCAGGGAAGGGGAACCGGGCCATACGTGGTCCTGGTGCCATGGGGTCCCCTAGAGGATGAGGGCTTAAACCTGGATGAAGAAATAAATCATTTGGTAAATGCAGATCAACTTTTCATCAGCAGATATATGAATACTGACTAATTAACTTCTGAATTCATCAAAACTCACCTTGACCAAGGGGATCCTGTTGGTGCAGGTGGAGGTGGGAGTGAATATGAGAGTGCTGGTGATGGTGCGGCGTCACATTGAGCATCTGCAGCCTGGCAGCAGGGTCTGAAGCCACAGATGCCATCCTCTCTGCGTGAAGCCGCTCTGCAGTGAGTCGCTCTGCGTAACTCAGCTCCTGGCGCAGCTGAGGTCCCACCATCATCATCCTCTCCCGCTCCACTTGGTTCAGCCCAGGATGGAAGGTTGCAAAGTGGTGGGGAGGCCCAGGTATGTGAGGCAGGCCGATCGCCCCGTGTCGGGCAAAGTGCTCCATGGGGTTGGCGGAGGGGTGTAAAGTTTCCATGTCTGGGGGCTTGACCTCAAAGCCAGGCTTCATCCTCTCTCGGAGCTCCCTCTCTCGCAGGTTCCTGAGCTCGCGCTCTCTGAGGCTGGGCTCAGCGCTGTACAGACCAGGCATGTGGTAGGCCAGCATGGGGTCCCCGGGGTTCAGTGAAGCGTAGAAAGGATGGTTGCGGTTGTTGGGCGACATGACATGGGGTCGGGCGTATTCACTTAGGGTGCGCAGAGCTGGTGTATCAGGGCCAATGTAGGGGGGCACCGCGGCTACAGTGGTAGGCGGCTGCTCAAAGGAGCGTCCGTGGCACTGAACCGTCATCTGAACATCACTCATACGGCTGTCGTGGGAGGAGCTGGAGGCTCTCTGTAAGTAAAGACAGTGTGAGACAACTCAAACATGTTTATGACAGAGATGATGTTTTAAAAAAGTAATGAATGGACTCACAGCATTTCTGTCTGCCTCCCTTTCTCTCTCTCTCTCTCTGTCTTTCTCCCTTTCGCGTTCTTGTCGAGCACTGAGCTCAGCCTCTCTCCTGGACTTTTCAACAGCCTCCTCCCTTTTCTTGGCCAGCTTGGAGGACGAAAGAGGAGTGAAGAACAGGTCCGTTCTGCCACAAGAGTTGTAACCGCGATCCAGATGTTTGATAAACCTGAAAGAAATATAAGATGCGCATTCTTTTTAGTATGACTAATACACTGGGTTCAGCAAAAATTACTCAAAAGCCCAATTCAACACAAAGTTAGGGAACAGCTGGTAAATATAGTGTACAACATTTTTCTCATTAGGTGGTGGAGTCCAAACCAGAGCTAAAAAAAGAGCAAATATTGGATGTATATGTATCACAGTAACTCCCAATGTAAACTATTGTTGCTCTTAATCTGTTGGATGTGTAAATAGACAACTGTCTGCTAGCAAGTTCCCCATATCCACGTATTAAGCAATAATGTCAGTCTCACTGACCCCAAGTGGCAAAAAATAATTCTGTTATTACAGATTGAAACTAAGGGATTTGTTTGAAATGTCTGATCACTAATGTTGCTTTCCATATTGTAATAAAATGTTTTCATAAGTGGTAGGATTGGTAAACGTTTTCTTTGAATTGGATCCTCGATAATACAAGTAAATTAAGTCATATCTGCTTTCACAACAATACACAGGATCGAAAACACCTTCACATTTTCTGGGATTGTTTTTGTGATTCTCCTAAGAAAGAATGTCTTTGGACGTACCGTGCAGACTGGCTGGCATGGCTTGCCACGTTGACTATGGTGGGCTCCGGCGAGGGACTCCGAGGTGGAGACGGTGAGCTCTCAGCCTCTTCCATCTCATCCAGTGGCTCTTCTTTAATTTGAATTTGGCATCCTCCAGCCATGGTGCTCGCTGAAGGTCTCAGAGGAAGAGGCGGGAATGATGGCTGGAGGCTCGGTACAGGGCCAATAGCAGAGGATGTTACAGAAGTGAGAGGGTGGGAGACTGCAGCAGGTGGATGAGAGGAAGTCATGCTTTTTCCAGGGTGGGTCTGCACCTGAGAGATCACTGGAAGTTGGGTAGGGAGTGACTGCATTGGCAAAGGCTGTGGCATAAGCTGAAGAGGTGGAGGGGGAGCACCCGGAGGATGCTGGTTGGGCAAAATATTGAGTGGCTTTAAAGCAGGGGGAGGGGGGAGATTAGAGGGCATCTGAGGGAAAGGTGTAGAAGACTGGTGTGGCATTTGTTTGTGTGAAGGTGGAATTGGAGTGGTGGGAGGAGGCTTGACTTGTGGGCCAGATAGAGGAGGCTGGGGGAGCTGAGACTCCCTAAAGAAGGGTGTGGGTCGCTGGGGGGCCTGAGGTGGCGGGCCATGAGGCTGCAGAGGCTGTGCAGAGGTGAGAACAGGTGGGAGTTGAAATGCTGTAGAAAGAGGAGAGTCCTGACCCAGTGCTAATGGAAGAGATGAAGAACCAGAAAGAGAGTGAGAAGTGGGTGGTGGTCGGCTGTTTTGGCCCGCTGTGGTAGCTGACTGACGGGGGTCTGGAGAAGGAGGTGGGCTCTGAACAGGATCAGCAGGGGGGTTGATTTGCATTGGCGGAGGAGTAATGGGTGATGGGCCCTGAGAGGGGAGGGCCTGTGAGATTGGCGTGTCGGCCAATACAGTAGCAGGAGCAACAGGCTCTGATGGGACACCGTTCGGCTGGGCAGAGGAGTCAGAGTCGCTCTCGTTGCCCTGTTGAGGGCTGGGAATGCTAGGAGAGGAGCTGCGGTTGTCCTGATCGATATCTTTGGTGTCACTGCGGCTTTCTGAAGAGCTTTCCTCCTCGACTTCGGCCTCTCCATCTGACCGAGAGCTCCGTGGATCCTGGAGGAACAAACAAATACATTATTTAAACATTTTATGGTGGTATACAAACACGTAAAATACATAGAGTTTGGCAGGTCTACTATGTACTCAGATAACGTTTTGACACCGTTATGTTATTATTCGAGCTGACCGCGATCCTTTTGCATA
This sequence comes from Taurulus bubalis, assembly GCF_910589615.1. Classification (NCBI taxonomy): domain Eukaryota; kingdom Metazoa; phylum Chordata; class Actinopteri; order Perciformes; family Cottidae; genus Taurulus; species Taurulus bubalis. The sequence continues at coordinate 13,813,489 of NC_136593.1, read as the reverse complement.
ATTTAAAATGATACATTTTGAAGGAAACTTAAAGTCAATATAAATGTGGCAGCCTAGTCCCATCTGCAAAAATACGTTTTTCCTCACCCGTGTCTTCGGCCTTTTAGGTGCGACTTTCTCAGCCTCGTCAGGCTCCGGAACAGGACTCTCCCGTACGCGTTTTGTTGTCTTTGGTGACGTTACCTCCTCTTTTATCTTCTGTGGACACAGCATGACATTTACACAGTGGTGTTAATTACTGACAGAAAATAATGACGATGATTGACACAACACCTCATTAAGTGAAGGTCAGGCCTCCATGGCTGCAGCAATATTACATGTATTCTCAAGGGACACATTGTTTTTATTACATATAATGTACATGTATGGTTTTAGTTACATATAGGTTGGGACTAACTAAACTTTCATCAACTCAATGGCTGAATTCTTTGAAGAACCCTGCTGGTCTGGTGAGATAGCCAGACGCCAATCAAGTGAAATGTAGATTATGTTTACCTTGTTCGTCTTCTTGCTGGATTCATTCTTAATATCCGTGGAAGGCGATCTCAAAGAATTGGAGGTTGTCACACTCGGGGAGGGCAGGCTACTTGACTGGTGATCCTCACTGGTGGGGGAACCTGTGAGCCTCCTGTGGCCACTTCTTAAAGATGACAGCTGCTATAAAATAATATTCAGTAGTTAATATTGTTAAAACACATGTAAGAAAGACATAAATCCCCTAAAGCGGTGTAACCAAAACTTTTTTCTGGGGACTCACTTTTTAAATTTCACAATAGGCCGAATCTATAAATTATGAGAAGAGCGAATTTGTGCGTGAATCCACTATCCTGACCATTTTTACTACCAATCCCACATCACCTTATATTGTATTGAAAAAGCAAACCAGACATTTTGATTACAATTTTTAGAATGCAAACTTTAAAAAATGTACTGCAGATATAAAAATAAAAAAAAGACTGGAATAAATTCTGCCAATTTATTACAGACCCTAATCAAATCTCATGTGACCCACTTGTGGGTCCCGACACAGTGTTTGGGAATGACTGCACTAATGTATAAGATATGTTCCTAGCTAAAAAGTCAAAGTTAATTTTTTTTTGACAGATTCAATAAGGGTGTGAAATCTGTTGTTCATCATAATGACATCTTAACGGCAAAATTGCATTAGCACAGACATTTTTACTAGAACTAAAGCCAACTGTGTGATTGATCTGCCAGCCTCAGGCTTACAGGTGCTCTGCTCCTCCGTGTCCTCATGCCATGCTTGCTGTTCACCTCTTCTTCCTCTTTAACAGGTTTAAACATGAATGGGGCGCCTGCGCATTTTGAAGCTGGCGGCAAACATCCATGTTTATTTTCGTATGTGCGACAAGTTGTGCAGAGCAATGGGTTGTCTCTTCGCCCCTGGTGCCAATCCTTCGAACCTGAATAAAAAATTAAAAAACTTGTTTGCCAAACATTTTAAAGCTTTATCAGGTATTTTTCAAAATACTAAAAAGTATTTTACATAAGTATTTCAAAACATACTGAGCCAAATCTGATGAATCTCAAATAAACACAAGCCCTCACTTGTTGTGCCACAGTGGCTGCAGCTCTTGATGTCCTGTTCACTGTCTTCACTATCAAGATCATCCTCACTGGCAGAACTCGCATCCACTGCAAAGGAAAAGTTCAGGTTCAGAGAAGACGTCCAGCTCATATGATATATTATATATGTACACTTTGTATGAAATATGAACATCTGCATGAATGAAAAAAATGGCCACACATTTCTGAGGAACACTTGGTGCTCACCTGAATAATTTCGCGACGGGGTGACGGGAACTGCAGCAGAGCGAGTCTTTGCTTTGCGAGAGGACGGCTGCCGCCGTTGCTGCCGATAAGCTCTTGTGCCTGCAGCCTCGGGAGTTTTCTTCCAGTGGTAATAGAAGGTGATCAGCTCGCCCTGATGAGAACACAGGACTTTTAGGAACAAACCAAGTCATGTTTCTATTAAAAAATCATAAAATCTCAGCATGCGTTGCAAATTGTTCTGTACGTTAAAAACATGTTAAATTACAGTCTTTTTGGTGGGCAGAAAGTCCTTCCGGATCCGAAAGAAATTCTTTCCATACTGTCTCAGACCTTTGATGAAGCGTTTCTGGAGGAGAAATGAGGAAGGGTAGTGTATAAGATTAAATGATATACAGTTGCTTGTCAAAAGGCTCCAGGAAACAATAGATCATGTTAATCTTGTGATGTATAGAAGCTTTTCTTAAAAAAAGTACTACAAGACTGATTTGCCATTTAAAACTAAAGTAGCGGTTAAAAGGCTCGTGTCAAATTTTAGTAAACAAAGATGAGTACTGCCAACTTCTGATCAGATAACTATATTTTACACTCACTGCACCTTTCAATATGCTAAGCAAAATTAAAATACATAAACAGTTTGCATCCTTTTTAATCACAGAGGATTGTGTTTGCCTGCACAAACACTGTAAAGGACTAACAGTGACTGACCTTCGGTGCAGTATTACTAGCTAAAGGTGTCTCACCACATCATCCTCCGACCAGCATTTCTCAATAAGCTTCGGCAGAGGCTTCTTAACGAGACGCTGGAGAGCTTTTGCTGCATCATAATGACTTGCATGTAGCTATAATTGAGAAAAACAAAGAAGTTTGTTAATCTGCGAGGCAACATTTTTGTTTTAGGACTTTACTGGATACTGATGAATATAATTCAAGTTGTGCTCCGAACCATGTTGAGTGCGTTGAGTGTGGTGTCATCACGAGAGGCTGCTAAACATCCGTCCTCTGTGGATCCACCATCACACATCCCTGCAAACGCTGCCATGCTCCTTAAAAAAAAAAAAGGCAAAATAAATATTGAGTGTGCAATTCCAATTACCCTGTCAACACTTGATATTGTTATTACTACAATGCCCCAATGTATCTACTATAATAGTTTGATATATCACTAAGGGATATTTGCTTATAGTTACATAGTGAGGGCAATCCAGTAAAGCATTAAATATAATCTGAATCTTGTTGTTCAGTAAATATGTGGCTGCAGGTTAATTGTCGGAGTTTATCGTAAATTTCTTTTGAAAAGCTGCTAGACTTTATACACGACTACAGATTGACAAACCTACGTAACAGTAATTTTAAGCAGTACAGTACAAACACTGACCTGGCAGCTCTGAGGTACATGAGAAGGTCACAGTCATTGACCCCAGGCGTCCACATCAGCTCCTCACTCTCTGTCTGAGTCTGTAAACCAGGAGCAGACCGCAGCTGCATCTCTGGAAGTTTGGCCTGCAGTGAAAGCAGCAAACACTTATTAGACCACCTCAAGAACTGCAACTGAATGCCACTTAGGAGTCAATAATGTTCACTATTGCACTGGGTAATGAATGCCATTACTGGGTAAAGTATTTTATTATAATCAAATGGATTTTGCTTCTGTTTTGTAAGAGAATCGGTTTCACACGGAACAGGCAGGTCTGACCAGTTACATAAATTAGTAGTATAGGCCACTACAACACTCATCAGGTACACATACTTCTTTAACATAGTCTTCCTTAAAGTGCTGAGGGTTTCAAAATATATATATATTTACCACCCAAACAAACATTACATTTGACTTTTGGGTATTTCAAAACTGGATTTTAATCAAGTGTGACGCAAATCAGTTCAAGCAGGGTGTACCTGATGACTCGACCCAACTCTTATCTCGCCCTGTGTGCTGTTCAGGCTCCTGAAATGGAAAAAAGAGAAGGAATCATACGTGCATCATATGGATCAAAAATGATTTCCCACTTCCAGTTTTGACATTGGTTTAAGTTTACACAGTTTAAAGTCAGTCTGCCACATAATATCTGTTCATTAGCAGGTGATTAACGCTGCAGAGTGTGCACACAGACGTATGATCGATATGTGTAAAACGTGGCTGTCAGAGCCGCTTCCCTCGCGCTGCACAGTGATTCCAGCGGCAGAACAACATCCCGCCCCTCCATCACTGGGAACCAATCTCAGCTGTGACCCGCGACGTTTCCTTTTATCACATGAATGAAACCCGACGCTAGCTACCGCAAAAGACTGTCAATCAATCATACACGAGCTGCTAATTTTTACGGTCACCATTACGAGAACAGTGTGTGCTCCTCTGGAGAGCCTAACAGGTTGACGGAAGCGGGCTGACTCAGTCTCGTGGCGGACCGTTGGTCAAAAGTATGCAATCAATAATAACTATCAACGTTAGCATCCACAACCCGTCGTTGACAAACACCACACACACACACACACACACACACACACACACAGACACACACACACACAAATAGCGACAGCGACCCAATGTCAATATACGTCAAGCCCAGAGGGAATAACAGGGGAGGGGGACACCATGTTAATCTGCTTTACTGGCATTTATTAAAAATAACAGCTGCAGAAAGAAGTGTAAGCTACATCAAAGCGGACAGATAAGCTAGCTGCTATCGAGACAGAAACACTCGGCTGTAATGTGGCTAGCTTGTTAGCCAGGCACGAACTTCGTGACCACTGACACTCCGACTATTTCATACAAACGGCTCCCAAAGTCACGCCACGCAACGCACTTGGAGACGTGTTAAATACATTAAACAAGTAAAATACGCATTCAGACGGTAAGTTAATCAAGTTACCTCCGCGGACTGAACAGGTCGTCCATGTCGAAGGATGTTTGGATGTGGCTTGTTGACACTACGTAGCGCAGTGGGCGATACACACAAAAACTATGCGAATCCCCGATTACATGGCTATTCAAAATGGAGGCGGTGTAGTGGAGCGAGTCAGTCTATTTTTTTCCCAGTGCAATGACCTCAGCAGCCACAGCCACAGCTAAGCCTTCAAAGTTGTCTGGGTGTACATAACTGAGCATGTGCCGCGGATCAGCAGCAGGAGCAGAAACCACGGAGGCTGCTCATCAGCTGCTGCTGCACACACTGGCCTCCATGAATCAAACAACATATCATACTGTGTTGCTGCTGTGGTTATTGAACATTATTATGTAAGCGAGGACATGAACCTCCCAACGGCAGAAACTGTTCTGTGAATGTGAGACTGAGCTGTAGAAAACCACTGACTAATACTATACCCTAATTTTTGTCGTATTTACAGCCTGACTATATATATATATATATATATATATATATATATATATATATATATATATATATATATATACACACATATATATATATATATACACACACATATATATATATATACACACACATATATATATATATACACATATATATATATACATATATATATACATATATATATATATATATATATATATATATATATATATATATATATATATACACACAGACATATATATATATACACATGCATATACACATATACATTTACACATATGCACACACATACATATATACACACATACATATACACACATAATTTATATGCATATGCACACATTCATATATACACATATGCACTGAGGGTCATAAGTATTTGGACTGTGACACAATTTTTATAATGTTGCCTATTTACACGACTGCAAATCATTTTAAATAAAGCAGTCAACATGTGGTTGAAGTGTAGACTTTCAGCTTTATTTTAGTGGATATATATAGTTATATATACACACGTTTATATTTTACTTTATTTTAATTTGATTTAATTTGTATATATCTTTCATCCCTGTTGCTTCTTTATATATTTTATCTTTTATCTTATATTTGTATCTTTAAGTTGTACGGCGCTACTATGACAAGAAATTTCCCCTTGGGGATTAATAAAGTATCTATCTATCTATCTATAACATATATAATATGGCATTAACTGTTTAGGAATTACAGCCATTTTTAAACAGTACCCCACATTTTCAGAGGCTCAGAAGTAATTGGACAACAACAGTAAATACAATGATCATGTTTAATACTTGGAGGGAAATCCTTTGCAGTCAATGATTGCCTGAAGTCTGCCACGCATCGTCATCACCAAATGCGAAGTTTCCGCCCTTGAAATGCTTTGCCGGCCTTTACTGCAGCCTACTTCAGGTGCTGCTGTTTTATCTGAAGTAAACTAAAAGCATGCTCACTTGGGTTGAGACCAGGTGAATGACTTGGCCATTGAAGAATATTCCATTGCTTTGCCTTGAGAGGCACTTGGGCTGTTTACACAGTATGTTTTGGGTCATTACCCATCTCTACTGACAAGCACCGTCCAATCAGTTTTGCAGCATTTGGCTGAATCTGAGCAGATATAAAAGCCCTGAACACCTCAAACACATCCTGCTACTTCTATCAGCTGTGACATCACCAGTGACCCAGTTCCATTGGCAGCCATACCAGCCCATGCCACAGCACCACCTCCACCATGTTAACCAGATGATGTGGTTTGCTTCGGATCAGGAGCTGTTCCTTTCCTTCTTACACTTTTCTCTTCCCATCATTCTGGTATAAGTTACTATTGGTTTCATCTTCCAAAGAACAGTGATCTAAAACTTATTCAGAGGCTTTCTGGCAAAGTCTAATCTGACCTTCCTGTTCTTCAGTGTTCCCAGTGGTTGTAAACCTTGTTGTAAATCTTCTCTATTCAGACTCATCAAGGCATCTCTTGTTTGTAGACTTTGACAAAGCCACACCTCCCTCCTCCAGAGTATACTTGACCTCAGTATTCATGTTATGAAGGATTTTCTTCACCAACTAAATAATTCTTCTACGTCTTCTTTACATGTCTTCTGTGGTCTTCCGGGCATTTTGGTGTTGGTGAACTTGCCAACATTCCTTCTTTTTAGGAATGCACCAAACTGTTGATTTGGTCAATCCTAATGTTTCTGCTATCTGCCTGATAGGTTTGTGTAGTTTGTTTAATGGCCTCCATCACTTGAGTTGACACCTCTTTAGTCCTAATGCTGAGAGTTCCATGGACATTACATTACATCTAATTTAGCTGATGCTTTTATCCAAAGCAACTTACAATAAGTGCATTCAACCATGAGAGTACAATGTCAGAACAAAAAGAATCAAGAAGTACAATTTCTGCAAGAGAGACAAACTACAAAGTGCTATAAGTATGTGCCATGTAAGTGCTATTAAAGTGCAATACGAAACAAATGTATTTACGGTATAGTCGGAAAATATGTGTTTTTAGATTGCAGCGGAAGATGTAGAGATTTTCTACAGTCCTGATGTCATTGGGGAGCTCATTCAACCATTGAGGAGCCAGCTAGCAAATGCAAATTCAACATTTTGAATCATCTCCAGACCTTATTATCGGCTTCATTTGTCATACAACATGGCCATCAAAATATTTGTAAGACAATTGTCCAATTACTTTTGAGCATCTGAAAAGAAGCACACAAGCACGTAAGAGATAGAAAAGAGAGTCAGGTGCTGGAGTCGAGGGAAAATGCAGCTTTAAAAACAAAATAGTTTTTGATTGATTTACCACAAAGTTTTTAAGACTTAAGAATTATGTAATATTATATCATATGCTGTTGACACAAGAATAAGCTAAATAACACTGCATTTTAGTTGGGGTTCGGTCTCTCTCTCAAAAGATGTGGGACGTCAATCACCTTTGACCCAAACATCTACAAAAGCAGCAAAAGGAAATAAAAAATGGGAGAAATAATCCAAATACATTCTGTCACTGAGAAAACTTTTTTATTATCTCTAAGTGCAGCTTTTGTGATTACAGCTTTTGTGAGGTCTATTTTACACATTAAAAAAACATGGCAGAATACAGTTATTTGAGTGTTACAGATTCAGTGACTATAGTAAGCTCTCTATAACTTACTCTTTCACAGTTAGCTCTACGCTATCGCTTTAAAATGTTATTTGAAGTATTGTTATGAATTTGCATGCATGGATCCATTTCTATGTAAAGTAAATATGTATAATCATCATTTACTACATCAATGGTTTTCTGAAGTTTTTTCCAGCAAAAACAGCCTTGTCTCCCAGCTCCTCTTCGATTCTACAGACAAGAAAGGTTACAAGTTAATTTCCTCTTTTTAATGTATGCATTTATCTTTTACAACAGGTAGGTATTTCCCCCTGTATTTAATGACATTACTAGTTTAACATTTTAAAGTCTATCAAAGATTTGAGCTAAGTACAGACAAAATGCTGTTTAATGGATCAGAAATGATACAAACTGAGATTACTGCTCAAACCAAAACTACTATAACAGTATAATTGATGTAGTTTTTAAGTTATACAGCACAAGTAAGTAGTTATAGGCAAGCGGAAAGGTATTGGGGGTATTTTATTTGAAAAATTGAAGAACACCATGCACAATCACATTTTATACTTTTAAAAATTGCACAAATGGGATAAAAAAATCCTTATTTTTGTATAAGAACGAGACTTACCTAAGAATCTGATTGTATTTGGCCAAACGCTCAGAACGACAGGGCGCCCCAGTCTTGATCTGAAAGTGACAAAATGTGTACAAAAATTTCACTCAAAGGGATTCAATGTCTCCATTAAACTTCGTCCAAGTCATTGTGAATCCGGTCTCATACATTTTATATTGGATTTTGACTACATGTGTTGCTTCTTCCAACTTTTATCAAAGTAGTTTATATAGTGGCAATCATTTTCAAATGTGACTATGGACAGAGAAGATTAATTGATATTTTTGTCATAAAAGTCAAATTTATAATTTTTTCAAAAGACACACTTATACAATAAACCGTTTCACTATCTGATTGTACCTGTCCAGTGCACAAGCCGACCACCAAATCAGCTATGAAGGTGTCTTCAGTTTCACCAGAGCGATGGCTGACCATCACACCCCAGCCGCTCTCCTGAGCCATCTTACACCTGTGAGGAAGACAAATGGGGGAGCTTCAACCTCTAGACATTACAGGTCATTGTATGGTATCAAGTCTACATTTAAATTGAACCTGGGTGTGCTGACTTACGCTTGCATGGACTCAGTAACTGTGCCAATCTGATTGACTTTAAGCAGCAGGCAGTTGCAGGCCTTCTCCTCCACAGCCCTGCTGATGCGATTAGGGTTGGTCACTGTGAGATCGTCTCCAACAACCTGCAGGTCTGTGCTTCCTGTGAAGTTGGACCAGGCTGCCCAGTCGTCCTGGTCGAAGGGATCCTCGATGGAAACCACTGCGAGAAATATGCAGACATTCCTCATTGGATAGTGAAACAGATGATCAATATGGCTTAAACTGAAAGACAATCAGACAATTCATCAGGGTCATAAAGAAGTCAACAGTTTAACTAGATTATCTACATTAAATCATTTTATTTCGAGGTCAAACTGAAAGTTCCCCAATACACAGGGCCAAGTGTGTTCCAAGAAATTGTTTGATAAACTGTGACGGACATTTACATTTTTAGCTTTCTATGTGTGTTTGCCAAACCTCAGGGTTTGTTTAAAACCTGTGTGATTGTCTGGATGCTCGTGTTCCCGCACAGCACCTGCAGTTAACCTCCCAGACAACGTTATTACCACCGATAGGAATGACGGACAAAATTATGAAAATAAGACCTCATCAAAACCAAAATCATCCTTTCATTTTAAAAGAATCATGGAGAAATTAGATTGTAATCTCTTTATGAGGTATAAACATGCTATGAAACGTTAATTTATTAATAATATCAATATTGACCAGTATATAAAAATACATCTGTGTAACTTTGCCACAACAATAATTAGGGCCATGGTGTCTGATGATGATGTGCATCTGTAAATATTAACCTATGGCTGGGGAATATATAAATATTGTATCGATACGAGACTAGATATCCTAGGCGTTGGATATGGTAATAATATAATATGGCAAAAGTGTTGTCTTTTCCTGGTTTAAAAGGCTGCATTACAGGGACTACAATTTTCTGAATTTAACAGTTTGCTCTCACTGTTCTATTATTATTATATCTTCACCCACTTAGTGAGTACATCCACATTACTGATGAATATTTATTAAAAATCTAATTTTGTAAAAATTTAGTAAAATACCAATGATTAATCCTACAAAATCATTGCAGTATTGAAAGACGTATTAGGGTCAAACACATCAAGATACTGGATCATGATCACGTTATGGGAGCATTGAATATTGTTGTACAAACAAAGAAGATTGTTCTGACAAATATTGAATTGAAGCGCCTGTTGAAATTCACAGGCGCTTGCATTGTGAGTCAAAGCACACATCTATCTAATCTACATTTTAGCAAGAAAAAAATGGGTTTAAGTGCTTAAAAAATAAGATGACTTCCAGCTTTCCTTCCATTTTTAAACACCTCTTTACCCATAGGACTTGAGCTTGTGATACGAGGTGCTTTGTCCCTCTAAGAGCATGAGGAGATTACAGATAAGAAAGTTAACCCAGATAGTTACAGAACTGCTAGATCTCTCCCCTTATGAGATTATGTTGAAGCTGACATTAATATTATATATTACTAGTATATTGTGTGTACTGCTCACCGCCTACTAAATGTGTAAATAATGTGTAATGTGTAATAATAAGGAATGTCTGAAGGTTACCAGGATAATCCTTCACAAAGCTCTTGTACAGATCAGCCAGCTCGTCTGGGGTGATGTAACGGCTCGGGTCATCAGGAGACTTGAAGTCCAGGTCGTATTTTCCGTCCCTGTAGAATTCCGATGCTGCCACATCCATGCCGATCACAACCTCATCTGTGTATCCTGCTTTGGCGATGGCCTCCTTTACCAACTCCAGTGCTGCAGAGTTAAACAATTAATGTGAAAAATCTGAGTTGCAGAATATTACCTATTATGATTTACGCTTGCATTGAGCACCACCGAAAACAATGAATGATGATGATGATGATGATTATTTCCACATTGACTAGAACCATAGAAACCCCTCAACACTGAAATACAATTCAATTCAACAACAAAACAAACATTTTAACTGTTGATTCTATGTCAGAACGATTTTGTTTTGCATTATTTTGTAAAGTCTAATCATTTGCTCCACCATGTATGTAAATCAAGTGGACCAAATATGAGAAATGCCTTTCAAGAGAACACACTCCAATGACAACAGCACCACCAACTGCATTCTCAAAGTGTGCCAGAGAACATCTTCACAAAATATCCTCAGATGGCACTAGTTGTACTTGCTGTATTGTAATCGGTAGAGTTGAAGACTTGAAGACAGGGGTCACACATTACAAGATCTTTCACAGGGAGGAATCCCTGATGGGCATGTCTGGTCTACAAACTACATTTCTTGTCACAAAAACAAATGCAAAATGTGACACGGTAAACAGTGTATTACCATGCAACTGTTCAAGCAACTTATTGAGATTTCTTTGTCGTAAAGCTCGTTGATGTTGTCGTTTCCATGTCTCCACTATTTATAGCCGGTTTCCTCCAACAATAACTTTGGTCTGTGTGGCAAAAGCAACACACACCAAAAAGGTTTCTCTTAAAAGCTGCACAGTAAGTAGAACCGTGTGCATATTATTATTTTTTGTCTACAGTGTTTTTTTTACTGGCTGCACATTTGGTTTTCAGCAATGTGATTAAAGTAGTTTTTTGGGAAACTTTGTGCTAATTTTGCAGTTTTAAGATACTTAGATTTATCAGTAGGTCAAACTAAATCATTCCTCTTACATACCTTCCTGGTTCTCCAGGATGTTTGGAGCAAAGCCCCCTTCATCACCCACATTGGTGGCATCCTGACCATATTTCTTCTTGATGACGTTTTTGAGATTGTGGTAGACCTCGGCTCCAATACGCATGGCTTCCTTGAAGGTGCTCGCGCCAATGGGCAGGATCATGAACTCCTGCATGGCAAGCTTGTTGCCTGCATGCGAGCCACCGTTGATCACATTGAAGGCCTGGTGGAGGAGGGGAGAGAAACAAGAGCTGTGACTTCAAGATGAACTGGAATGGGAACTGAATAAAGTGGAACAACAACAAAAACAGGAAATGTATGCATGTAATTGGGCACACAGAACCTCACCGGCACAGGCAGGATGACCTCTGGGTTTCCTGCTAGGTCAGCAATATGACGATACAGGGGGACACCTTTCTCTCCTGCACCAGCTTTGCAAACAGCCAGAGAAACACCCAGGATGGCATTGGCTCCAAATTTGGCTGTTTGAGAATAAAAAAATATCAACAACCAATAATCCTTATTTGAAATCTGTTTTGAGTGTTTATTAATGATTCAAGAGGTTTTTTCTCTTCCTACTACAACCAGCACAGACATTTTTAGTCAAACATCTCAGATCCAAGCACGCATGCATTACACTTCACTGGAGGAATACTTCATAACGCAGCAGGACAACTGTCTCAATTATAGAGCCAAACAGTAAAAACGTATTTATTGGTAAAGTTGGTCTTGTGATCTCAATTCATCAGAGCAAATGTGATATTTGTTAATGCAACCGCCAAATACAGGTACATTTTAAGCCGTGGTGGATAAATACTGCAGTCCATCCGCCACTTTGGCAAACAGGGAAAACTCACAACTGAGAAACACACTTAAGATGAGGGTATGACTGGATAGCGCTACACATTTGAAAGTTGCTCAACACTGCTATATGAAAGCAAATGTATTGGCTGTTGAACCTTCCCTGTTTTGATTGACAGTTCACCAAATTCTAATTAATAGCAATAAAATAAAAGATGCACACAAACATACACACCCATTTGTTAGTGTATCAACTTGTATAAATGTTGTCTGAAGGAAGAGCTGCTGGCAATCGGAGTGGAGAATAAATTAACAGTAAGGCTGTCAAGTGGAACTGTGTAGGTTTCAGTTTGTCCATGAATAAATACTGCAGCTCCTCAAGAAGGTACAGTCCCCGTGTCTTGCTTAAAAACATTATAATGGTGAATTTTGTTTTCTTTGTTGACCCAGGCTTAATATTTGTTTGAACTGAAGTTGATACTATATTTTTGGACGGAAGCAGGCACATTCATATATGCGCATGCATGTGTATAGTACTCTCCGAGACCAAAAAAGTAAGGGTCCCCAAAAAGTTTAGTTTGTGTTTGTTTTTCCCCTCAAAGCCACGGTGTAATTTTGTAGACTGGATTTTATCATGTATGTAATGATTTTGTGGAAATATATCAAACATTGAATTACAGCATTTTATTTGATTGATTTGATTCCATAATGTGAATTGTACTCCTTAATTTAGTGCATTGATTTCAAACGTGGCAGATAACAAATTTGAGTGGCAAAAAAAAGAAGCTTTCCTGCTAACAAAGTTAATTTCAGACCCTGACCAGAAATCTGCCTTAGTCCATTGTTATGAAGACTGCAGTGCAATGCATATCATTGTTTTAGATTAAACACAACAGTGTGGTTATTGTCACTTACATTTGTTGTCTGTGCCGTCCAGGTCAATCATCATCCGGTCAATTTTCTCTTGCTCAACCACAGATACATCCTAGGGGGACAAAGAAAACAATTTGGGATCGATTTAAATCAGCACAACAGGGAACAGTGAAAACTTAGTTTGTACAAGATTTGGGAAACAAAACACAGACAGAGAGTGAGAAGTATCTTCTTACTTGGCCAACAAGTGCAGGTGCAATAGTTGAATTGATGTGTTCTACAGCCTGTGAGACTCCTGCAACAGACATATTAACGTGATTGTTCTTTCACAACATTATGGGCAAATCGTGTAAAGCCAATAATAAAAATATAGATTTAGAAACACAGGCAAGTTTTATTTCACATTTACAGAGACACATGCAACAGTATTTTTTTTAATAAACATACATAATTACTCTAATTCAACAACACCATAAATAGTTATTTTACAGTTAAGCAGTCAACAGGCTTAGCATCACTTCTGCAGTGAGAGCATGCTTTATTGACAATTCACCATGCACATCATATCTGGTTGATTGCCAAAAGCATTCAATAAGGAATTGTTATGTTGTTGTGTAAATGACCATGTCATTAACTTTTCTACCATCAAATGGACACATCTTAGTTTTTAATTGAGAGGGACGGGCAATGGAAACTCACTAACCCTTTCACATCTGGCAAAGAGAAAGAGAGACAACACAGAAAGATATAGAAAATGACAATTGTGTAAGATATAGTATTTTTCCTTGAAACTGCATCCACTTTGAACTGCAAAGGCAATGAAGGTTGTTTATATGTGATGGTAAATATAAAAAACACACCTGTCATTTAATCTTATTAAAAAGTAAACACTGAAATAGCATACACACCTTTTCCAAGGTAGCGAGACTTGTCATTGTCCCTGAGCTCCAAGGCTTCGTAGATTCCAGTAGACGCTCCGCTGGGTACAGCTGCCCGAAACAAGCCTGTGAAATGTAAATGGTTGCAGAGAAAGGACATATGAGTAGTGACATGACAATCACTAAATATGATGTCATACATATTGTTATTGAGGCACATGGGCAATACCTTTATACATTTTAGAAGTCATATTCAATTCTACTTAATTTCTTCAGCCACACGAGTCCATACAACTATACATATTGTTGCTTACCTTTGTCAGTGTGAAGGTCAACCTCTACGGTGGGGTTTCCACGAGAATCAAAGATCTCTCGGGCGTGGATTTTGAGAATGGACATGGTGTAGGAACTTGAGATGAGACAAAGAAGATGAACTTGTTACTATCTGATCTGACGATCCTCTGACAAAAAAATAACAATGCTAATTAAATCTCAATGCTATCTAAAAGTCTGTTTTTCTGTCACTACTAGCACACCTCTTTTACTCTCTTTCGTCCTTGTAGCTTACTCACAAAAATATCCTGACCTAGCTGCAAGCTTAAGAGTGCTAACCAGCATGCTACCAGCCTAATTGGATTAGACCTTCTCATCTGATTAATCACATGGCAGTAAGGATGTAGAAATGGTTAGATCTGTCTACGTTAAGCTGGCAGCTACAACTAACCTGTGTTGCTGCAGCAAAATGTATAACTACAAATGTAGGTTCTGGCATGGAGTCATAATGATACTTTGATTACAACAGAATGTGTACCATAGCAAAGTCCCCTCGCCTTGCATGCCAGATAGACATACAAGCTAGCTAACCAACAATGACTCTTCCTGGAGACCTAATTGCAACCCAGAGACCAAGATCATGAAGGAAACTGAAATGACTGTCTCAACATCCAACATTATTAAACAACTAAAGCTAATACAAACATTCATTCTTGAAAAAATAGACACACTGAGAGCTGAAATGATTAAATACGTAGGTGAAGAACAACATTAGCTAGCTACATTAATAATCTATTATGTATTCATAATCTATTAATTATTTGTAATTTCATAAAACGAAAATGACCATAAGTTCCAGCTTCCCATATGTGAAGATGTTATGCTTTCTTACTCGTATATAATATTAAATTACAATTGAAGTGTTTAACTGATGGTCAGAAAAAAACAAGGCTAATAGAGTAGTTTGAAAATGCTTATTTTCAAATGCATTAGGAAATATAACGGTTTCCTATCATCCTAATTGGATTAGACGTTCTCATCTGTATGATATTATTGATTATATTGGTTATATAACGTGAGCTCCATTCTGACAATGTCCCGGTTTGGCAATAAGAGTCATTTTTGCAAGTGTCGGACCTGAAACCTCAAGCAGAGTATGAACTTTTCACACCGTTATCTCCAAACACAACGTTTCCCAGAACTGATTTGTTTGGTTGCGGCACACATTAGCTAGCAGACGTCAGCGGTTACTGACTTAAACATTTAACATAAATAAGAACAAGATCCTGTTAACACACTGCGTCCTTCATGAGAACCAAACAAATGCAATAGCACAAACAACAAAGGTGCAGAAAACTCAAATAGGTGACTCTACCTTGTTGTCAACGGTAACGGCGATCAACGCGATGTAACTACAAGTGTACAAGCAATTTACATGTTATTTCAAAGAAGACTTTCTTCTTTGTCTGATACATTTCTGGCGCTGGCGCTGTTCCGGCGTGTTGCTGCCCCTGTAGTTTTCAATGTGAACTACATGAGATGAACTCCACGGGGAAATGTAGACGGAGTAGGTGTATTTTTAGGTTGGATAGATTACTGAGATTATGGGATAACACAATACAATTGCTACGTCTACACTCAATCAAAAATAAAGGAGTTATGTTAATAAATAGGGGAACTAGCTAATTATGGAGGCCAATGTAATACAGTAAACATTCTAGAGAGTGGAGGCTGCTAACGGCAGGACATGGTCACTTAGTTTCATTCGAACTACTGGACTAATTCAACAATGGTAAAAAACAAAACAAAAAGGAATTGTAATTGTAATGTATGTGCAACGACAACATTAACAACTACCGTATTTCGTCCACTAGAGGGCGGCAAACTGTTGCCCACTTCCTTCCGCTTAGATGCAGAGGAACGAGCGGCAACCACAGAAGAAGAAACTCCCCCCCAGAAATGAATTGAGAGTTTGTGCTAGGCTAATAAATCACGTACTTTTTTATTCAAACAAGTTTGTTTAAAGTCTATCGAAGGGTACTGTTTGGAGTGATAATGTCAGGGATACCTGCAGACACATGGCAGCCGCAAACAGTGGCTATGGACACGACGTAAGTTTCCATTAGATGAATGCTAGCGTTAACTCAGCTAAGCTAGCTCCCAATAACGCTGGCGATTTGGTGACATTAGTTAAGCGTCGGGCTTGCTAGGTTAACTTTTGAGATACTAAAAGTGAGCATTGGGTAATATTTAACACCCCGCCAGGATGCTGCCTGTGCTGTTGAAAGACGCTCAATACATAGCTAGCTAGGCTAACTATTAATACTGACCATGTGTTGCAGGATGGGAACGATTATTGTGGAGCTGTACTGGAGACAAGCACCAAAAACCTGCAAGAACTTCGCAGAGCTGTGCAGAAGAGGCTACTACGTCAACACAAAGTTCCACCGAATAATCAAAGACTTCATGGTGCAGGGAGGAGACCCTACAGGAACAGGTGGGTTAATCACATACACTATTATCCAGACATACGTCTGGTCTGTTTTTCAAGGCTTGGGAAACTGACACTAGGGTCACAGGTCAAAATATTCAATTATTATTATGAAATTCACAGGCAAACGTACAATTCAACTTACAATATATGGATAATTTATTTTGTTTTTAAGTAATAAATAATGAAGGTTAATTTGGAATTAAATGGAGCACTTCTCCCAAGGAAGTTTCTCTAAAAATCAATTACTGTTAATAAACTAAACTCAAAAACATGCTCTCTATGTTCACTTTAATTTGTACTAAATAACATAGTTCTTACAAGGAAATAATGGACACCATAGAATAAAGTGCTTCTGGTAAATCATTTGCTACACACAATATTTATTCATATATTGTTGTGTACTACAATATTTGTTCATATTATTGTGGCTCCAATTTTAAAGCAACAGTTTAGAGGAGGCCCTTTCTCATTTCAAAGTAAAACTTAAAAGAAATACAAAAATTGTGTTACAAGGTTAAAATAACTAGACTTGACAGAGCTCTGTCTAACATATTTAGCTTAAACTGTAAGCCAGACTTTATTGCCCACCTCACTGTTGCTCTGGCGGCTGAATGGAAGCAAAGGCCTGCAGCCATGTTCCTTATGTGTGCTATGTTCAAATGTCGTTATATATTTTGGTATATAGTATGTCTCTCAATCAAACCTCTGTACATTTAGTGTGCCTTGTGTTTTAATGTATGCTTCAATCAATCATTGTTGTAGGGGATGTTTTTTTATGTATTGCATTCTTAAATGAATCAACAGAAACACCCAACCAAAGCAGTTATCAGTGGACTCTGTGTAGTGAGGATCATACCACACGTCTCATTTATTAACAGTTTTTTAACTTTTTTAACTTTTTTTTAAATGTCGATATATTACATACCAATTCTTACACAATATTTACCTTTTTAAAATCCATTAATAATCCAAACTTTATCTCTTTTGGCAGAATAAATGTTGTGAAATATACACAAGACAAATTGAAACTTGCAGTTAAATGTTCATACTTGAATATTGTCTTCTTCCATTCCCTCACTTGATAATAAATCAGTGCTTTACTGATGTTTGTTCTTCTGACAGGTCGCGGTGGTGCCTCCATTTTTGGTAAACAATTTGAAGATGAGCTGGTTCCAGAACTGAAATTCACAGGTAATCACAGTTGTCAAAATTAATGGTTGTAGATGTAGAAGAGGGGAAATATAGGTTGGTAAATAAAGAAAAGGCTCCTGCACCCTTTATAATTAATTAGTATCTGTGTCCGTACTGAGTCCTTGATGTTATTTTTTTAAAGAAAAAAATGAAGGTAGGAATTAGTTAGCAAGGTATATCCCAAGCAAATAATAATTAATACATTTATTAAAGTCAAATGTTATGCAAAAGTAGTGGTTTTTCCTCAAGAAATTATTTATTTTAAAATCTGATTTAAATGGACCAACTTATTGTTTCAGATCACTTGCATTTATTATTTGTGATGCATCAGACTTTAACAGCAAAAAGTAATTTAATTTAATTTGTTTGTTATTAGGTGCTGGTATTTTGGCGATGGCCAATGCAGGACCAGACACAAACGGAAGCCAGTTCTTCTTCACTCTCGGTCCCACCCAGTGGTTAGATGGGAAGCACAGCATTTTTGGAAGAGTAAGCCAGGGAATGGGAGTTCTGAACCGAATCGGGATGGTAGAGACAAACGGCCAAGATCGGCCAGTTGATGATATCAAAATCATCAGAACTAATGTACCCAAATAAACAAATGCAGTTTGGTTTTTTTACAATGAATTTTTTTTTTTTTATTCAATAAATGTTTCAATGTCATGTTTCATCATTGTATGAGGCAAGACTGGTATGGAAATGATAATATCATGACAGTTTCATTTGTACCAACTTAAATGTAGAGAAACAGACAAAAGTTCAGACCTAGTTACATATCAATGTCAAGTAAAGAGCAACTCATTTGATTATAGTTTTCAAGCAAAAATTGATCGGTTGAGGTTATTAAATATGAGAATTTGCTGCTTATGTTGGTCTTCACAGTGAATACTGGGAGTTTTCCTGAGTGGTCTAATGTTTTATAGACCAAAAGATTATCAAAAGAATCAGCACATTTATTGACTGTCGCGGAATAAAGAAATTTAGACAAATTGGCTATTGAATAATGCTTGATGGCTGCTGTTAAAAATAATACCCAAACATTTGGTTTTTAAACACTGAAAAAGAATAATAAAACGGTAAAGGCCCTTCCAGACAGAGCTGCACTCTGAAGCTCATTATTTCCTAATGGTTTGCACTGCACCACTACATTTTTTTTCGCTGCTTTGAGCAAAGCACAGGCGCAGATTAACCGAGCGATGCGCCAGAAGTTCAACCGCACTAATGTGTGTTGAACCTATTGGCACCCAGCAGTAGCCGAGTAATCCGACACCCTTTTGCTTGAAGCAGCAAAAATCTGTCGTGGCGTAGCTTAACAATTCTTATATAATATAATTCTTAATTGGTTTCAGAGCACCGTGGTGTGGTTTTCACGTTCTGTCTGAAAGAGCCTCAAGGAAGAACATTCAATCAAGAACAAAAAGCATATACAATTAATAATGGATCACTGTCATCACACACCTCATGCACATAATACAACTAAAATGAACAAGCAATATTGCCCCAGAAAGTTTTTATAAATGTAAAGTATAAAGACACAGGTATGTATTCAAAAAACATCAACATGGGAATATTAAATCTAAAAATAGAAGTTGTGTTGAGGCACTATAGGATTTGCATTATAAATTCAAGCAGCATGTATAGTTGAACATCTATTTTGACAGCCTGAGGAGATATTTTTATTTGGCCTAATATATACAGTATGTTGTAAATGATACATTGTATTAATTATTAGACAAAGTAAAAGCACCAATATACAAGAAGTCAATATCAGTCACAAAGAAAATGTGGGTAATCGAATGAGATGAGTTGGAGTAAGCTATATAAAAACGACCATCCTAGTGTATTTGCTTTTTACAATTGGTTTTAGTTTGAGGTCACACCACTGATAATATTGGTGCAATAGTGTCAGGACCTGTAGTGAGTTTCACAGATGGAAACACGCAAATGAATTGTTCTGTAATGATGAAAGAGTCACTGGTAATCAGGCCTGTTCAGTTAGAAAAACAGGAGAACAAAGAGCTCCAGAGGTCACAGAGGTGAACAGCACCGTCTGACCTGAACAAAGCATTGAAAACGTGTACACGAGGCGGTTGTATAAATTAAAACCAACAGATCTGTATAACTAAACAGAGACCAATCACTTGGGTTATTGCATAAATAGAATTACTACATCTTTCATCTGAGATTATTTTGCCACACATATGCATCCTGAAGACGATCAATAACTTCCATGTCTCACTAAAACAACAAATCTGAACCATGAAGCATACTTTTCTATTTCAGGTCAAATAGTTTGATATTATGGGATATATACCTATTCGCTTTCTAGCTGCAAAAGAGATGAGAAGATTGATACCGCTCTCTTAGTTTAGTTTAGCATAGAAGCAAGGGGAAACCGCTACCCTGGTGCTGTCCACAGGTATAAATAATTAAATCAAAAAATAAACCTCTAGATCACTAATTAACACGTTATTTATTGTTTGCTCAATCCATATAAAAAAATGTGTCAGTGTTGACTATTAAGGAATCGTTCAAAATAGTGATAGTGCTAAGTTCTTGTGCGAGTAATCTGATTAATACATGAAGACCTATTCTTTGATTTTGAAATAACCATGTTGTTATTTATGAATGATGATCCAGTCACTACATGATTCGACCTTTAGATTGGCAGTCAAAGCAGGCTCCTTGATCAAATAGTCAACTATACGGGGTTACCCCAATCAGACATGTATATACTGTAAGCCTTAACCACCCCGTAAAACAAAAAATATGTAAATTAATACTAACCACCATAACATGCTCTAACCAAAAGCAAAAGGTATGTTTTTTAAAGGATTGGCATTTCATTACAGTTTGCCATCGTGTCCGCCCTCAGGGAAGTGTAGTGAGGTGCTGATGCTTTTCATTTCCTTTGTCACCACTGGATAGTCACCTGCAGGTTGGGAGCTCATCTTGAGACGCTAGAGGAAGGTATAAACAGTCAAAGAGTATCACTTACAGCAGAACATGCACAAGCAACAAAAAGTAGGTTCCAATCAAACTGTAATGCTTATACTTTTCCTCTCTTAAAATGTACAACGTTACTCAGTTTAGAAAAAATCTGTGCACGGCAGAGGAAATAAAATTGCCTTTGTCCCGACATGTTTTCCTTTTCAAACTCCTGTCCCAGTATTAATAATTTAAAAAAGAAACCAAATTCTTTAAATCTTTAAATGACCATCTATAAAATAAAATATAAACACAACTGACCTGCCAGAGATTCCCTTTTACATGGGCCAGTTTCCAGACCATGGTCACTGGAATCATCATAAGAGATGACATGGCCAGAAACCAGCCGAAACAGTACGCCCACCACGGATACACATAGGAGTTGTTGAACCTCAGGGGGGTGTATCTCAGGAGCAAAAACACAAGTGTTCCCTTTAAAAGGAAGCAACTCACAATTAAACATTGTTAGATCAATCGGAAAGCAAATATCTATAAACCATCCCATAGTTGTCAACGTAAACATACCAAATATGACCCAGTTTATTTCCTGTTGCAGTGTATGTGAATGACATCCGCTGACAGGAAGTAAACATGAACCCAAGCTGTTAAGCTGCCCAGAACAATCTATTCATTGAATAAAATATGTTTCCTTCTTAAAACACTTACACTGCACATAAGAGGCGTTACATACAACCAGCAGTACTTGATCAGTGGGAGAGGTTTGTACCCGATCATGTCCTCAATGTTGTCACAGAAGCGGTCAGCACCTTGGACAGAGACAAACGCATCACACATACTAAATAGTATGCAGTATATTCAATTTCACTATACTTATTTAGCCACGTTTACAGAGCATTATATATTCTTAACTTTTATGGGAAAAATACTCAGTATGGAATAGGGTTATAATGTTGTAAACTCTGTGTGATATAACATCTAAAAACCAAGAACTGTTTCTTACCATAAATCCATCCAATAACCACTGACTGGAAGATTGCCATCAGAAGAAGAGTGGGACCACTGCAAACATAGTGATCAAAGATCTGCAGAATGTATGCTCCGCCCTAAAATTAAAGCAGGCAATACATTGGTAAAGTGAGGGCGGCAATATAAACAGATTGCACCACAATTTGACACACACACACACACACACAGTTGCTGTCCCGCAACTGTAATAAGAAAAACAAATAAAAGATGCAGTTTACATGCTGTGTATTGGGTGTTAATTGATCAGACTGCAAATTACTCGCACATGATGAATTGCTTATGTGGCCATCAATGAATGTGCTTCTCACCTGACACACCAACAAGAGGCCAAACACATAGCCAGAAGCACAGATTAGCATCAGAAGAAGCTCTCTGCGAAATCCTTTTCGGATCTGGGCAGGGTAGACATCTGACAGAGAAGTCATGATGCTTTCAAGCCCAATAAACTGGAGAGACAGAAACAGAAAGACAAGTCAGCTTGGAGAAAAGTGAACATAGAAGAGGCATTGGAAGACATTTTTGGGAGACATAAAGAAGGCTACAGCTGACCTGTCCATCTATTCCTAACAAGATGATCATGACGAAGAAGCACACAGACCAGGCCTGAGGCCACGGCAGAAGGGTCACAGCTTGTGGGTAGACTATGAACACAAGGCCAGGGCCTGCAAAGGGAAACCAAATAACAACAACGCCATTACTGTCATTTTTAATTCAAGTGGCAAAATCGGTGAAATCATAGATCAAGATGAAACTGAAAATTAAAATGAGGAAACAAGTTCATATCATCTGACAGTTTTAGGTATTTTTAAATTGGAACAGAGGTGATTCACATTCATACCTGACTCGGCAACTAAAGAAATGTCGACGCCCTGTTTTTGGGACATGTAGCCCAGAATGGAGAAAATGGCAAAGCCAGATATAAAGCTGGTCCCGCTGTTCAACAAGCAAAGATAGAAGGAGTCTCTGCAAATCAGAAACAATGCACATGTCTTTATTTCTCTCTTGACAACATAGGATGTAAAGTGCCATGAGTACCTTAGCGCAATATAAATAAAATGTATTGTTATTGTTATTATTATTATTATTATTATTATTAATGCAACTGTAGCCAGTAAAATAGTACTTACCTGTAACAGTTGTTGTTGTACTTGTTGTAGCTTCCAAGCGTAGTCAAGCATCCCAAACATATGGCATAGGAATAAAATATTTGGGTTCCAGCATCAATCCAAACCTAAAAACCAGTGACAAATGTTTAAACACCTACTTTTGCAATAGAATAATCAAATGAAAAATAGAATATAGGCTGAATGATACCTGCGGGTCAGAGAGCCGTGCAGGATTGGGGTACAGGTAGTACTTGATACCATGCAAGGCTCCAGGGAGGGTTATTCCTCTGATGAACAGCACTGTCAACATGATGAAGGGGAATGTCGCTGTCACGTAGGCCGCCTACATTTAAGCAGATCATTATTTTGTTACAAATTATAGAAAACTACTCTTTAACTATGGCTGTTGAAAAGTTTGTAAGAGACATTAGGATTCATTATGTAATGTCAGTTGGTCATTGTTTTGGTAGTTTTGCAATACACTGCAGCTCCATAAATCATAGGCTATCGCTCATTGCGTGACTGGGGACTTAATCTGGCAACACGCTGTGCGCTGGACTGCAGAAATTCCGGGCATGTGTGAAGTTGACAATGAGTCACACAAAAACTGTGGAAAACTTAATCAACCTTAAAAGTAGAGGCAAGCTAAGCGTGCCGATTAGGTTCATTCCAGAGGATCTACTTATATAACTTTTATTTGAGGCACTAAAAGAAGATTATTGGCATGGGGAGTGAATCGTGCTACGTAACTTTGGCACACAGGATCAATTGGAAACATCTCTCTTACAGAACAGTTTGCCAGTCAGCCTTTCTAATTGACTTTCTCATAACCACAGAAGTGCTGGAGGAGATGAGCAGGATGCTCATCCCCTCCAGCACTGACAAGTCCATTTCAAGGCAGTGATCGTTCAAAACATGCCTGATCAGAACAGGCTGAACGCTTGGCCTGTGGTTTTACTGCTTGCAGCTTTCTCAAGGACAACCCTGTGCTCCCTTGGTCATGAGCAACACAGCTGCCATGACATAATTCCATCACACACTGAGGTCGCAGCTATTCAGTCAGAAACACCAGTGAAATACACTGTGGTACACAGGATAAAAACATAGGCAGTCTTTACTGTAGGGGGTCGGGAAACAGATATATATTTATTATGATGTTTAAATATGAAAGGTATTACATTATGTTACTATTCTAATTCATTGTGCCCCAAAATATATGATATATAATAACTTGCAAAAAGCCCCAAAAGCACTGTAAATATATACAACTCAACTGGACACAACTTACAGAACGTGTGCTTCTACTTCCGAGGAAAACATTATACAAATATTTAGCTGACAGAGAAATGTTACTGGTAAATTGCAGATCAAGAGTTGACTCACAAAAGAGAAGACAAGTTACAGTTGAAAGTAGCTTATTTACAGCACTGTAGTCATAATTTTACTAGTTAATAGTTTAACAGATTTCTTTTTTGTGAGTAAGCAAGACAGCATTTGCCTCCGTGGGGCCCCAAATATGCCAAAATCAGCACCTGAAAAACACTCCCAAATTGCCGTTACACATGGTCCATTCCATCAGTGAAATTTCGAAATGGACATATTAGTTGTTTGTTTTCATATAACCACCGCGGATATAAAGTATAGCTGGCAGTAATTATTATATTAGTGATACAAATTAGTACCAAGACATACACTGGGGAGTGTGTTACTTACAGGGGAATAATACAATTAAATCACAGGTTACTCAATGTTAGAAACCCCAGTGAAATACAGGCTTGTTCGATTCTGCTTCCAGTTGGCTATTTGCTGGTGTTGACTCCAAGGAAGTGAAGAAGAGTTTGGTTGTACTGCAATCAAAGAGCCGCGGTCTGCCCACTGTGGACGACATGGACTCAGTCTGCAGAGTCCTGAAGTCACAACCCCCGGCGCTTGATTATTTAAAGTATATTATTATTGAACGTCTCTGAAGTTCATGAAATACGACAAAAGCCTTTCCTTGTGTTCCCAGTAATACACCTAAGTTTGAAGTAGACCAAATGAGCGGTTTGCAAGATATACAAAAGACAAGAAGACTGAGAGACAGAGAGAGAGATTCCTTTCTTTACAGTTAGATGAACCCTGACTGTCACAATTTGCCTCAGGGGGCTTTCAAATATAATATTTACAGTGACTGACTTCAAATGAGAGCATTGGCTTGGAGCCACTTTTCACACCATAGTAAATTCATTACAAATAC
The DNA here is from genome assembly GCF_910589615.1 of Taurulus bubalis. Lineage (NCBI taxonomy): Eukaryota > Metazoa > Chordata > Actinopteri > Perciformes > Cottidae > Taurulus > Taurulus bubalis. The sequence continues at coordinate 13,788,048 of NC_136593.1, read as the reverse complement.
TGGCAGGTGAGAGCTGCATGGTATTCGAATGTCTGGACAAACCACAAGTGGAAACACATTCATACTGCTGCAAACCTGTGTGCCTTTGAACGTTAATGTGAAAACATGAGGGCCAACGTGCTTGTTGGTGATGTGCTGTTGAAAGTTAAATCCATCAAAATCCATCAAATGGATGATCCTGGAAGATTGTAATAACACATAATTGGTTTGAAAAGAAAACTTCAGGACTGGCTTAAGATAATATTTCACATTGTATTGTTAGTGGCAAGCGAAAGAAAGGAAAAAAAAGGTAAAAATGAAGATTTTAAAGATACTGAGGAACTTTTAACTTGCTATGAAACAGTCTCAATTTAATATTAATGTATCTATATAAATTGGACCATCAGCAAAAAGAATATTTCTGGCAATTTTCATGTGGCCATTAGGTCAGATTCCCCGCGAAATCAGACAAAATGGTTTACAGCTGCTGACTGCGGTCAGAGCTCCGGCGGGAGGGGCAGAGCTCCGCGGCCGGCAGCAGCAGCTGCTTCTCGTGGCCAGGAGCAGAGCCTCTGGTAGCGAACACCAACACCACGCAACTGGAGGCCCAGGCCACATTCTGGGCCCGCTGGAGGGAAGGGAGGCACACCAGAACATTTTTGAGTCAGGATTCATCATTTCAGTCTTACCTTTCCTGTGGATCTCACTCCCTTCCAGACACAGAAGTAGCAGATGATCCAGGCCAGAAGAAGGTACAAAGAAAGCTCCCACTGTATGTTTCCCAGAGCCTCTATGCCAGTGGATATATTGAGCACCCGTCGTCTGTAAGGACCAAGGTACCGTTAACCAATTATTTGGGGAAATATACATCTGTGCAGGTCTATGAGGCTACGTTGATTGACAAGCCAGAAAGTCCAAGGTCTAATAATGCTGAAGCTCAGCAAACTATCCATAAAACATGCATGAATGTGCAATTAAAAGAGCTTCACACCTTCAGTACACATGTCTTTTTAATTATTCTGACTAATTAGACCCCTTTTCAAGGTGAATTTAGGGGGAAGCTGTGCTGGGAGTCAGGTGTAAGCCTTCCCACCCTAACAGATGCTAGAAATCAATCACAGTCTTTACATGTCCACATAGTCCTGACGAGTGAAGAGGTCTCATCACTCAAGATAAATGAAAACGCCCGTGCTTGTGTGTGTGAGGGCTTTTGTTGTAATGAGTCACAGAGTTCAGCACTGATGGTACATGTCACATTGGATAGATGGGAGAAATGGTCATTTTAAAAGAGTTGTTTGAAAGTTGTTCTGGCTGATGGTACTCTGTTCTGGTTCAAATCAGATGGAGCTATCCCAAGAACGACATGAAGCCAAGGAACTACATAATACAATTATTATAGGCAGAAGCTGTCAGAACCTTGCCAGCCCTAAAAAGCAAACATTACGATATCAGCGAATCAGTCAAAGTTTGCACACACCCAACCAGTGTTGAGCAGAGGTCCAATCTGCCATAGTAAAAGGGATGAATGGGTGTGTCGGGTCTCATAATATTCTGCCAGGGACAGACAATACCTCAATGTGTCTGAATAGGTGCATTAAATCATTTTGGAAAAGCACTGTTTTCCGTCCCCATCAAAATGCAAATAGGACATGTCTTTGTTACTAAGAGTATTTACCATCTAATCCTTTGATAATATATGACACATTTCCAGTCAATTCAGTTTCATTTGGAAAAAAACAACTTACTGCCAGAACTCTGATACAGATGATGATGAATTCACAGGCAAAGTCCAGTTAACAGTGGCATTAAAGTTGTTCAAGACCACACAAGAATCTAAAAAATATGAAATTGTTAAACACAGTTAAAGCTGTAAATGCATGCTTAAACCAGACATCATAATTATTCATACAATGAAATACAACTTTTCCTTGTTAGTATGCCATTCAAATCAATTGTGTTTATGTTACAACTTGATGTTTCTAATATATAATCTATAACACTTAAAACAAATAGGACCCTAATAAATGGTGGTGAATGCCAGATAGTGGTTACAGTTACAATGCTTAAAGAACAATATTTAATTTACCTGAATTCCATGTGTTATTACAGGTGGCCCATGGCAGCTCACCAGAGAAGGAGGAGAAAAGGTATAGAAAAGCCCAGGCTAAGATCACAATGTAGCTGATACATCCAAAGAAAATGATAAGTTGGCTGGCGTATCCCATGCCTGGAAACAACAGAACATGTTAGCAGTGCATTGCCATAGTAACTGGGTAAACTCCTGACAGGTACATGTACCTCACCTTCAAACAAGGGACAGATCTTCCGCCAGCACATAATTCCTCCCTGACTGGTGTACTGGCCCAGTGATATCTCCAGTATGAACAGAGGAATACCACAAGCTCCAAGGAACAGGAAGTAAGGAATAAAGAATGCACCTGCAAGTGTGAATAGAGCATTGTAAACATGCATGGTACACCACTTACAAAGAGCATCATAATCACATTAGTGTTTTCTGATTTCTCTACTTCCTTCAAGATGAATTTAAACATGTAACCATTAAAGTTTCTTGGTGTTTTCAGGTATATAGAGACCAATTGAGTGACATCTTACTGAGTCTCTATCCTTTGTTAAACCTGTCAGGGTGGAAAAAAATGCACCTGTATTCTCATCAGAGCTCTGGCTTCAACCTCATCAGAGGTCTAATCAGCCATAACAACTGAAAACACCTCTTCAGATCCTATAGAAAGTTATGGAATTACCATAATATACTTTTAAATAATCTCTGATTTAAAAAACTCTTTTCTATGTTTTTAAACTTATAAAAGGTGGAGAATTTGTAAGTAAAGCATGTTGTCACAAATTAATCTGATGTTAAATTTGATGGCTATGCAAAGTGAAGACTTCCTGGTCTTCTTCTATTCAAACTGCATCCACACTGCTTATTCAACGCATGTGTTGGGCTGATATAACGCTAGAGTGTCGGTTCCCACAGACATTGTAAAAGCTCTTAACGCTTCAGGGCAGTGACACGACTTTCTCACATTCAAAACACACTGGTACACGCACATGTTACGTATCTCGCGCGAGAAGAGATTGCCCGCACACACACACACACTAACAGCGTTTCTCGCAAGACTGGTTTTCACAGGGCAACAATGCAGGAACCAGGACACCAAAGATATCATGGCTTCTTCAATTCTTACAGTTATGAAACCGTGATTTATGAAACCGCGGTTGTGGCAAAATCGGTTAATCTCGACATTTCTAGTCAATGATTAAAGATAACGCTGTGAGTAATTCAAATGTTGTTTTGATGGTGATCCTTTAATTCCTTTTTATATAAGAAGGAGGACCTTTATTTAATAAATAATAATGTATTCTGCTGAGCAGCGGAACTGGACTAATGTGCTCTCTCCTCTCCTGCAGAGTTGTGAATGAGTTGAAACCTCTGGGTTTGTTTTTGTTTGTGAAAATAATAACGGACCAATAGCAGCTCCCTTGTGCAAGCCAAAAACATATGCCATGTTTCTTATGCCGTGTTCACACCGGACGCGACGTGAATTTGCGGCGCGACCAGTTTACATGTAAAGTCAATCCACAGACGCGCTGCGGCGCGAATGTGCGGCGAGATAGACGCGTTGGAGGCGGCGCGAACAGAACGTTTGACCTGGGGCGAACAAAGCGAAGGACGCGGCGCGAATTCGCGTGAGTTGAATTATCCCAACTCTAGCGGAGAAATCGCGTGACGCAAAGTTGCGGCAGCCAATCAGCGTTGAGAATCAGCGTTGAGAAGCTCCGCCCGTCACCACCGCCGTCTCCCCGTTTCTGAATGAAACTGCTGCTGCTCCGCCTGAACCAGCGCTGGCAGCGGCTTCATTGAGACGCTGTTGTGGGACTACTGATACTATTGCAGGGCTCTCAAGTGTCCCGACCCAAATACGAGGGCGTTTCATGTTCCGACATGTTTGGGACTTCCACAACAAATATAAAGCAGAACTAGTGGTTATTTATTCCATGGTCGATAGCGGAAATGAAAGCTTCGTCGCTTGTCTCTCACAGAGGCAAGCAACAGAGCTAAGCCACGCCCCCTTCGCGCCGCGATTTTTCGCGTTTGGTGTGAACACCCTCGTTTCACTCACGCGAGTAAACTTCCGCGGTGGACGTCGGGTGTGAACACGGCATGAGGTTGCTGTTTGTTTAATATCAGTTTTATTGGTGTTCATGTTCTGAATTCTGGGGGTTGAATATTCCTCCATGATATTATTATATGAGATGGCAGTTTTACTCAGTTAAATGTATTCATTGTACTGTAGCATTTCACTAAAACGTGTGTCAAAGTTCTCATTATATCCCATCCTGTTGCCACGAAAGTGCTGATAAAAGTTTGGGTCCTTTGTAATATACTAAGCTGTGATCTTACAGTTCATCAGTTGTCCTAAATCAAGCACATGAGACACATTGGACATGTCCACTTTGCAAAGCGTTAAGAGTTGAATAGAGTCAGGAGTTCTCTAGGAAAATCACGATTATTTTGGAAAAGTTGGGGAAAGTTGAAATGTGCCACTATTAAACAGTGGTCTTCAAGCTGTTAATTTGAAATTGAACTTTGCAGGTCAATAAAATGGGTTTCTCAGCCATTGCGACTCACAGATTTACCTGGAATGAACATCATGTAATGTATTGTCTTTCCCAAATATGCATCGCCTTTTATTGCATGTCTCCTTTTGATCTGCTGCATACTCTAAACTCGTCATGTAAGAGACCAGATCAGTCCAAGCAGGTTCTGTGTAACCAGTATCACCAAAGTTTAAAACAATCACCATCTGGTTTACAGCACTGAATTTCGGAATCAGCAAAGAATGTGACTCTGCTCTTTTCATAATCACAGGCAGTAGATTATTTTCATAGCCTTTCATAACCTGTCACATCGTTAATCATCAGATGTGAAGTGAAGGGAGACCAACCGAAAGCAGGAGAGCTTTACTACTTTGCCCTCCGGATTTGTGAAAGTCAATTTGAGTGATTACATTTCATTAGTAATACAATCTGGTATGCATTTATAATGATGCATTTGGCAATTTATCAATGAATAATATGTTTTCCATGTTTAAGAGGTGTTGTTTCTATTAATCCACTGTCATTTTTGTATTTATATTATTATATAATATTTTACAGTAACAATATCAAGAGGCGACCTAACAAGTAAAATAAATACAACTATCTTGTATTTGTGTCTTAAATAATAAAAAAGTACTCTCATCATTTACCATACAAAAGAAAATTCTCGAAAGGAAAGAGTTAAAAAAAAGTTTGCATGCAAAATTTGACACCATGCTACACTTTTTGTTCTTGTAAGTGGATGTTGGACTAGCAATACTAAACTGAGAGAATAGTAAACAGAAATACTCACCACCACCATTCTTGTAGCAGAGATATGGAAATCTCCACACGTTTCCAAGTCCAATAATAGCACCAGCCGCAGACAGGATGAACTCCTTTTTGCTGCCCCATTTGCCACGCTCCTCAACTGTTTGTGAAGTAGCCTTAGGAGGGGGATGATCCAGCCTGCACAGAGAGTCTGCCATACCGCTGAGAGAGGAACGCTGTAATGGCACTAGTGGGATCGATCCTTGAGTTTCTGGATTGACTGTGGGGACTGTCTGATGCAGACTTGACACACTGCAAGGTATTTAGCCACAAGGGGGACCTCTAGATGTGCACCAAAAGTTTCCACTTACAAAAACATCATGCTACTCAAGCGACAAACAGGAGAGTGATGCATTTGGTGTGACTAATTGCGGTTTCGACATGGTATTGAAGGCTTTTATAACAGATTTCTCCGCCCCATGAATAACTGAAAACTAGAATTGTTTTGCCCGAAGCAAAATTCATTTTAACAGTCATAAATCCAGATTAGACTGTAATATATGTAATTGATTTTAACTACCTTTCAAGTGACCCTGTGTATGTTGCTTTCCACCTGCTTCTGCTCTATAAACTTCCAAGTACCAAGTTCCCTTCTAGTACAGTTCTGTTTATAGTGAACTCATATTTATATAATGTTAATTTAAAAAATGAAATGTATACGCATTTCCACATAATTACCATATTTTTTTGGCAAAAGCTTGTAGTTGTATGCATACCAGAGCTTGAGAGGAGGGAGACGCGGTATATAGAAACTGCTTTTGTATGTGAGTGTTTGTATGTGATAGAAACATATCCAAAGTTAAACATGGAACTCACATGTTTAGCTCTTTTTATGTCAGTTTGGATCCTAATGTAGGATGCATACGTATATCTTTTCTATGTAAGTGTTCCAGGGCTGAATGACCTGCCAGTCATCCTTATTGCTCAGCCCCAGGGAAAACTGGTGTTAGCCTTTCCTCAGGTGTTTATTTAATCTACAATAATGTATAGTATGGTATGTGTGATTATAACACTTATCATCCAGGTGTGAAAGTGGACATATTGATCTATTTTCCAGGTCCATACTCGCATTTTGTTTTTCAAGAATATGTTTTCATACTTTAATGTCCAAAAACTATTTGTTTTGTCCAAGAAACTATTAATCTATGATAAGTAGCTCTTTTTTAGATATTACTATGCAGTTTTCAATGTGAATTATCTCTTTATATTGTTGCCTTAATGTACTTCTGCTTTTTAATTTAAAGTTGCAAAGAAGAATACCCGTAGTTGGTCCTTATCTAATGCAGTTGATCTCATACAAAAGCACAATTCAGCCGTTGCACCTTTTTGCTCTTTTAGCGTTCACTCTTTCCAGACAAATCTCTTTGATGTACTCAAACAACAGCAGGGCTCTCAAGTTTTTAAGACAGGTATGAGTGACATATCTTCCTCCTCCTCCTCCTCCTCCTCCTCCTCCTTGTTAGCGCTGTTAGCGGCTCACTGCTGACATGTTGGAAAGCAAGCGAAATGCGCCCAATCTCGAATGTTGCACCTTTACTTGTTGTTCAAGACATGCTTTGAAGTAAAAGCGTGAACATAAAAGGGGATGCTGGTAACATACACATCAAAATCCAAAAACCTGAGCAAATGTACTTTTTTTTACCACTGTCAATCATATTCTAATTTTAATTCCCTTTCAGTTTGTAACAGAACATATTGTATTTGCAAAAGGAGTGGATGCCAAGACCGGGATGACAGTTTAGACTTGTTCAGGTTCCTCTTGTAGTCAGTGGAGGAAAACTTAAAGAAAACTACTTTACAGTCAGTATATATATAAATATATATAGATATATCTATAGATCTATATATCTATATAGAGATCTATAGATATATCTATAGATCTATATATATATATATATATATATATATATATATATATATATATATATATATATATAAATATATATATATATATATATATATATATATATATATATATATATATATATATATAAGTGGTGTGTACAAATACAATGGAAAACTAATTCAAAATAAGAAAAGATATACAATTTATTGAATTCTCACAACTTGGATATGATTTGACAAAATATGCTACATTGCTTATACTATACTTATATTGAGAACCATCTTCAAACCAAAAATTCAATGTCAGTTTTCCTGGAATCAACTGTTGTTGTATCTTTACAACATTAACAAGACAACTACAGTGGGGTCCAAAAGTGTAAATCGATTACCAAAAAGGATGCATAAATGCCACTGATATAAATTTGAATATCTTGTTTGCACAATATTAACTGAAGACCTTTCAAAACATCTGTCATGGGAGGCATTTTCTGTGGGCAGAGCTGCAGGTTCAAGAATGTTTTAAATCATATTTAAAGGTCATTTTGATGATAACTTGAATGATCTTCAACACAAAAACACTGTGGTCTGGGAATTGAAATGATACTAAAGGGTTATAGCTGTATATGATTGTAAACATTTTCATTGAATTTATACTATTGGCTTTCTGTCAGTGTTGTATGGCTCGTTCTAAGTACCATAGTTCCCATGAGCCTCAGCAGCCGTTGCTATGGAGAATAATCCACACAGAGGGGTTAAGACTACTACAGCGTAGTTGTTGAATTAATCCGAAATCTGAAAGTGAAGTGATTTAAATTGCTGAATGTATTAATTGTTTGCTACAAGGGGAAATCTGTAACTTAGGCCATTAGTGTTGCTGGCAACAGAATGTTGTGCAAAGAGTGTCAAGAGAGTGACTGCCAAGTGCCAACAGGGGGCATGTTGGCAGTCAACTAACATTTTCTATGTAGAAAATAAAAGGGTCTTTTACTTCTGGAACGCTGGAGACGCTTGAAAGTCTCACTTTGCTTCGCTATACATTTAAAACGTGGCAGTAACCGCCTACTAAGCAGAGCAATCTTTAATCAAGCAGTAACAATGTCAGTGTCATATCAAAACTTAAGTAGAAAAAGAAACAGTATTACTACTCTTTAGTTTGTTCTATTATTATAATACGAATATATGTACAATTTGTTAATCCACATAAACATTTGTGAGTTTGAAGACCCGTAAATAAACAATATCATTAGGTGAGATGAGTGTGGTGGGTTTACACGACAAAGCAGACTGAACGGTCGGAAGCAATTTGTCTCTTGGTAGCAGACTCTAGAAATTATCACCATTTAATTGTAAAGTAATCTAATAACAAATGCATGTAAATCAATGTAACAGTAAATATATAATATGGAACATACATAGCTACTAGAGGAAAATAATATAATATATAAGGCAAACCATTTCAAATGTTTGTGTGTGTGTATATGTATTGTATACATATATATATTTAAATATATATATATATATATATATATATATATATATATATATATATATATATATATATATTTATGTATATATATATATGGTTGAATTCCTTATATGGTTGAATTCCTTATGCAGCCTGTCAGCCTGCATAACTTTAGAAAGTTTAGAAACAGTGCAGCCCTTTAAGCCCTCGCCCTAATCCTAACACCTAATCCTATTTATTATTTGAGTTGTGTTTAGAGGTTGTATTATATCCGATCATATATTATTGTAGCCCTGATTTTTATGTTTATATTATTTGATACCTAACATGTTTTGGGGGGGATTTATACCATGTTTTTTCCTTGATTTGTACCTTGTGAACTGATATATAAGTCTCAAGGTATCAATACCTGATACTTAAAGTACTTCAGTATAAAATATTTCTTTCTATCTATCTATCTATCTGTCTGTCTGTCTGTCTGTCTGTCTGTCTATCTGTCTATCTATCTATCTATCTATCTATCTATCTATCTATCTATCTATCTATCTATCTATCTATATCTATCTCTCAGTTTCACACATGTGCATCTCCATCTCAGCTCCACCACTTGCTTTGTATTCATTGGCAGCAGGAGTAAGAGAGTTGTCTGGGTTCAAAGGGCATTGCTCGGGTTGCTTCGCTGTGTCGTGCATCTTGATTTCAGGGCGACAAAGCTGCCTGAGGTTCTGTGGAAACAAAATCAGTCAGTTCATGTTAGTAGAACTGTTGACATTCAGTGCAGGTTTCCCAAACCGGTCAGCAGAAACACATGTTTGCTTTCTTTTACTTGATCCTGAGTTTTCCTCTGGGGTCACCATGAAGTCGACTGTTGTGTTCTTTAGTTTCTCAACTTGTGAACAGATTGTTATCCGATGCCTATATTCATGTACCCCGAAGGATGAAGTGTAATAACTATGTGATCTTCTGACTTTTTTGTTGATTGCTTCAAATTCAGAAACATACAGGCTCAAATATAACAGAGGCTACATGGAAAGCCTTGCCTCTCACCTCTAATTTCTCACACTTCTTAGTGTCAAGTTGAGTTTTTTTGTTATTACGTGCAGCTGCATCTCCTTGACATGCATGTCTGGCTGGAGGGCCTTGTCGATCCACTACTGTTCCTTTTGAAAACTTTTACATCTCATGTGTGTCTTTAATTGGACTCTGAGTTTTGTACAACAGTACTTGTGCTATAATTCTCTCAGTAATTACTTCTCAATGTTGGAACATTTTGTAATTGAATAACCAACCTTGTATTTTTTGCACTGTAGGAGAGGACTGTTACCTCACTATGATCCAGATTTATGGCGCAATTTGAGGCAGTTCTTCATTGTCTCAAATGAACCATACAATTAACTTACTGTACATGTTATAAATGGTATTAAAGTACTGTTAAAATGTGTGGGCATTTTGCAAGAATAGTACAACAAATGTGTTTAGATGCTCCAGTCGTAAAGGTATTACCACACAGTCTTATCACCTACTGTTCTCCCTTGTTCTCTGACAAAGTCTAAGTAATTATAATAAGCAATAATTAAAGCAATGAAATGAAAGTACACAAATTATTACTAAAATGTGAACAAAATCAAACTATTATATAAAGTTAAAGTATATAATAAAAGTTAAAGTATACTATAATTAGTATGTATTAAAGTTGGGTTTTCACTTTTAGATTGACATGTACATTCACAAACTGATGTCATTTTGTAATGATCCCATTGGGGCTGCAACTACAGATTGTTTTCATTCTCGATTAATCTGCTGTTATATTTCACGATAATAATTAATTAAATGAAATGTCTAAAAATAGTGAGAAAAACACCCCTAAAGAATTTCCCAGAGCTCAAATTGAAACCTTTCAATTGTGTTTTTGTCCGACCAACAGGTCAAAAGGTCAAAGCATTTTTTGTCAATTTTCTATTGATCGACTAATTGCTTCACGTCACAGAAATATTAATATCACATGTTTTTGTAATATTCATATTTTATGAATGTAATCTTTCTTTATTGAGTACATACCTGCCCTATAGTCCCTTTCATCTGCACGAGTTTAAAGATGATCCACAGAGGAACCAGGAGAACACAGAACATTCCAAGGGACCAGCCCAAAGCATAAGCCCAGGTCGGATAGACGTAGGTTTTGTTGAACTTGAGAGGCTTGTATCTCACCAATGAAAAGATGAAGGTACTCTGACAGGGAAAAAACACAACCATTATTTCTATCCAGTTTCAGTAAAATCAGGTCAGATCACTAACATTTACCTCCTGATGTCCAGTTTATCAAATATTTTCTACTAAAAGAATGTTATGTTTATTATTAACACATGTAAGTGCTCGGCATAAAAACAATACACATGTGAAAAATATACAGATATATTGTGCCGTCTTTTCACTATATGAGCAAAACTATTTGGACACCCCTGTCCAGATACATTAGTGTCCTTTTGGTCTGGGCAGGTTTTTCATAGTTTGAGCTACGCTGTGAAATCTTAATTTGCATGTAATTATATTTTAGAAGACAGTGTGTTTCTAACATTGCGGCAAAAGTGTTGAGAATGCGCTTACCTGTTTCAACATAAATATCCTTAAAGAAAAAGTCCCGAAATAAATAGTTTTATATTCAATAGAAATCGACTGTGGGTATAAGCCTGCTATTGGCAGCCTCCGCCTCCCCTTCAGCTATCTGCACTATTTTAGATTCAGATTCAACTCATAACATTTGCATCTGGCATCGGTCTGACAATGGATGAGCCTCTGGGGGCAAAGGGCTATATTTTGGGGGATCCAATGTAGCCAGCTGATATCTGGGTCTCCATGCGCTGCTCGTTGTTTACTTTCAGATGAGCAACTTGAGATGTGAGACTGAAGTTGGAGTTGAGAGGCGTCGCAAACTACTGTGGTTGTGTCACATTGCCAGTCTATAAGCTAATTTAAAACCAATACAAAACTAAATTATCGTCAGTAGCCTTTGGGCTCCCAGAATGCATTTCAGCCAATGCGTTTGGCCTCTTTTGCTCTCCTGCAGAGCCCTGAAGCCAGTTTCACACAGATAGATATAGACGATAGAATAAACATGCCTTTATTAGATCTAGTCAGACTTCAGATGGACGTCTAAATTCATCCATTGCACGTTGAACGCTGTCTGGTTCTTGACTCTCTGAATTGGACTAATTTGCCATCAATTCTGAGTAAAATAAACCCCATCAAACCAATCAGCCTCCTTCAATCCAGCAGCCTTTTTAAAAATATTTTACTGGGAAGATTTGGTGATTAAGTTTCTTAACACTAGAAACTTCCGCGACAGTGCAGTCCTGCAGCAGAGCTGAGATGCCGTGGCTTTGTACTGTGCATTGTTTGCTCCACACCGTTAGCTAACCACCAAATATGAGCAACGTTTTCCTCTCTTTTCTCACCACAGGCCAGCAGATACTACTTCTTCTACGGTGGAAACATGGCTCTTAGTTCAAAGTCAGCCTCGGGGTAAGGAGGCTAACTTTATAGACTTTAAACTAGCCTAACATAAAAAAAAAAAATTGTGAAACCGGACGCTGACCTTTTGACTAACACCTCTGGGGAAAATGAAAGCATGAGCTAAGTTTTATTGTCTAACATCAAAGCCAGGCTCCAAAATCTCCCAGAAGAGTGAGAGGCTGTTATTATCATATTGTCAGTGTAAGTGTAAGTGCTTTTTTTTTTCATCCACACACTTTGTTTGGGTCCACATACATTTGGACATGTATGTTATCTTTCTTTGGCTTTGTTGAAAAGAACATTGTTGTCATTTCTCGTTTGAATTGCCCCAAACTTTGAACGTTTGAAATAATAATAGGAATCTTTTTTTCGTCCCTTCCTTGTTTCTCTCTCTACTTCATCTTATTGTAAGGACCAGTTTTGGTTGTTTTTATATACTACAGTTTAATGTTATGTAACAATCTCATTCCCTCTACTTGCATTTTTACTCAGAGACAGTTGAACTTGAAAAGGTGAATGATTGGGAAAGTTGAAAAAAAGAGATTGTATTTGTTCTGTTAAATGTCAACATATTACATTTCCTGAATTATATACCACAATAACATAGGTGGCAATATGATTCTCTTCCCTCTTCCCTCTCTGTGTCACTTCACAGTAGGCACTATTTTGTTCTGTAAAATACACTTTTCTTTACCCTCTTTATACTATTGAGACAATTTGAATAAAACATTTCACTCACCAGACAAACAGTGGGGGTAATGTAAAGCCAGCAGTACTTCATTAGGCACCCTGGACGGTAACCTACCATGTCTTCAATATTGTCAAAGAGACGATTTGCACCTGGGAATGAAAAGGAAAATAAACAGCCTGTTTTGACTTCAAATCTGCAGATATGAAAAAACATTCTGCTCGGTCACCCAAAACTCAAGTTACAGCACAAACAAATGCATGATGTAATATATTGATAACTGACACTGGCTCCAAATCCCACATGTATTGAAATGGACAATGGTGATATTTAAGACTAGTGTGGGTGCTGGTGTTACAATATTTAACTATTTATATATTATTATTCACTATTTTGTTTTTAATATAACATATTTAACCTACTACAGCTGACAACACTGCTTTAAAGTTTTGCATGATTTCTCACATTAACCCTAAACCCCTCTGAGGAGGCATTTAAATCCTAGTTGACAAGGAGGCAGTGTGAAGGATGTGTTTTATAGAGTGAATGTTTTGAGCTCTCTTAGATCTTTTGTAGTCATTGAAAGTCAAAGAAAGAGTGCCACAGAGATCAAACGCCCACCCTCAAGAAGATCAATTGTCTATCAAGCTTAAACAGGAGTGACAGCTGAATGTAAAGGAAAGCACAGGAATTTAAGTGTGGACTAAATATCTAGTAAATCAACTGACCAAGTACCACAGGAGTTAGGCAGTAGGTAGAAGTGCAGTCCACGTTGCCAAAAATGTGCCAAAAGAATGTAAGTTAGGACTGGAGCGTCAACACTCACCTCAGTCAGTAATAAACAAACAACTTGTAGGTTTGAAACCCAGAGAACATCAACAGTCAAATGTTGTTTTTAGTGTAACTGTATAACCTTTTGCCAACATTTTGTTCAGTTTAGAGATATTGATAGCTCTGCTGTAGCCTGAACTTAAATCTGATTCAATGGTTTTAATGTACTTTTAAGCCCCAAACCTTTTACTATTTTGTAACCAACACGAGAACTTAATCTTTCAAATAAGAATCCCTCATATTTGGTTATTAAAAGAGTTTTGACTAGGATATGTACAGAGCGCACTATTGTACAGTTGTCAGTGCTCTCTGGTGGACAAAATCTGCAATGTTTCTAAATGACCTCAAACTAATAATTTTTTATTGCCATTTCATATTACTTTTATGCCAACAAAACCCCAGATATTGATATATTGGGCCTCATTTTCAGCTGTTAAAACTTTTTTAGATAAAATAAATAAAATAATAATAATACTTATTTATATTCATAAACATTTCAGAAAGCTTCTTTTGAGACCGCCAAGTGCTCAACAGATGAAGATGTTGGACTTCAGAGCAGTCTGCTGAGCCAGTTCCTCACAGTGGCAGTTTATTTTTAATTTATGTTTCAGATTTGCTCCAGTATAAAATTAGTCAAAGCATGTTGTCATGTTAGTTCAGTGTTTGACTTGAACAAATACCAACCACTGAATAAAGGTTTTAAATGATTTGCCTCAAGGAATAACAACCATGGTTTGAAAATATTATTAAAACTTCTAATAATTTGGTCGAAGATCATTTCAATAGGCATATAAACAAAAGCTGTAACAAGAACATTGTTTGATTAATGACTCACCGTATATCCATCCGATTGCTATCGACTGAAACACTGAAAGAAGGAGAAGATTGTTGCCACTGCAAACGTAATGGTCAAAAAGTTGAAGGAAATATAAGCCTCCCTGCAGGAAGATAAAGGGGAAACTGTTACTGCGTATCAAACACAAAAACAACACAACAATGTTGGCTAATGTTCAGATGCTTAACATTTTTGCTTTGCTTAAATTAGATGACTCAGCATGCTGCAGGTCCAGGAAAGATTGTATTGGCCTATTTGTGGACGGTAAGCAGTCTTGCTTTTTATTCATTGTGAACACACCACCAACATGAGTTCACACCTCTGAGACGAGAAGGAGGCCGAGGAAGAAGAACACAGTGCAGAGACACAGCAGCAGCAACTCTCGACGATAAGCTCTTCGAAACACGGTGGGGAACATGTCTGTCACGGAGGTCATCAGGCACTCCAGACTCACAAACTGCCAGAGACACAGAATGATGAGTCAACTGAGACACTGAAAAGAAGCTGTTGTATGTAATTAACAAAGGTTAAATAATAAAACTAACTTGAAATCTGCTTAATGTAAATGTTCTTCTTTTTTTTATCACACCTGTGTATCAGCACCCAACAAGATGACCATGACGAAGAAACATATAGCCCATAACTGAGGAAAAGGCATCATGGCTACTGCACGTGGATAGGCAATAAATGCCAAGCCAGGTCCTGTATTTGAGAACATGCAAATTAAACTTTTTGATTTCAAAGATAAAGCACAGTTGCTATTATTAATATTAGTACAATCTCTTTTGGCCTTTAAAATAGCTAACCTATGGTTTTATTATTTTGTAATTTTAAAAACATCATTATCTTTATGTCTAAATGTGCTCAAGAATTCACATGAATAGAAAAACTTCAAATTAAAAAGCATAATTTTGATGATCAGTTACGTTTAAATATCCCCTCACCAATCACTTGCATCATCGGGAAGAGCCCAACGCGTTTTGACTGGAGGCAGCTACAACCAAAATGCAATACCATTCTCCTGTCTCACTGAGTGTTAGCATTTATTTTGGTTATTAAAGATGACAGTGGCAGATCACATATGTACATTCCAATGTATTTGTCCTCCCTGTTTGGTCATGTGATGTTTTGTCCTCATTATTTTAAAAGGAGGACCTCGTAAATCTGTGAAAAATCAGTAGTGGATCTTAAGTTGAGAACCCCTGGTAAAGCCACAATAAAACATGTTTTTGAGGGAGCTATACTCTCAACCCTGTCTATATCATTATTTCTTGTGGGAGCTCTTTACCAAAACATATCAAATGTACTGTAACATAAGTGCTGTAGTGGTGGTCTCACCTGTAGCAGCCACTTCAGATATGGGCAGTCCTTGTTCGTAAGACATAAAGCCTAAAACTGAAAAAATGGCAAATCCTGCCACAAAGCTTGATGCGCCATTCACCAAACATAGAATAAACGTGTCCCTGAGGAAACAAACAAAACTTTTTGGTAATATATATATACATAAATATATTTTCAAACTAATGGAATTTTGTATACATGTTACAATGAGAAGAAAACAATAGCCTAGAGCCTGATGGAGAGATAACGGTAAAAGTGAACACAGTGGCTGTTCAAGACGACAAATATTGACATCTATACATACACAGGGATGATGAGTGATGTAAAATGTTAACGCCAATGCGGTGAATTATCATCTTTATATGATTATGTCTGCCTTTCATTAACTCGGCCTTGATGAAGAGCATGCAGGTTGATTATCATGCCTGATTGAATAAAGGCTTTTACTTTACTGTACCTCTTCCCCTCTCAACATTTATAACTTTGGTGCCGCCCCAGTGGCCGCATAAAAAAAGACATTGTGTTAGAGAGCAAAACATGCTGGAAGCAACACATAGACCACATCAGTTTATATCGCGAGATCCCCTTAATCTTCTACAAACAAAATGTATGCTGGTACAATAGGTTGCTATGATTGTTTGACATTTCTACACATAATGGCTTTTAAAGTGAGGAAATTAATTTATGATCTCCTTTCTCCTATCATTTATCAATAATTTTGCTGATTGATTGAGCATTTGACTGCTTGTATCTTTTTCAAGTTTTCACATAACATTGTATCACAACTTTAGGTAACAAATGAGACCAAAGGTTGGAAATGATAAACATTAAATTAGAACAACATAGCACCACACAATGTGCCACAGAAAGCACAGATAGTGTTATTAATGGTAGTATCACAAACTAGATCCAAACTAAGGCTGCTTACCTATTTATGTCTCTCTGACAGAAATGTGTTACTCATGCCAAACTATTTTTTTGCTATATGGACCTATGAGTCTGAATCAAAAGGAATATATATATGGAAACATTCTCTGGTTCCAGCTTCTGAAATTTGATGATTTCCTGCTTATCTTTGTTACAACAGTGAAAGTAGTTTCTTTTGGTTTTAAATGTTAAATGGACAAATCAAGCAATTTAAATATGTTGCCCAGGAAAATGTAATCATCACATTTCATGATTTCTGACCTTTTTTTGGTTTAGAGCAAATCAGCATCATTTAATGACTAGTTGCAGCTCTAATCAAGTTCTAATATTATGTCAGAGAAAGCAAAAGAAACATTTTTTTGTAAGAATCTAAATGTGTTTTCATGATGCATTTAGATATTTTAAAAAAAGCAGAAAGCACTTACTTGTAGCAATCATTATTGTATTGATTGTAACTGCCCAAAGCTGTCAAACTCCCCTGACAAATCCCAAACGAAAAAAGAACTTGTGCACCTGCATCCATCCAAACCTAAGCAGATGCCAAAACATACATATTAGTAAACTTTCACCACTTAAACTACTGTAAAAGTGGACGCATACATCATGCAATTAAAGTATTTTACAGTATTTGGGCTTCCAGTGGGAGGCGATTGTGCGGGCAGCTTGTCTAAAGTTGAATGTTTAACTGTATTACTTACTTGAGGATCCACCAACCTTGTCGGGTCAGGATATAGATAGAAAGCTATGCCGTCCATAGCTCCTGGTAAAGTGAGTCCACGAACCAACAGAACTACCAGCATCACGTAAGGGAAAGTGGCTGTAAAGTAAACCACCTGTCAAAATGAGACAAAGGCCGTTTTCAAATGTTGTTTTAATTCACAATTTATTATTGGAATCGGAAAAGAAGCAACAACAGAACAGCAACAGAACGAGCACAAGTCACAAAAAAGGAAAAACAAAGGAAATATCAAGGTGACATTTGTGAAATATTATTTCCTGGGAGTGCAGCTGGCCCACAATCTATCACACATACAATCTCTTCCTGGTTATACTTTAACCAGCCATACCAACCATAAAAACTGATGTTTAGTGATATATAAACAGATGCAGAATCCAGTTTATAATAGGTATGAGGAATTTGCTTTTTGTGTGTCGGTTCGTAACATAAACATAGTAAGAGAACATTTAATTAAAAATAAAAGTAAGTACAAAATCAAGAAACAACTATAGAAGAAAAATGACTGTAAAATGATGTACAATATATCTTATATAAAAAAAAGTTCTGTGCAGTTTTCTAAGAGTGATAGTTTTGTTTTAGAAATGTGCAAATATTGTAAAGTATGCTATCTATGGAGGCATCTGCATTTGGTAATGGTTCATTTATTGAGGTGTTTCCTGTATTTTGTACCTTTCCAGTGGATCTCACTCCTTTCCAAACACAGAAGTAGCAAAGGACCCACGCCAGTAAGAGACACAGGGCCAACTCCCACCTCAGGCTACCAATCTTATCAATTCCATTAGATATACCCAACACTCGTCTCCTGAAAAGAAAACATATTGTCAAAACAGGGTCAGTATGAACACAACAACCCTGGGAACGTTGTTCACAACTATAATTAATTCATAAGATAATCAAGAAGGTTATTATGATAGTGAAGCATCAATGTGACTGATCACATTTCACATTGTTATGGCTACATTGCACCACATTCATGTGGAAAATAATAATAATACATAAGAGTCTGCTTCTCTAACAATATCACCTCTTTATCGTTATAGATCATACATGGTTCGTGGAAAGGAAAACCTCCTGCAGGGACACAACAAGTTGTTCATGTGGTGTATCACTGAAAATTGAAGTCAAATTGACGGTTGTTTTCATTGCTTGAGCTACATACATAGATTACTGAATGTTCTACATGTTATCTACTGAGAAAGGTTGACCATGACATAGCAAAATAAATGTCACACCCTGTTTTCATGAATTTGCTGCCAAATAATATTTGTAAGTAATCTTTGTAGGATTCTGTTCTAATCACAGAGTGAAAGTTTGGAAACTTGGAACTATAACTGTAACTTGGATCTATAACTATATATATATATATCTGAAAACTCAAAATGGCAGCTAAAATAATTATTGAAATAAACAGAGCATATATTCTGAGCTTATTTTGAACATTGTTTGTGACACATGAAGACCACAGCCTTGCTAGGAACTTGGTTGCATTGAGCTTTATTTTGAACTAAATGTATGAATAGTTTGCTACTATGTGAATCCTGTATATTGCACCTCAAAGGCCGTTTTAGGTTTTCCTCCCGTTAATTTCTCTTGTTCTTTCTTGTACAGTTTCACATACTTTCTACCCTTTTACTAGTTGTATATACTTCTTACTACATTTTTTCTTCTTCTTTTATTGTAAATTATCCTTTTATTTGTACTTATTTCCATCTTTGTTGACCCCAACTCATCAAATACCGATGCTTGGTCAGTTCCCCTCAACGTCTGATCCCGACGCAACTGACGTCATATAAAGAGAGAGATACAGTGCACAAAGGGAGGTGGTAGTGGATGGGTTAAACAAGCACAGGACATTCATCCAGGAGACTAAATGTTGACATTTCGTCACGTGAGTCGTCAGTGTCATTAGTTATGTGAGTTCCTAGTCATCTGACTCATTTGTCACTTGGTATAATGTGACTAATTACGTTCAATGGGCTGTGTTTACAGAAAGACAAATGCACAAAACAACGGGGTGTCAATGCACCTTTAGTGATCAAGCTCCTAAAAACATGTGACATCAGCTATAAAGATAGACAGGTGTCAATTCAACTTACTCCCAGAATTCTGTTGCAGGCGATGTTGCGTTCGCTGTCCAATTGGATGACACATTTGTTTTACCAAATTCAACACAAGACTCTGAGAGAAAAAAACAGCAGGAGATGTTTTCATTGATCAAAGTGTAGATGCATATTTGAAAAGACAGATGCAGTTCTACTCAGCAAATACACAATAATCCTCAACCATGCAATAGTCATTTTAGCTGTGAAGGACCCTCCACTGTGGCAGTTTTAGTTAACTAACTGTATCTTTTGTTAGCTACAGTACTGTTATGAAACTAATAGCTTCATCAGTCAAGCAATCAATTATGTAAGCAATTTTCTAGAAAGTCTGTTTTTTCACCATTTGAATCCAAACACTAGAGAAACTAGTGGACCAGTTTCTCTATTGCTGCTGTTATAAAGATACAAGATTAAAAATAATGATGAGAAACACGTTAACACAGACGTCTGTCATGCACATGGTTCATTTCTGCACCTGTTTGCATGTCTACCTGTGTTCCAAGCATTTCTGCAGCTGGCCCATGGGATCTCAGCGCTGAAGGACGAGAAGAGGTAAAAGAAGGCCCACGCCTGGATGACAATGTATGACACGGCAGCATACGCAATCACAACTTGGGTAGCGTAGCCAATACCTGAGGAGACAGAAAGGGTGTGGACAATGTAGATTATAGATAATGACGGCCAAAATAATAAAACATATAATAGTAGGTAATGTTTGCCACCATTGACCTATGGTAGCTTAACCAATGGCACACTCACTATGAGTCTCAGGCCTACTTCTTTCCCAGCTCCTCACAGTTACATGGCCTGTTATTTATGGTCGTTTGAATGTTTTTCTTTTCACTTCCACATTCCATGAAGACCCGCCTTACTATGCCTCTGATTTACTGATATACATGCTTGGTGGAAGGTTGGTTGGTTAATGATTTCAACTCAGATCTATGTGGATGTTTTCATAAGGATGGCAGCCTTCTTGTGAAAGGATCTCATATTTAATTACAATGTCTTGATTATAGGAAAGTATTTTTTTTTAATGTTGCTATGCACTTTGCCTATAGTAATGGAATAAAGTACAGCTCTATTGGAGATTTAACTTGTTAATGTGGTGTCATGCTTAAACTTAGTGTTTATATGGCACAGTGATCAACAAGAAAACTTTAAAATGGTACAGATGGCCGACCCCTTGCGTATAGCATTTTCATACCTGAAGAAAGGTTTGTTTTTGAAGTCCTGGCAGGTAAAGCAGATTGTGGTATGCTTGGGCATTATTTAAGTGCCGTTGGAGACAAAGCGATGTGGATTGGCTCAGACAGGCCTGCCTACCTGGTCAGTGTGGCGTGGATCGGTTAGCTTTTAACACTGATTGGAAGTGCAGAGTGTCTTTACACTCAGCCAGCTGGCACACCTGCCACGACCAGCGTTAAGAGACCAGTTAACACGTGTGTAATGCTTTTTATGATGGCAAGGAGACTTCCAGAAAGAGAAACCAAGTAAGACCGAGTGTCACAGAGTCAAACGCTGCCAATCTGTGTGCAGTTATCCAGATCGGTTTGTTTTCAAATGTCGAGACGTTCCATGAAAAGACCAAAACCAACAATGAATTGATTCTACTACCAAGTGTTGCTTGATCTTAATCCTCTGTGTCATTGATAAAAACATATCGTTTCGACACACTGTTGCTCTGGGCGACATGTTCCTTTATTTTGAGTCAATCCCACAAACACCATCCTGCTGCTGCAAACTCACCAGAGCAGTGATTCCCAGCCAGGGGTACTTGTACCGCAGCGGTTACTTAGAATAGAGATTAGTAAAGTAACTCAACTAATCAAAAAATTAAAAATAGAAATTATGATTTGATTGAAAGAATATATCTTTCATGTTGCAGTTATGTTTAAAGTAAGTTAGCAAACACACATTGATATAAACGTAACTAAAAGTATTATGGTATAGGTATTTATTTGTCACTTGGGTCACTTCGTGGGAATCAAGATTTAAACACTTCTTCATATGTTTGATATTTACATTTGAGATGTCTGGGTGCGTCTCAGAGTCAATACTAATCTCTGCGTCACATTAGGTCTTTTGATATTTTGCCAAGTTGGGAGTTTCAAGAAGCAACGGACACATCGTGTGTGCACACAGAGTGTCATTCAAGTGGTGAAACAGAGTCTTTTAACACACAGAGGTGTTAAAATGTTCAAACAGACTCAACTGCTTTCATGCACAAACAAAAAAGTCCAACAACTAAGAAGTAGTTTCAAAAAGACTCAAATGACCTAACTTTAACTGAGAATACACACTCACTGAATCTATGACAAACACTTTACTATGGAACAAGTCACTGTCTTGAGGAGCAGCTTTTCCACAAATTCAAAATAAATTAAACAATTCTAATTCAAAAGGATTCATAAATGCAAAATTAACTTTTCTTGTGATTACCTCATCACTAGGTAAATACTGAAAAACATTGTGCTTTATAGAAAATTAAGCAGCACTCAATTCTCCTCACGACCCTTGAGTTTTTTCCTGTCATGCAGGCAGCGCCATCAGTTGTAAATTTTATATTCAGTAGGCTGTTTAATTGAATTAGCCTAAAAACCCAGAGTCTGCCCCATATCAGGATGGTTTGACCCAACCTGGCAGACGCTGCTGAAAACCTGGAGGAACAAATGCAAAACAAGTTGCATAAAAAAATCCCTTCAAAATAAAACCACAGGATGAAAAATAAAAAAAAAATCTTTTGGACCTTATTCTCCAAGGTTTAAGGGATAGAGACTTTTTCTTCAGCTTAACTCAAGGTTAAAGGTTATCTTTATCATCCCATTTGAGGAAGTTTTATTTGCAGCCAGTATTCACATAAAACAGAATACAAAAAGACAAAGACAACATCAACAACACATCAAAACATTAAAACACAGAGCTAGAGCAGGGAATTGAAAGATTCACACACATCTACAAGCAAGTGTGCAAGGAAAGTGCAAAGAGTGCAGCCAGAGTGCTTTATGCTATTGAGCATATTGATAGCATTTGGGATGAAAGCGACGTGGAATCTTAGAGTTCTCTTTACAGTCTCCTGAAACGAGGTTCTGGAGGCAAAACCTTTCTTCATGAGAGGATGGTTCTAGCAGCCCAATATAGCATTAGCCCTTTTAAGATTCGCCTGTTATGAAAATCCAAGACCATAACCTGACGCCTCTCTGCAATCTAACTGTCCAACGAGCCTTTCAAGTCTATTCTTTTTTGGTCAAATTCAGATTTCCAAACCAATGATAAAGTGAATTGTTATCATCTCAGAAAAAAATGTGAAAAAGTTAATTTTTCTGAAACCTTTTTGAGTTGGCATCAACATGGAATTCAAAGCAGTCATCAAGAACAATACCCATTAGAAAATCTGGTGTCTTTATCATTTTTGTTACAAACGTGTGCCTGCTAATGCTTGTTTTTAATCGGCTGAAGTAGATAAGGCTGTCTTTATGTATCTGTAAAAGTAATATATATATATATATATATATATATATATATATATATATATATATATATATATATATATATATGGTCTTCTGTAAATTACATATGATTGCATGTACCTGTGCATCATGCATTTGTATAAATAAAAGGGAAGTAAAAGTTTCACCCTTGAAGGGTGAAACATTTCCTTTTAGAAATGGGTTTTTTTACATATATATTACACATACCATATATGTAATTGTGAAATTTGTCAGAATGATGATGATTATTTACACTACTAGTTATATGATGCATTTCTTTTAAATACACTGACCTTCAAATAGGGGGCAGAAGTGCCTCCAACAGGTAATACATCCTTGAGATGTGAACTGTCCCATGGCTGTCTCCAGGAGGAACATCGGTATGCCACAAGAGAGCAGGAACAAGACGTAAGGAACCAGAAATGCACCTGAGAGAAACATTACATGCATATCAAAACACCGCTCCCTCTGTAAACCATAGATAACGACTTACATCAAACATGATGGTTTCTGTTGGTAGAGAGCGTAGACAAGAAGATTGTTGTTCATGGTCTTTTTTTTTGTCTTTTGCATGGAAACATCTGGATACTGAAATAACCAACATGGATTCTTCTTATAGAATGTATTCCGTAAATTCTAAAGAACTAGTAACAAAACATCGAACCCCTTTATCTGTGTCCTGATGAAAAGTGCCTGCAGAGTTTAGCAAAACATGGAATGACTTTCTAAAGAATATACCATATAATGTTTGTATGTAAATGAATGACTTTCAAATTTGTCAGGAAACAATGACGTCCTTTGTCTCCTGAGCTGCATTTGGTTAAACCAAGACAAACGGTTCCTTTAATAACAAACAGCCCTTGATCGCCGGAGCAACTTTCTTATCGCTAAGATGTATTTATTTGCCATGGTTCTTTTTTCTCAATTGTTGACATACCAATTTGATTAAGTGCAGCTGCATGACTTTGTGCAGAAGAGTATAAGCATTGTATGTTTTTCTTGTTGTATGGGAATCCTGCTTACCTCCCCCATTTTTGTAGCACAAATAGGGGAACCTCCAGAGGTTTCCTAGCCCAACCAGAGTTCCGGCTACAGCCAACAGAAATTCCAACTTGTTCCCCCACTGGCCTCGATCCAACAGTTGTGTCTTCTTCACCACACTCTTATCCGGACCGGGCATCTCAAGGCTGTTTCCTTTAAGGAATGGTCTTGACATATGCAGGAAAAGCAGCAGATAATTAAAAGCAATGAAATCGAAACGGAAATATCCTTTAATCGCTTCCACATTTATGGGAAAAGTACAGTCACACGTTTGTAGCTCTGGGTTTTGTACAGAAACTAAACTACTCAGGTGATAGTTTGGCACTGATCATAAGCTTTCTTTTTTTATTTGTTGAACTTGAGCTTGTGGGATTATCAGGAATGGAAAGTTTTCACCGGAAAGTGTTTATCAGAAAGCTGCACTTATTGAAGCACATTTTAGAATTCAAGCAATGCATTTAGCAGCCAAGTGTAAAACAAGAAGGTACTTACCCCTCCATCACAAAGCACCCTCCCCCAAGAGTTGCTTACAGCTACAACTAACTGATCAGTATTCCTCTCAGCTGGGTGCACTGCAGGATCTCTAAACAAACAACATGGCTTGAGCAGAGCTAGAGTGAGAAACAAAGTAGCTAGGGTTTCGTTTGGCTCCTCTATGATCTAATTATCTGTCGCACTGCTCTGCACGCCATGCCGTCTCACTTGCAAAGTGTTTTGCTCTGACAAAGGTCCTAGGTATACCACTTCCCTGCAGTATTTTTCCACTGAGACAGAGCAGCGTGAGTCACTGAGATTAGCACGTTGCTTACAACTAAACCAAATCAGCTGAGCCGTCTCTCTTATGTCAGTGCTCATACAGGCTACCATTATTTGCCAATTGTGAATTTGCTTAGTAGCATAAATCATTAAAATGCCAACAATTTATTAAAATGCAACCATGGCTTTATTTCTGTAGTTTTTTTTCATTCATAATATTGATAGTACTTTGTATTTTTATCTTCATGATCTCTGACCTAACTGCACTTTTTTCTGTTGTACTTATTTACTACAATAATCCTACTGTTTTTAGTTTTTATATTTGACTGACTTCCTTCTTCATTTTTTATTGTTGTCAACTTTACTGTACTACATAAATACAGTTTTTCTCATCTCAGTCTGATATGGGGTTTGTATACACTTTTTCGGTGGTTGGTTGGAGTGAGACAATAATGTGACGGATTTAAACTGTATTTAAAATACATTGTTTACAGTGTAAAACTACAATGTACCTCACTCCATCTGATGATGAATCTGTGTGGATAGATGAAACAAACAGCCTCTATGTTGGATTGAAACTGAGCTCATGTTCTGCATAATTAGTAAAGTTCTCTCTTCAGTGAAAGGAGCAACACACATATTGTTTCTTTGTTAAATAAGGGGTGACATATAGCAGCAAAACATCAAACACCTCCCCTAAACATGGAGCATTTTGACTACTTGTTTTGGTTGTTGAGTTTTGATTAAATCCACAATGTTAGGACCACATAAATAAAATAATTTCCAGTGGGGACAGAGAAACATGCCCTCCCCTCTTTTTAAAATCAACTCTTCAAACACACTCTTCCATCCATCCATTTTCATTCGCTTTCCCTGGGGTTGGGTTGCGGTGGCAGCAGGTCCAGCAGCCTGACCGAGGCTTCCCTCTCACCCGCACCATTTACCAACTCATTCTGGGGGATCCCGAGGCGTTCCCAGGCCAGCTGGGAGATATAATCCCTCCAGCGTGTCCTGGGTCTTCCCCGGGGTCTCCTACTAGTTGAATCAGGGGCTGGTGCCCCGGACAACATAGCTCCCAGGATCACTGAGCCACTCAAACTCCTTCACCTCGTTAAGGTGACGATTCGCGAAGGAGCACTCTTTCAAAATGGTATTATTTTTTAACCACTCTAATCGTGCTTAATTTGCTAAGTCTACCCCTTGGCCAGCCTGCACATTTTGGGTGAGAATGTGAATCGAGCTGCTGATTTAGCTCTGATAAATATGGTCGAGTAGCAGGCACACACAGCCTGCCTAACCGATTGTATTGTACATTTGGGCATCTTTGGAACATCTGTGAATGAGGACGTTGTGGTAAACCAGGAAGAACAGAGGAGCAGACAGAGCACAGGGGGCGGATCCCCAAGCTCAGGTTGGGGCAGGTGGTCGGGGGAATGTACTTCACAGTGCAGGTGCTGCAGCCAATCGGCACATGGCATTGGACCCACCTGCAGCCCATCAGGTAATCAGAGGGAGCATATATTCTCAGAGCTGGGATGAAGAAGGGGGAGACTGGACAGGAGGCTAAGAGGATCCCCTGAACCGCTGGAGAGGAGCCGCACGGACACGAGGAAAACCGTATTCTAAACCTCTCTCCTCTGATCTGCCCTCACAGAAGAAAGGACGCTGCTTGTGAGACCGAAGACCCCGACCGGGAGGAATATTTTGTTGAGTTTAACCCCATTCCCCTTCACCCCAAACCTATTTATTAAAGGACACTTTTTGTTGGCGTACTAATGTCTCTGAGTCTCCTATTTTATTGTTGAATCTTGCCTCCAAGTCCCCCGGGTTGCCACATTTGGTGGAGGATGCGGGCAGGAGAAATCCGTCGCTAAAGATTCACAATAAAATAGGTCCTCAGAGAGGAAGACACTCCGTGCTATGGAGAATGCACTAGCCCAGCTGATCCAGAACCAAACTCAGCAGGCCCAGAGCCTTAGAGTGTTGCAGGATGCGATGACCACTCTGGGTCAGCATCTGGTAAAACCAGAGAGGCCTACACATCCCAGTAAAGTGCTCACCAAGCAGACTGGGGAGGATGACATTGAAGCCTACCTAGAGGTTTTTGAAAGAACGGCAAAGAGGGTGGGCTGGCCTGAAGTAGAGTGGCCAGGTCTACTTGGCCCTTTTTTGACTGGTGATGCGCAAAAAGCCTGTCGGGACCTCTCCCTGGCCGAAGTGAACAATTATGAGGCACTAAAAGCAGCCATCTTAGCCCATTATGGTCACAACCTCCAGACGAGGGCACAGCAATTCCACTCCTGGTCATATGACGCTACTGCCCCAGTGCGGCCGCAGGTCGCGACCCTTATGCGGCTGACACACAGTTGGTTAACCACAGGAGATGGACCCCCAGCTCTGGACAGAGTTGTAATGGACCGTTGTGTTAGGGCACTACCAGGGGATGCTAAACTACACGCCTCCCGAAGCAGCCCAAAGACAGTGGATGACCTAGTGGAACTATTGGAAAACCACTAGGTCACAGTGGAGCAGTCGGCAAGAGCCAAGGTTGAGGAAGGGAGGCACGGAGACGCCACCAAGCGGCCAGATTCCCCAGGTTGCGCAGCCCAGACCACCACCCCAATGTCGACCCCCTCGTGAATCGGGGCCGCCGGAAGTGCTTCACCTGTGGCCAAGAAGGCCATTTAGTGTGAAATTGTCTGGGGAATGATGTACTGATGCCGACGGCGGGCTCATCAGATCCACAACAGAAGGCCGGCAGCTACCTGACAACTTGCTGGGCCCATGAGGGTGCAAGGGCCCCAAAGCTTCCTGTCAGGATAGGGGACCAGGATGCAGAAGCCCTACTGGACTCGGGAGTGCAGTCACTCTCATACGGCCAGGGCTGACAACTGATCCCAGGGGGGCCCTATCCCAGTATCCTGTGTCCATGGGGACTCACGTAGTTATCCTACCACCCACATTAAGGTCCAGACCACAAGGGGCACCTATGAAGTCCTTGCGGGAGTGGTAGATAATTTGCCGGTGCCAGTGCTGATTGGTCGGGACTGCCCCATATTCTGGCGGTTGTGGGGCCACAGGATGACAGACAACCGGAGAAGCCGTACCAACAACAGACCTCAGAATATCCGGAATGCCGAAGTGGTACATGCCTGTGCTGCACCAACTCGCCCGACTGGTTCATCGGGAGGAGAGACGGATGAGGAAAAACTGACAACAGCAGAGGCCCCGGTGAGCCCAGGACAGTTTGGGACTGCCAAGTTGGAAGACCCCAACCTGGAACAAGCCAGACAGAACCTGGCGGTGGTCGAGGGGAAACCGGGAGTAGGGGTTGTTACCTCCTTCCCACATTTTTCAGTGAAAAATGGCCTCCTATATAGGGTAGCTAAGCTAGGGGAATTTGTCATTGAACAGTTGCTAGTCCCTAAACGCTATGTTCCAAAAGTGTTGTACCTAGCCCATTCACACCTGTTGGGCGCTCATCTGGAAGTAGAGAAGACCTACAACAGAATCCTGGGTCGCTTCTACTGGCCAGGGGTGAAGAGGGCGGTCCAGGATTACTGCAAAAGTTGCAGGGAGTGCCAGAAGACAGCTCCAAAGGTATACTACCAGAACCCCTCGATCCCGTTACCCTTAATTGATGTTCCCTTCCAGAGAGTGGCCATGGATATAGTAGGGGCCCTGCCAAAGTCCAGTAGGGGGCATCGTTATATCCTGGTCATCATGGACTATGCCACCCGCTACCCCGAGGCAGTCCCATTACGCACTGCAAATGCTAAGGCAGTGGCCAGAGAACTGTTCCTCCTCTGTAGTCGAGTAGGCATTGTGAAAGAGCTCCTAACTGACCAGGGAAGCTGCTTCATGTCTCGTGTAATGAAGAAGATGTGCAAGTTGTTGAAGGTGAGCCAAATAAGAACCTCAGTGTATCACCCACAGACTGATGGCCTGGTAGAACGTTTTAATAAGACCCTAAAACAAATGCTGAGGAAGACTATTGATGTGGATGGGATAAACTGGGACCAACTAATCCCCTTTGTCTTGTTTTTAATCAGAGAACTTCCCCAGGTTTCCACAGGGTTCTCGCCATTTGAGTTGATGTACAGACGGAGGCCCAGGGGCATGCTGGACACAACATGTTTAACGCATGCACACTGGAAAGATTACTCGCTGAACGACTTGCAGCCACTGTTGAAATCCTGGAGCTTCAGTGCCCTGAGGAGGCTGAAGACGTGTTCTAAGAAGCACAATGGTGCAAATTTGCATAAACAATGTTGCAATATCTAAAAATACAGAAGGAAGTTTGGAAAGAAAAACATTTGCCAGGAATTTTCCACTTGTGAATGAGTGCCGGAAGTGAGGAGAAAAGAACGGGGTGTATTGAAGGATGGCTCAGGGGAGTTTGGATAGTGAGAGAGATGGGGTTCTTGATATTAAACATTTGATTCATTGTCTGTTAAGTATGAATAAATGAAAGTAAGAAGTTCTTGAAGGATCATTCAAAATGGGATCACGAATGGCATGCACTTTGAGGGACAGTGTGCAAAGGTATGTTTTTATGATTTTATGATGAGGCCTATTTATATATTTGATCGTAACCTGTATATTTATTGCTTTTTATGATGTTTTGTTATAACCATTTCTTTACTTTAGTTATGGCTTGTTATATCTGGCCACAGGGACTACGGTTGAAATTTAGCCTTAGCTAAGACTGACACATTTACCCCTGGGTTGATTGATGTGTTCAAATAAATAAATAAATAAAATCAAATAAATAAATGAAAAAGAGATTTCAAAAACGTCCTCAGGCTCTAAACGGTACAAACCCTTCTATCAACAATATTTGGTGTTTCCGACGAAGACGCACATCTGAACAATAAACCTAATGCTCTGGCTTTTGCTAATCTTCAAGCTAAATGTGTAGCCTTTCTTAAATGTAAGGAAGCTGCACACGCATGCTCAATGGTTAAAATGCGCATGCTTGAAGCTTGCTGCTACGATCCAAGCCATGTAAAGATTGAAAGCCATCAAATTTGGTTCAGACATTTATCTCCCCCTCGAGATGAATTGTATCAACTTTGATGATCCACTGACCTTTCCTCTAGTACCATCAGTTCAACATTTTAATTCATCCAATACTTTGACCTATGACCATAGTATGACATATGTTAGCATTGATTCGGAGTTGTGTTTCTGGCCACTTGTCTCTTTTACCTCTGTTTTGGATTTTATATAAACATTTCAGTTGTAGCCACTTTAAGCATAAATAAAAAACAACATTGTGTTGTCTTTGGTTAAAACTATATTAACAACACAGCTTCTTTACGACGACGGG
Source organism: Taurulus bubalis (assembly GCF_910589615.1). NCBI lineage: Eukaryota > Metazoa > Chordata > Actinopteri > Perciformes > Cottidae > Taurulus > Taurulus bubalis. The sequence goes on along the minus strand of NC_136593.1, from coordinate 13,757,739 downwards.
GATTTTAAGCACAAATCACAAGGAGCATAATTGACATAATTTGTGCATACGGGCAATCAGTTAAGTGAAATTTGACCAATTACAGCTATTTACATTTCAGCTGGCTTATCTACAGTTCAGAAGCAACCAACATGTATGTTCTGTATCTTACATCTCTTTACCTTTGTCTATGCAGCCCTACCCCCATGTCCTGTCACATGTAAGACCATATAAGACCTTGCCACTGTTTGTTACACAGTGGAGAGGCTGACCTATTTGTCGTGAAAACTCTACTGGGGAAACTGGAAATACCAGATGATCATATGTCATGCAACCTACATTCACATTTATTCAGACATAAATCTAACACTCAAATGGCAAACTGTCGTGTTCTCATGGAGTTTCATCACACCATGTGCAGGCATTGTCTATCTACCTGTGTTCTGTTCTAACAAAATTAATTATTTAGTGCGTCAGCTAATACATAACATTAGTGACGTAGAGTAGAAACAATAATAGCGTTGCTTCATTTGTGGGGCTCCTCTTCTGATACAATAATTCAATAATCATAGAACAGGCAGACATACAAACACAAGGCAGCTACTATTTAAAGCATATATTTACAGTTTGCTGTAAATCGCTAGAGCTAAACAAGGACCATGCTCTCTGTTCATAAAATAATTTAAATTGTTAAGACATTGGTAGACACGAATTACATGCTAAAAATAAGTTAATGTTCAACTGTAAAAACAATTGTGGAATAAAATTATTAATTAATTTTTAGTTTGAGCAAGAAACGGAAATATTTAAAACTTGGATAATAAATAATGTATCATGGGCTGCTTGCCTAGTTGGATAGCTGTACATATTCTTAACAAAAAGGTAAACTACTTTTACTAAAAGGTGTTTACACAATTCATACAATTTCTCCCCTCTGGGTACTGAAACGTATCAACGGTACGGACATCCATCACACAGCTGTCGGGCTGGAGGATGAATGAGTATCCGCACAACGGTTTGAGTATTGTATTACACACGTTTCTCATTTGTTTCTCGACAGTCTTCAATCTTTCTTCAAAAAATAATAAATAGACCAGAGCAAACAAAGCATTTGTCGACCAGACTTGTTTCTTTCTTTCTTAAAAAAAGAAGATTTTTGTAAAAGTTTTGTACTGTTCTGATCATTGCGCAGACAGTTCAGGTATATTTTATAAAAATATTCTAGGAATACCCCAAAAAATTACATTTTTACATGTAATTAACTATACAAGTACGTGATCATGGAGGGAAAATGCTTAGTTTTACTTAAATACATCAATTGATTCTTTGATATTAAAGGTTTGTTGTAAAGAGAGAAAAAATAGACACTGTTTAGTGCGCATTAAGATATTTTCATAGCTTCATTTTAATATTAGAATTACATTTACTTTTACATTTTGGACAAATCCACACTATAATTCAGGGTAAAATTCACTAAATGTCAGGCTCACTTTGTTTTGGGACAGGTTGGGATGAAGAGGAGGTCAGATAACATACATCTGTTGTCTGGAATGATTTAAGAATGAAAATGACCCAAATTATTATTTTTGACAGTCCAACAAATGAAGCAAATCAGCTTTTTGTATTCACTTCTAATGTCAAGATGATAAGACCATCGCTGCATACTAATTTATAAGCCATGGATAGATACACAGAAACATACAAGAAATTTATGAAGAAACTGAGACAAAAGCAAAGAAATGTATCCATTTCAGCAGAAATATTTAGCATGGTAAAACCTTTAGCTGTGCATTCGTATCACACACGTAGAGTCTACAACAGCAGCGAGTCACTCAAGTCTCACTCGATGAGTTCGAGAGTACCTGCTGTTCCTCGTAGTTCCTAGATGTTGTCATGCTCAAGCATATTTGGCACTCAGTCGATTTGTAAATTGATATAATAGTCACAAAGTTCAGCCAATGCAACCTTTATGCATTACACAAACATGTACAGCTCAGACCTGTACATGTATCACCCTCTGGTGGTGATCACACCCTTGAACCAGATACACACAAAAAGATTTAAAAAAAAAATACATAATAATAATAAAGAGATATTACAGTTTTCTGATACTTTTTTGACAGATAACTATCTGATAGCATGGACAGGAAGTTGAGGTTTTACAATATGTAATTTGTGATGTTCTGTCATTTTGAAGACGACACAGAATCACTTAAGAGTTGCTGATGATGACAAACCACTGATGAAGATGTGTAGGATTAATGTGCACTGTGTCGCTTGCCTTTTCTTTCTGCTCTTATTATATTCTTGTAATCTGACGTACATTACACATTTTCAGTCAAATAAGGAAAAGTAAAGAAAAATAAATATCTGAGAGGACTTTTATTTTCACATTCTTCAGCACTATGAGAAGAAATGGCAGCTGATGAGGAATCATGGAGTGCACCATAGCCACGTGACATTATAATGACAAACACAATTGCAATCTTAAATCATATTTAACATTATATGCTACTTATCATACTATGATTTAAACACCTTTTCAGTCACACTGATTTTGGCCATTTTCACTGCATCTCCTAAACCATTAAACAGATTATTAAAATCATGACTCATGTATCCTCAAAAGATTACAACTCATTCAACTTCAATGACAACGCTAAAGGAAAAGCTTTCGGGTATTCACTTTCTTGCCAAAGAGTTTGATGAGACGGTTGATACCACTCTCATTTGGTATTAATTAAATGATCAATTACTTTGTGCCAAATTATTTCATGGCCGATGTCAGTGACTTCCTGGATTGCTGATTGTTGCTGTATTATATTAAGCACACAAACATGAGAGTGGCATCGATCTTTTTCTCTTACTCAGCAAGAAATGTGTTTCCTAAAATTTGAAAACCTTCCTTTAAACAGACATAATTATTTAAAAAAACCGTATGGTGTAAAACAATCAAGAGTTTGCCCTTTTTTTCAACTACAACTTGAGTATGAAACCATTTTGACGGAAGCCCCTTCCAACTTCGTTAAACCTTCGACAGGCGGTACTTTTATTTGTTTATTGTTTTTACAACAGGCCGCCCTCTTAAACAGCAAAGGAAATGTTACTACAGCTTGAAAATGAAAGGCACAGTGAGATTTCTTTTTTTAATGGACTAAATGGCATTTCATGTTTGTACAGTAAACACAGAGCAAGCCCTTTTGTTAAACAACCCATTCAATAAATTCAGTTTGGAGAACTTACTGATAGAAGGTACGTCGACCTTTGGCCCCTTGCCCTGCAGAACTAATGTGAGCGGTGCATTTTTCACAGACACTTGTGTGAATTACGCCTTGAGCATAAACACTCAAGGTGATGAAAACTAAACGTTTGAGATAGCATCAACCCCACCGCAATAATAAATGAATGAGTTATGGGGTGGGAGCTGCCCTTCATTTGAACTCAAGTGCAATGAGATCACATGAGCGTTTTTTGAAAAGCAATTATTGAACACATCTATTTATTTTTGATTATTATTCAGTAAACACAGGAGTATGTGTTAATGATGCCGTAATCACTGTTAACTGGGTTGGGTGGTGGTGAGGTTACTGCGTTATAACAAAGATAGTTAACACATTTCAACATGGATATTTTTTTTTTCAAATGACCATAAAACCACATGTAACAATATTCTGAGAAATTAGATGAAACACTTTCTGATTTCTGTATGAAATATCGCCACTGGTTTTAAAAGATTAATACAATGAAATGTAATTTAAGTACTGGCAATAGCCACCTACTGTATGGCACTGTTAATGTGAGTTTAAAACACAGTGAGTTTAAACCAGTGTCTGACAATCAAGAAAACAGGCATCTTTCTTTTTTTTTGTACTATCATAGCTGAAATTGTACTATGAATATTGAAAAATAAACATTGTGCCTGAAATAAAAATAAGACTGCTGATTCACAGAAGAACAGGCGATTAAATACACTAAGCCCACAGCTCTATAGACTACTATTTAAATTTCACACTTCACACATTGGTCTGAATTAGATTGACAAAAAAAGTATTCACCTATTATTGCAAAAATGTAAACATCCTTTCAATGTATCATGACAATATCTTTGCAAATACAGTCAAAAATGTCCATTAAAAGTTGGCCTGTTTGTTGTAGAAGATACCTATTTTTTTTAAATGTCATATTAAATTATGACAATCAAGCAAAAATACAAACCATCAATTTTTGATTGTGGGTTATTTAAAGCTTCTGTGTTGGGAATGTTCATCAGAAACTAAAACTCTCACATTATTGTTATCATCTAACCAGTGGCACTGACATATTTCATTGATGAATTACTCAAAGTGCCAATTTTCTTGCTTTTCTTTTTAATTGTAAATGGAATACTTTATGGTTTTCGATTGTTGGTCAGACAAAACAAGCAATTTGAAGGCTTAACCTTGCGTTATGGAAAATTGTGAGGGATCTTTTATAGAGCAAACAATTTACCAATTACTCCAACAAAAGATTACAAGATTAATCAATAAGGAAAAAAAATCTAAATAAAATGTATGTAATAAATATCTATATAGCACCGATCACAATCACAAGCTTCAAGCTGTTTTTTTGCTCGATTGAATTTAAAGAAAGCAGCTTTGATTTGCACCTTGTGTCACACAGAAGCCAAAAAAAACCTCCATATCAGAATTTGAGAATTTGTATGTGCATCCCTTGTTGATCAACAGCTAAATGCCACTGCCATCTGTAACTCTGGAACAATTGACCATCCTACGTCAGCTGAAAATATCCCCTTGATGTGAGCGCTCAACAAAAAGATGAAAGCATCAGTGGGCCTGTGCTTCCGTTACTTCTCCTATCAGACAGCCAGTTTGTCAAGAAAGCACTGAAATTAAGTATTGGCCAAAGCAATCATTCTCTGAAATGGTACATTAAATATTTCTACTGTTCAGAAATAAATCTCAGAAGAACACAACAATGCTACTTCTATTAGCAATTAAACATATGGTAAAAGATCTGACATCGCATAGGTTCAAATACATACGGTTTCATTTTCACAAGTACCTGTAGCTTACGCGGCTACCGTTAGTATGTACATGTAGCAGCATAAAACCACCCTGGCTGTGATTATCAGACTACAAGATTACCATTCTTATATCTCGCTCCCAAATGGCTATCAATGTGGATGAGGTGGAATGTGCCGTAATCTATCCTTAAAAAGTTGGATTTTTCTAAAAAGTGTGTGTCCTAACTGTTATCACCTCATGCCTTTCTGTCCTATTGTTTTTACAAATCCTAATGGCACGTTTGATTTTATTCATCATACAGTTTGCAAATAAGTTTTGGCACTTCAAATATTAATACAGTCTTTGTTTTTTTCTTTCCTAAATGTTACGTTTTAAAATATAATCAAGCACAGTAATAACAGTAATACACCAGTCCAGTGACAATTTGAGGTGAAACTTTGGTCTCCATATTACCAACTGGATTACAAAACGCTGGTCATCAAATGGAAAATAGAAATATTACAATTTGAAATGAAAGAATTAATAAATAAATAAATAGATAAATATCTGACTACGATTGATACATAGCCCCACAAAAATCATCAAAGCATGACTTTGCGACAAACTTGATTACCCTTTAAAAACAGATCATTCACAACTGATAACTAACCAATTATAGATTCAGCACTTTTTATGTGAGGTCATAGCTTAATGCCACTATTTGAGGTTGTTGATGTCTCCATCAAAACATGCAAATAAATTCTATCTATGATGCTGACTGCGAATGTCCTGGAAATATTTGGCCCCCTGCTTTTGGTAAAAAGGACACGGTCGAACCTGCGGCTCCAGTGGAGTGGGAGTAGAGACAAAGAGCGTTTCAGTGGCCCAGGGTCAAAAGTGCAACGTGACAAGCGTAAACTGCGTGGACCTCCTGCAGGTCTGGCATGATGTGCAGGAGGTGTGATCGAAGATGATATGCTACTTTTTCATTTGCTGCATGTGGATAGGAGAGAGCAAAGCTCGTTTAATCCATGTGTGCTACTTTTACCATCATTCAGTTGAGTATACTTCTGCTAATATCACCATCTCTTCTGTATATTTAATTATTGGACTGGATGAAACCATTCCCTAAAATATGATAAAATACAATTCCATAGGATTGTGTGCAAAATGCTCTGTAGGCATATAGTAACAAATAATGGTATCTTCTACCAGTCACAATATCAGATTTAAAATGCTTGTGATGAGGTATGAATATTGGCCAGCATCTTGGAGGAACCATTAACCTTCCTTCAGGTCAAGAACTACTCTACTTCTTCTGTAGTGAGGGTCACATTTTTGACTCTCATCGTATTTGAGTAAAAAGCCACATTGATGTAGAATAACTAAATGATAGGAACAATAATATGTGCGAGTGGAGATGGGTTTATGAATAAGAATTTGCTGATGCAATGATAGCTTCCACTGAAAACAGAGGTCTCTGCTCCAAGTCATAGCCAAGAATAAAATCTCATATATATATATATATATATATATATATATATATATATATATATATATATATATATATAAATATATATATAAATATATATATCTATATATATATATATATATATATACATATATACATATATATATATATATATATATATATATATATATATATATATATATATATATATATATATATGGATATGTATAAATACCCATACATCCAGCAAATATATTTGCAGAAAACACTGCAAACACACATATCTAATAAATAACACAGAATAAAATGGCAAATTCTCTTCAGAGATTTCTCAATTCCTTTTATACGTACAGATAGGTTTCAGTAAGTTTCTAATTAGGTACCTGTACTGTATTAGTCAGCCCGACAGTTGAATGAATGAATGACAGTGAAGGGTCCAGTGTGCTAAAATGAGGATAAGCCTTCGTCTGTCTTCATCGTTCCTCTTCAGTTTGAACACCGTTTACAGAGGCAGGTCTGTGCTGTTGTGGCGAGTCTTTCTGGAAGTCCCATCATCCCTGGGCAGAGCTTTCTGCAGGTTGGACATGGCAGCGGTCTTCTTTAGGTCGATGACTGCGTAGCATTCACTGCGCCGGGGTGCCTGTGGGCCACATTTTTTGGGTGGTAGACGCTGGTGCTGTGGCTGGGTCTGGGCACCCCCGCTGCTGAGGGCTTGGCGGGGAGGTTCTCCCTCTAGGTCCACCTGGATGTAATTCAGCTGCCGGGATGGAGGCATGTGGCCGTGCTCACAGCCTCCGACCCCTGACCTCGATCGTCTGCGGAAATCAAAGCTAAATATTCGCCCCCCTCTGTCTGGCTGACAGGGCCGTGGATGCGGAGGGCAGGCGTGTCGGAGCCGGGGCTGCACCTGCTCTGTGTTGACATAGTTCTGCAGGGCATCTCTGTGGATGCCCCGACCATCCTGGTGATACCCGTTGGGTGTCCCAGGGCCCTCTGAGAACTCATATTCATCAAAGTCTTCCTCCTCTTCCTCGTATTCCTCCTCATCCTGCTCATCATCTTCCTCTTCTTGTTCGTCATCCCGCTGCAGAGCGCTGTACTCCCACACCGGCGGCAGAGAGGGCAGGTTCTCGTAGTTAAGCAGAGCTGTTCGACGATGGCCTCCAACCATGCCCCTGTCGCAGGCATAGGCCTGCGGGGGAAGAGAAGACGGGCCGAGGGCGTGTGGGTGCAGGAGGGAGTGGGTGTGACTGTCCCCAGTGCTGCTGCTGCTGCTTGAACCCACAGACTGTGAGACGCTGCTGGGACTCAGCCGCTGCTTGCGGCCACTCCTCAGCCCGTTGATGTTCTCGTAGGTGAGTTCGCCGCTCTGGCAGCTGTCCGGGTGCTCAAGGCCCGGGTGCCGATGCGCATGGTGATGGAAATGGTGATAGGAGTGAGAGTTGCAGAGGTGCATAGAGGGCTCGTCCACCTCAGTCTCTGAGCCTGTTGCTCCCTCTACTGGTTGAAGGTTGTGAGGATTGTGCCCATGCCGCTCCCTCTCTCTCTCCCTCTCCAGGAGATGGCGTTGTGCCGGAGTCGGGCCAAGCATGAATTTGACCTCCTGCGAGGACGGCTGTAAGAACACCTGAGGATCGTTATGCTCCTCCAGGGGACAGCACCGCAGGTTGGACGGGGGATTTCCTGGACCCCCGACAGGCATGGCTCCTCGTGTTGTTTCAGGGAAAGAGCCGGGCCGCACCTCAGGCAGGGAGTGTACACAGTGTCGCATAGAGAGATCCCCCTCCATACTAACAGTATTTACATAGGTGTGGGTCTGTTGGGGATAACAAAAATAGAGTCACATCGTGAACTAGCACAGATACAGTGAACTGTAAGTAACATGAATCAGTCTTACCTGGTCCTCCAAACCCATGAGGCTATGCCCATGATCATCAGCAAGAGAGGGTTGGGAGGAGTCTCCTCTGATTGGATAACCAGGGTATCCATTGGGAAAAGCCTGGACAGGGAACGCCGGAGCTGCAAACACACATTTGTATGACAATATGAAGACACAGAAAAATGAAATGCAAGACGGCTCTTTGATCTGGTGGCTCGACAAACGTGCTCAGAGAACCCAGAGAATATTATTTGAATAGTGAATATGAATAGTATCAACTATCAAGCTTTTATAGTAAAAAGATGTTGTCTTGAAGAAGTCTTCCAATCAATGTATTTTGTCATCTACACTCCAGTTATTTTGTTCTCATGTTTGAATTACTCAATTTATTGTAATTTCATGAAGCATTATTCAAATGTTTTTGTTTTATAATTGTAGTCAAACCCTGACATAGTTAAACAGATGAATTGTGGCTACAGAAAGGTGAAAATAAAAACAAGTCTCTCAAATGAAATAATAGAGGGTGTTTAAATATTTCCAACCATCATCAGGTTGGTCAAAAATGCCAAGTGGCATCATTCATTCATTAACTTATTACTTAAAAGATTAGCATGGAAAACAGATTTCCATGCTAATCTTTTAACTGAAAAAATATTTTATTGCATTAACAATAATGATCAGGTTCTCTGAAGAAATACAATAAATAGTTCTGACATAACCGATGTAATTGCAAATGACATCAGTCTAATAATTCTAACCCAACTGTTCACACGCTTTACTTTGTTTTTGGTCTTAAGACTCTATTTAGATGCTCTAAACGTAACGGATCACATCAGTATAGCTTCTTTTATAAATAAAATCGGAATTTTATACTGTACCGGATACGATTCAACTTAATATTAATTTTAAATAGGTGAGCTTTGAGCCACAATCTTTCAGCTACAAGAGGCATAATAGCAACGTTTCACCTAACTAGCCATATGAAGGGTCTCCGCTTTACTTGGTGTATTTGGATAACTTTGTACCTGTGACTCAGAGTATATTAATAACTCAAAAAATCTTCTAAAATTACTGCTCTATTGCTGCATGCAAGTTCTACAATTAATCGCAACTGTATAATTAGCTTGTGTGTGTGTGTGTGTGTGTGTGTGTGTGTGTGTGTGTGTGTGTGTGTGTGTGTGTGTGTGTGTGTGTGTGTGAGTGACTCACTGTTGGGAGTCTGTGGTGTGCGAGCCATTTCCATCTCTGGTGTGTGACCACTGCGACTCATCATCATCGACTCTTCCACCACGTTGATGCTGTTGCATTGCATCAGCTCCTGAAGCAGATTGAAGATCTCTTCTGCCCGGGAACACTTGAATGCAAAGATTCCTAATCAAACCGACAAATTAACAACATTGTTAGTCACACGTAGCTATGAAGAGACACAGAACACCCTGGCTGAAGGATAGAAGTTACATCATAGTTACATAAATACTTTTTTAAATGCTGATAACACACACTGAAAAAAATGACTTTTTGGCCATGTACTGTAATTATTACCTTGATTATATGTGTAAATTCTACAATAAATTATTATTTCAGTCCTTTTACTTTAAAAGGTATTCTTTTATTTAATGTGTTACTTTGTGTTTGTTAGTAATTATGAATCCTTATTTTGATAAGTAAATGTGATCATTCACACCAAGTAATATTAACTAAACTACTGGATTGACTGTACAACCTGACACAACAAAGTAAAATGTACTTGGGGGTTACAAGTAAACCTGGCAACTAGGGCTGGGCGGTGGCCAAACATTCATATCACAGTATTGTATATGATTCTGGCGGTTTCACGGTATATCACAGTATTTTTTTCGAATAAAAACACTCTTCCTGCGATGTGAAAGTGGGCGAACTGTACCCAGCATGCAATTCGGCAGTGTAATTTTATAAATGTACAATTATTAGTGTTACAAATTGTTTATGTGTCACAAACTGTTGTGTCGTGATGTTTTACCCTGTTATTTGAGTGCTACTTGTGGGTTATTAATTGTTGTTATAAAGTTAGAAACCTTGACTCAACACAGTTTCAATACACGTAATACAAGTAGCTCTGACCGCACTTGCAGAGGTGAGCCGTGAAAAATATGTTTTGCTTCCTGCACAAGAGCAACAACTGCTGTTACCATGTACTAGAGTCAATAAACGTCAAAAAATAAAAAAAACTGTTGTTATGGCTATATGATGGTATATGACGGTATATGAAATCTATATATATAAAGATTACTATCAAATGCTGAGTAAAGATTACGATCAAAGACTGAGTAAATATTACTATCAAATGCTGAGTAAATGTTATGTCTCAGGAAGTAATTTTCAAGTGAAATTTACTTGACCATTTCGGATGAAAACACATTGTTATTAGCAAGTAAACTTAACTTAAAAATTGTCGGAGTGAAAAGTACTTAGAATTTCTGTGTGGAAATTGCTTTTTTTTTAAGTAAATGATACTTCACATTTTTTTCAGTGCACCATATCAATAAATAGTCATCGGAAAATGTCACTTTCTTTACAAAGTCATATTTAGTCTTTCTACCCCTTGAAAAAAGGTTTAACATCTTAACATCTCGTGCTGGTTACAAGCACACATGGGTTGCCTCCACTCACTTTTTTGGGGCCTCTGAGCTCTTGGGCCCCTAGACCCGGTAGGCCCGTTTGGCAATCCACCCATGCTCCTCTCCAGTAACACCACATGGGTAAACACAAGCGATGTGTGACACAAATAAAATGTACCATCCTTCCTATTTCCCTTTTCCGTGTTAAAGGAGCCAGTATATTCCGTTAGAACTGATTATTGGATGGTTGAACAGCTTGGAAAAACCTTTCATCCGACAACTTTGCATTAAGGGGGATGTGTGCGACCATTTCTGTAGTTTTCTGGAAAATGAAAATCCGATACTCTTGACACAAGTCTTACCTTCAACAAAGCCAACGGTCGAGTACAACATTAGGAATGTCCTCCAGGAGGGACGGTCGGAAAATGTGCAATGTTATCTTCGTTTGATTTCCGACGTAGTTGGACAAGTAGTTTTTATTACCCGAGTATAACCCAACCTAGTAAAGTGTGACAGGAATAAGACCTAACACTTTAAAATTTGTTTGTATATTTTTAACTTCTGGGTCTGTGGTTAACACAAGCTTAAGATTTAATAACGTCTTGTTCGACGATATATACAATACATCAGTAAATACCCTTCAACAGAATGTTTGAGCTTTTACATTTCTTAAAGGAAGTTGGTAACAAGTGAGAGCCAAACTTTACTTCGCATTTACAACCTTGTTTTGTAAACTCGTGCTCATGCGACCGTATATAGTTTGTTTATAGCCGAACGTTGGCTTTTTACTTCTGCCAATTGTATTCACGCTACAAAAATACATCATCCCTGCAGCACTCTGTTGTACACAAAAGCCCACTTTGTGCTCCTGTGGGTCAACGTTGCAGAACTCAAGGTAAAAGTTGTCAAACGGGACGAGAGAGTCCATCAGGCTTTTGATCGGGATGTTGTGAGACACTGTGATGCTGTGTCACTTATCTTTCACTATGGCACCAAATGCTCACTTTGGGTCGGGCCATTATCAAGCGGATATTGTGTAGTCTGAATACAACACAAGCCGTTTTCCCAGCAGTTATTTTGATTTGTCACAGTTGGAAAAGCACAGGTCTAACTACCAACAATAGTTCTCTGTTCTATTAAAGTGTCCCCGTAAGTCAGGACATTGTGCCGTAGCTATATGGAATTCAGCAAACATCAATTTTAATATTCACTCCTGCTTTTCCTACTGTGACATATTGAAATATTTTCAGTAAAAAAAAGATCGGTTAGCACCTTACAAATGGTTAAAATAATTCATGTAACTAGAAAATAGAAAACCTCATCATCATGACCACGGCTGGGCAATCTATTCTGGCATATTGATATTGTGAGACTAGATATCATCTTAGACTTTCGATATCGTAATGTAGTAAGTGTAGTTTTTATCCTAGTTTTAAAGGCTGCATTACATACAGTACAGTGATTTTTTATTTTATGAACTTAACTGTTGTAGCTGTTCTATTATTTGGTATTTGGTCAAAAATGCTATCATATTTGATTGTCTCCATATTGCCCAGCTCTAATCATGACTCTGGCACTGAAGCAGAGAAACGGTTGCTTACCCTGCCCAGTCTGACAGCGACGACCGCTCTCAAAAGAAAACAGGTTGGAGTCGTAGCCGTAGCGGCGCAGACAAAGATACGGCCACCGGATGGCGTCTCTCTTACGCGTGTGAAGAATGAGCTCGGTCTGGGTGAGCTCCATGATCCCAGAGCCCAGCTCATTGCCCTCATCATCCACATTGGTGACCTAGGACAGAGAGAAGAGATATATTACATGGAGAGAAGGAATTTTAAGTGCAGATTATGGCAATACACTGTCAAATATGTTAGTGGGGATATACAGGTGATTATCAGCCTGAAGATCCAAATAAATCTGTTCAATTTAAAGTAATTGTGGGATTATTTACCTTAAATTTGGTGAGATGGTTGTCTCGGATGGGGTCTCTGTACAGACAACTCCAACAGCTCCCCATAGCTTCAGCAGGCCGGCTGAAACCTGTCATGGAAGCAAACCTCATCACCCACTGCCAGTAACAATATCAGCAATTTAATCAGAATCAGAATCATTTATTTGCCAGGTATGTTACACATACAAGGAATTTGTCTTGGCGGGTGGTGCATACATTAGACAAACAACAACAATCAACATTTACAATAGAATATTAAATATTAAATAAAGTGCACAGATAAAGTGCACAGACAAACAGATAACAGTACTGTAAACAACAGTAATGTAAACAAGTGTAATGCCAGTTATTCAACTCAGACAACACAACACTGACCATCCAACTTCAAGGAACAGGCACACACAAACTTCTTACTCAGTCCAGGCCATCAGCGTAAAGGGATTCACGTATCAATCCCAGGATCTTCGACTGGGCATCGTCGTCACAAGCCAGTTAGTTTGTTGGACTGACATCTTCAAGAGAAGCATCATGTTCCCCCCCCTGTAACCGTCAACAACATTTAGGTTTAGAACTTTTGATACAAGCAAGACTCAAATACAATGTTTAGCAGAAATATATGTGGACTGAACCTGCTCCATGTGATCTTTATTGTCATCTCTCTATTATTCAATATCTACATAAAATGTCAAAAAAAACATCACATTTAAAATCATGAGTTTCTCCCCATCTGTCAAAATTATGAAATACACCCCATAACTAATTAATAGAGTTAATGTCTTCATTCTCTGATAACGACTGTGAGATGTGGTTAAAAGGAGAGATGCACCGATTCCATAGCACCAATTCTGACGTTACCTGGCATAAATTGTGTTTCTTTTCTATTTTATTCTGAAATTAATCATTGTATTTTTACATTCACAGTGGGCTGCTGTCTTAGATTAAGTCCCACAATATGTTGCTGTCAATAATAATAATTATGAGCACTGGTTTTGGCCAATAACCCGAGCTGAAAACTATGCTTTTTTCTTCCACTAAAGTTTCCTGTAAAGTTATGGCTGGAAATCACAAAATGTGCTTCTTTAAATCAGGAATGAAAAAACACTGTATTATCTCTACAAATATTCTCAAACAATGTTACACATATGTCCTTTGAGCTCTTGACAAAAACACACAGCAACATCAACTGTTTGTTTTTTGTGCTCACATCTGCTCCTGTGATTTCTGCTCCTTGTCACCCTCACATAGCCGATTTCAGATCAACACCGCCGCATTATGTGTACTCTAACCTGGGCCTCCACATCTGACTGGAGATGCCAGGCTGGACTTCCACACCACCAATTCACGGCTACCTTGAGTCAATGTAAAAATAAAAATAAACACACAAAAAACGAAGAGCTAAGCTACTTTATAGACACTTGCCATACAGCCTACTGCTTGAATGGGCTTCCCCTCCACCTGGGCTATTTACAGCAAGAAAATCACAGCATTTTGCTCAATTAGCCAAACCGACGCAGAGCTCCCAAAACAAGCCGCCAGCGAGGCTTCATCTGCCGCGTCGGTGTGCAGAGACTCCGGCTCGGACACCGGGGATCCAGCACACTGACTCTAAACGCACCACGATACGGTTCAATGACCATTTGTTCTCATTGGTGAGAGGATACAATAGCGTGAACACATAGCAGTCAGGACGGCAGCGATGGTTTGCTACTCACATGTCTGGCACGGATTTTTTGTATTTATAAATATATATATATATATTTATATATATATATATATATATATATTTATATATATATATATATTTATATATATATATATTAGCCCTAATGCGAAATAAGCATTGAGACTGCAATTAGTTGTCGGCGGCTGCTGCTGTGGCTTGATGCGGCATGTGGCTCTTGCACGGCTCAGAGAGGCGGATAAAAGATGCAGTGAGAGCAGTAAAAATGTTGTTATTTTTTCCTCCTTTTACGCCCCCCTACTGCAGCACGGGCCTCTGCCTGTATGACATTTCCCAAGCAGCTGGGGTGAGAGTTCACCGCCAGACAACGAGGCTGAGAGGAGCGACAAGAAGGTAAGAAACGCTGGAGGACCACAGAGGAAAGGTGCGTCTGGCGACGGATGGGGAGGAGGGGTGAACAAATCAAACAACTGCACTGGGAAGAGAGAGTATCTCTGCCCGTGAGTTTACTGTACATATTCCCCTCATAACTTTTTCTTTTTATGTAATGTTTTTTTTCCCCAGCGTATTATTAAAGCCATCCTAAACTCAAACCAACTTATCTTTGACTTTCACTGTGTTTGATGCAAAAAGGCTGTTTTCACATTCTTCTTCTCCGTAATCATTGAAAGGAATAGTTTGATATTGTATGCTAATTTTTTTTTGTCGGAGCTGGATGAGACGATTTATTCCACTTTTATGTAATATGAGGCAACAGCCAGCAGGTGGTTCGTGTATGTTAACGAAGTGGTTCTCAACCTTTTTTGAGTGATTCCCTGTGAAATAGTTTTTTAGCCAGGCCTAACCAGAACATAACATTTTTGGTTGGAAAAAGATGTAATGCACAGTACTGTGCCATCAAGGTATGATTGAATATAAAATATGTACAATTCAGTTCATGAACTTACACTTATATTTTATTTAATATTTATTAAATTACTATTTTTAAAGGATTTTTGAATGGATGCTAATTTAATCTCACGTACCCCCTGGAGTGCCTCCACACATCCCCTTTTGAGAACCACTTGGTTAACGTAACAACTGGAAACAGTGGGATACAGGCAGCCTGGCCTTTGGTACAATTTTAAGGGAGGCCTTCTCGTACTTTACTTGAGTATTTCCATTTTCTGCTATACTTTATACTCCTGCTCGACCATTTATTTAATAATTTAAGTTGTTACTTTGCAGATGAAGATTAATAATACAAAAATAGTATCAACTAATATTTACGGCGCATGACATTTGATAAAGATAAGACTACATTGATCCCTTGGTCAAATTTAAAAAGACATCTACCCAGCATTATATAATAATAAAAATAAGCCGAAACAAGCTGAAACGTTAAAGGGATGTATGCATCACATTCTAGTCAATAATATATTATTCAATCAGACATTCTGAAATTAGCTGTTCTGTAAGAAGTTTTACTTTTGGTAGCCTAATTTAGGTATATTTCAATGCTAATACTTCTGAAATGTCTCTAATTATAGATTTATAGTACTACCTTTAGGCGTCTTAAGTAAAAGAGCTGAGTACTTCTTCCACCACATGTCTAAAGGAAACAAAATCCACCTGACAACACCTCTAAAGCTCACCAACTAACACATTATATCTCGTTTGTTTAATCCGACCTGTCACCGAAATTGCAAAACAACAATTTGCCTGTTTTACAAGAGGTTGATGTGCTAGTTTATAGGCCGACTTCTACTTTACTTCAGAGGGAAATATTAACCATCCACTACATACTTAGACACTATTACTTTATAATGTTACCCATTTGACTAAGTATCTAACATTGGCTCCACATTCACAACTAAACATCAAAATGCTTTTGTTGGTGATAAAACAGAATAATATGCTATAACGTGTTTTTCAAGTTTTACTAGCCATAAGAATATTTAAGTTAGCTTCCCGTACAAACTGAACTCACATAGGAACAAAAGCAAAATATGAGAGGTACTACGGGCAACTATCTTGATGTTTTTTTAATCTCTGCTACTGCCTATTCAGTCACGAATGCTGTTATGCGAGTTTTGGAGTGAGCAACAGGGAAATATGTAACAGCAGGGCGACCAGGAAGTCAGGTAGTGATGTGTGACCTTTGGACCTTTTTAATGCACTACGGTAGCGGGCGTTATAACACATAATTATTTGGCTGGCTACCAACCCGTATGTGCTCTTTTGAGTTTGTCCTCGCGACCAATCAGTCGGTACCCAGGCTGCGACGTCACATGTTTGTCTGTGTTTGTGCGCATGTGCGTGTGTGTGTGTGTGTGTGAGCGTTAGCATGGGGAGTGTCTGTTACTAACCACCCTGATAAGGCAGCCCTGCCCGTTCAGCAAACTAACATCAGTCTTGGTGGAGCATTAGTTATTTCGACAAAACAATATACAATATATACAATATACTGACAACTGACTGAGGGGTGAGTGTTGCAGTCTATAATCCAACAGTTACGTTACTGTCAATATAACAGCTGTAAATGTATCTTTACCTGTAACTTTGCGCGATTGAAACATTGACTGAGCTAGTGTCGTTCAGTGCTTTCCTTCCTCATAATAAATAATAGTAAGAAAATAGTGATACACTTTGGCTTAAAACTAGCATGCTTTGTTTTTGTAATAAAACGTATTTTGTAACTTATTATTATGTAGACTGCGGTTGGCCAAACAACCATACTTGTTCATTCTTTTCTAAATGTTCTAAATCTAGCTTCATGACTGTATGTTGTATACCTGCATTAGCCAACAGCCATACATTCTGTGTAGCATACTTAAATTAAATGATATTTCAGTGATTTTTTTTTAAGTCAGTCTGCATGCACTAATAACTGACACATATGAATTGGTGGTCCCTAGTGTTGAATAATTATCAACTGACTGACTTTAACTTTCCTTATTGTCCTGTTCCTTATAATGAATTATTATGATCAATGTAGAGTCACATATTTCAATACTCAGCACTACACAGTATTGGGATTTGCAGCCCAAGCAGAGGTTGCTATCATGTTGCTCTTATCACAGAACATGTGGCTGCCCATGCTTGGAATGACGGCCCTACCACACGTAGGAGGGCTCTTCGGTGGTTTAATCACACGCAAAGAGGTGAAGACCTGGTACCCAACCATAAAGAAACCATCATGGCGTCCACCAAATGCAGCATTCCCAGTAGTTTGGACCTGTCTGTATACAGGAATGGGGTACGCATCATCGTGACTTGCTCATGCAGGCTCAGATCTACAACTGCTGTTTTTTATTCAGTGAAGCAACCTCCTCGTCTAACATATTTTGTATGTTGTTATGCAGGTATGGTTCCTACCTGGTGTGGAAAGAGCTGGGAGGTTTTACTGCAGATGCTAGGGTTCCACTGGGACTTTATGGACTGCAGCTATCTCTAAACTGGGCATGGACTCCTATCTTCTTTGGTGCACACAAGCTGAAACTGGTATGTTTCACACAAACTGTATTTAAACTGGGATACCAGTTTATGAAGGAGGACAGTTTAATATCCTACATCCACATGTCTATTTAACACCCTCTCATTGCCCAATTTAGGCGCTCATGGAAATTGTGCTTCTTACTGGTACTGTTGGAGCCACCATGGTGTCTTGGTATCCCATCAGCCAAACTGCCACGCTGCTGATGGCGCCCTACCTGACCTGGCTGTGCCTTGCCACCGCTCTCAACTACTGCATATGGAGAGACAACCGTGAGGAGAAAGAAGAGTAGGAGACAAATAGTGTTGACTTAGTATGTCTAGCAGACTTGTTTGTTTAGTCATCTGCACCATATTAGGGAAGGTGAGACAACCTGCCTCTGATCTGTCATTGATTTGTAACCCAAATTCAATTGATCCCTGCTAAAAAAAAAAAAAAAAGTGCATTAATTCAAAAACCTAACTAATTTGCCAGTAAATCATTTGTTTGTTTTTCAGTATCTATTATTGACACAAAAGCCATATTGATCACATTGAAGTGAATGAGAAAAACCTTCTCCTATGGATGTATAAATCAAATTCTTGTTGTGTATTTGAGTGTAAAACTGCAAGAGTTGTGTGTTTATAGTAAACATAAAGATTTCTATCCAATTAATCACTATTGAATCCATTCCTTACGTCACAGCAGGTGTACACATTTTACAATAAAAAAGATATCAGATCACTAGTTGGTATTTACCGACATTAAATGTACCAGTTATTTTTTCCTTTTAGTTCATTCTGTAGCGTGTGTGAAATAATTAAAATATTCAAGGACATCTTATGTTAGAATTTATATTTAAAAAGGCCCCAAAACTAAAAATATTTTGTTCTTGGCTCACAGCTGAAAGTTTAACCACATTTATTTAAAATATGGCACACAGTCGTTTGACAATCTCACTAACAAACCGAATGAACAAAACCTTGTGGAGGTAGATTTAATTTCATCTGGAAATTAAAATCTGGAAAGTATTTTTAGTCAAATCTATATTAATGTGGGGACTTCCTTTCCTATCACCCTTTACATTGTTGTGTTTTGATTCCTCAAAAGCTAGAAATGATACAGGTAACAAGCACTTTTAAGTTAACAACAATAAGCTTTAATTCTATACATGTAATGAGAAAAAAAAGAAAAGAGTGAGAGAGAAAAGTTATTTTTCAGGGGCTTTCTCTGGAACGTCTTCTGGTGATTTGGAGAATCTCTCCATTAACGTCTTCCACAAACCCTTTTTTTCCTCGTCCATCTGCTGCACATTTCCTGTGCAATGAAAATAAAGTTCACTGTAACAAAAGTGTGTTGAAAAAATAGTCATACACATAATTGTGATAATGTGGGTCCATACCTGACAAAAGCAATTTACACTCTTCCACTGTAACTCCAGTAAAGCTGGTGTCTCTTATGCGAGGGAACTGTGAACAGATACAGAGACGTGTTTGTATTAACATGTCTTTTCATACCTTTATCACTTCTAACAGCTTAGTGAATACATTGTGTTGAGGAGTACTTGATGCAAATACTCTTAACTGAGGCACTTTTGTGACAACAAAGTAATGAGACCATTGCACATCCTATACAATTATTGTAATATCATCATCATATAATTAATGCTAAAAAGTAAGGCTCACAAGGTTTTCTTTAGTCTTGAACATGACAGATAAGTTATTTCTGGGGAGAGTTGTATTGTAAGGATCCATCTTTCATCTGTTGCATTTAAAAGATAAAATGGGCCCACCAAATAATGTCCTCCATTATTTTTTTAAGCAACAAAGTAATTCAATAAATGATCTCTAATGAGTAGCTGTAGCAGATACAGAAGCACACAAGATATACAAGTAATAAACTGTACTTACTCGTTGTCTGTAGAAATTATCATTAATGCGGACCAAACTTTCATACATCTGGTCACACTTCTCTGGATCCGAGATCTGATGGGAAACATACAATATACATATAACATATATATACATGAACTATACCATAGACAGATTCCATGAAAAAAATACAACTTCAGATATTTTACTGACACTTTATAAGAGAACAATATTAGAAAAATGCAAAAACATTTTTAAAAATGTGTTGTTTTTGGTTTACTGTACTGTAAACTGTTTTATGTTTAATATATTGACGTCAAAGATCATCATATTCTACAAATATAATAAAAAAAGGTACAAACTGTTGATTATATTATTGATTACAAAAAGGCGTCACAGGTATTGATCAACACCAAGGTCGACGGCAGTTAGCCCATTACCACGGTTCTTCACTTAGCTTAGCTCGGTGTGTTGTGTACCGTAAAAGAGCTACCTGTGTGTTTTCCCCCTCACGGAAGGCTGAGGCTACTCTCTGTCGCAGAAACGTTCCCAGATCCCGGGCTTTCTTGGCCTCGTCCCGGGGCCATTCTTCACACAACTTCAGGAACCGACGGTACCTGGTGGCAGACATCTTTGGACATGTAATGAAAATCGAGTTGGTTTTGAAGACGCGTGAACTTTGAACTTTATCGCTCTCCGTACTTTGCGTTACAACGAAAGTCTTCCGCCTCCGGTCTGTTCCCCTCGTTGTGGCTGCTTCTGTCGTTACAACGCACGGTAGCAAGATGAGCGGAGCAGCAAACGGTAAAACGGGTCCTTCCTCCGGTGTGATGGAGTGGATCGGTTCAGCTTGTCGGTTTGCAACGGACAGAACCGACTTCAGAAGGTGAGCGGATGTGGATGAATGTATGTGTGTGGACGGTGTGGTTGTTCTCCGCGTTAGCTGACGTTAGCACACGCCGCGTCAGGGACATTTGTCCTTGCCTCGTCCGATGTCTCTCGGATGAGTCAAACCACTTAGTTTAGTCAGTATCAAGGCTAGATTACCAACAGGGGTTAGTGCGAAACTGCTCCAAATCTCCAAATCCTAGTTTATGTCAGTGTTTGTCAATGGATGCTTTAATTGACGTGATCGTAAAACTGCACCACTAACATGCCATGACCTCTTTTGGGGGTTCTGCTTTATTATCTGGATTTTTGGGGCCCTGGCTGGAAAAAGGTCCCGTTTCAAGACATTAATTGTTTCAGTTTTGGGAAAGTGTGGCACTAAAACTACATTAAGAAATAATCTGGGCTCATATATGGACAAATACTGGTTTATTAGATATGTGCAATCATCGGTGAATATGTCGTTAAGTAACACGAAATTGCTGTACAGAATTGCCAAAATATGTAAGAGGTCATTTACAAAGAGTATTTTTAACAACCACATGTCTTATTCATTACATATTATTGATCACATGTCTGCATACTATGTTTGTTTTTAAATGTATTTATTTATATCGCACTTTTCACTGACAAAGGTCACAACGGGCTTGACAGGAGTAGAAAGAAAGAAAAAAACATAGTGACCATACATTACATGATGATATGATAATGATAATGTAATAATTTCTGAACATTTTTTTTATTTTCAGCTGACTTGTAGATGTACTTTTTGTTCACTTTGTTTAGCTTTAATCTTGTCAATTGTGACTCAATGCATGATTTTATCGTATTTATTTTTCAGGAATCTACTGGTCAACCTGGGCTTGTTTGCAGCTGGTGTTTGGGTTGCAAGAAATCTCTCAGATTTTGACCTGATGTCTCCTCAGCCCGTGACATAACGTATTTAAAATACATCACCAATTAAACCAGGATAATGGTGAGATCTTCTCACTTTTGACCGAGCAAATGTGTCTTATTGCAGCAACTTTATTGATCTTGAAAATAAGTACATGTTTGTTATTGATGGCATCTGTTTGTCCCTTTAGGTGTCTTGGACCAACAAAGAAGAAACAAGGGTTGTGAATGAATGACTTTTGTTTGACTAGTCTGACTTTGAACAGAAATCATGTTGTTGACCCAAATCAGCTTCATTTTTCTAGAGAAATTTTTTTTTCTCATGTCATTGTAGGCGGCCTGAAGAGAAGTAATTACATTGAATCAGTGTTTCCGTTCTTATAGTTTTTGTCCCTTTTTATTTTTATTAAATTAACTAAAATCGTATTTTCCGTGATTTCTCCAGCTATGTCCACTCAGGAGCTCTTTGTTGCTGCAGCTCGTAAGTGTTTGTCTGCTGGTAGAAAATCTCTCTCCGTCCCTCAGAGTCTGGATCTGGCTGCTCAGGTCTCGGCTGTTGATTTGGGATTGAAACCATCTTTATTGTACGATAGCAACGGCGCCAGAGCAGATCAGGTGCAGCAGTATTTGAGCTCCTTGCAGTCTTCCCAGCTTGTGTCTAAATCACTTCTCACACTGGATTTAAATAGAAACACTCTTATTGTTAATACACTTACAGTCCGATCAGATGTACAACAGCTGCTTCATGATAACAATGTGGCTGTTATTGATGTCTGCCACACGCTGGAGAAGCCCACCATTGCTGACTCGCTCAGAGGCGAGATAAAGAGCATGACACAAGATTTACTGCTTCTCTTGAGAGGGCTTGAACAACTGAAGGAGGCCGAGAAACCTCATTATGTTGGAGAGAAGTCAGACGAGTGGAACCTGTGCACGGTGTTTGGTCTTTTGTTGGGCTTCCCTGTCACTTACTGGTTCGATCAGACCAAGAGCTTTGAAAACTGTCTGTCTATGACTCCCCTGATAGTAACTACAGCGTCAGCAATATGGCAGGCAGACTCCGCAGCTCACAGGTGTTGTCTGTACTCCTTCAGCTTCCCGGCTGTTCTGCTTGATGCAGTGCAGTCCAACCTGGAAGACTGGAGGCTTTGTTTACAAGAAAGATTTAAGCAGCAAAATGTCCTCACGGATCTTACATTTTGTCAATCCAAAGTCACTCTGCCCTCAGTCTGTTTGTGATGCTGACATCAAATTTGTCTTTAAAATAAAACCGTTAAAGAATGTGAGTTTTACTTTCTTTCTATATTAAACGGCTGTTTATTTCTTGACATGCACTGGTTGAGAATGCACACAAACAAAACACATTACATGGATGAAGTGCTATTATGCTTTGGCATTTATTCATAAAACAAAATAGCATGTGTTTGCCATGACATGAATATAAATATTTGCATCAGTTTCAGGTAAAACATGATCCACTGCTGGACAGGTTGTAGTTTGTAATTTCAAGCCTCATACTTGTAGTTACATTAGTCAATATATTAAGAAACGGTCCATTCTGTTGACTAAGCATTTAAAATGTTCACGAGTGTCAGCTCTATTTAAAAACATGATATATTGCCAATACAATACATTGTTGCTCGTAGTTAATTTAAATAAAATCAGTACACAACATTGAACAGAGCCTGAAGACAAACCACAGGGCCCAATCCTCCTCTTACAACTCTGGGCCTTCAGACAGTGAACCACACATGCTGCAGGATCTACTGCACATGTGCTATGATGCCAAAACCCACAGCACCAGTTCTAAATACAGTACAGCTCGAGTATTTCTGCTGGACCAAGATAATAATCAGCTGACAGCAATCTGTAGTGTAAAAAGAAGTTGAATTTCCAAGACAGGCACACTTGTTTTCACTAGTTCCGCATACAATAGGTGAGAGTAGATATGTTCATTGAGCCAGATGCTCGGGGATACTTTTATGTTACTCAAAAAAAGTGCGAGACATTCATCCTGAAGTTGATTATGTTGTTTAACAGTTTAAATCGGAGGTAGTTTTGACCATCTTAATGTAGATTATCCAAACTGCATGTCCATGACAGTCAGAGAGGTTGGATGACGGACAGCACTTCACCACAGCGGCCGCTCACTTTTAGCTCAGCCAGGTGGTCAGCCCTCGTGGAGCCAATGTTTACGATGGCAACTGGCATTCTCCGATCACCAGCTGCCAGTAAAAACCTGTATCCTGAATAAACCTTGTGAATAACAGAGAGGGACACAATTATATACAAAAGTCCAGAAGAGGTGTGTTGTAAACTGGTGTTATTTTGACCAAAGTAGCCTCGTACACTTTCTAAAACCTACCTGTAATGATGACCCCACCACTAGTACCGCATCTGACTCCTTCAGTCTGTCGTGTACAAACTGTACTGTAGCTTTGTTCACACTGTCGCCAAAAAACGTGACCTCAGGCTTCAGTATACCTCCACAGTTATCACATGAGGGAACTCTGAAGTTGAGGACCTGCTCGTCCTCTATGAAGACGTCACCATCCGGCGCCACGCCGCCCGTCTGTGCGGTCCAGTCCGGGTTGAGTGCTACGAATCGCATCTGCAGCTCCTTCCTCGGTGAGATGCCATCACAACCAAGACACATTACCCTGAGGACACATATACAAACACTAATTCATCTTTACGGTGACTTAAAAAGGGTCAGTTCACCCAAATTAATAAAAAAATATGTCTCTTTCTTACCCCTAGTGGTGTCAATAAATGTGACTTGTTTTCATTTGCCCAGATTTTGAGATATCCGTCTCTGAGCTATCACCTCTATTGCAATTTTGGGTGGCAATATGAAAAACCTGGTCAAATAAACCAGAACTATCATTTAGTAACCATGTCATTTAGGTGAACCATCCTATTCAATATTCTGCTGTATTTTTTACTGACAACTGATTTCCTAACTGCCAATGTTTACCATTTTTATTTACACCAAATCTAATGACATGCCATGTGCCAATGTGTAAACTGTTTCCTTTTCCAAATGTGAGGACTACAATCTCGAGAACCACGAGAGCAGGCTCATGATTAATGTGTCAGGCGTCTTCTCACCTGTGGGCACAGCCGTGGAGCTCAGTCAGTCTTTTCTGTCCTGCCTTTGAATGGAGAGCATCCACATTCTGTGTCACCAGCCAGTGCAGCTTGCCTCCCTGCTCCCACTGTTGCAGGGTCTTGTGAGCGGCGTTTGGCTGATGGGACGAGAACTGCGGCCACCCGACAAAGTTTCTGGCCCAGTAGCGCTGACGGGACTTTGCGCTGCGGACAAACTCTGCATGCTGCATGGGTCGCCTGTCTGTGCGAGCGTACAGTCCGACACCCTCTGAACGATAGTCGGGGATCCCTGACTCGGTGGAGAGTCCAGCTCCGCTGATCACGAACAGGCGACTTGCTCGGGACACAAAGTCCTGCAGCAGCTCCAGGGAGTTGGTGTCTGTGGTGCTGCAGGCGGGGACGAAGCTCACCGCACCCGCGGGGGCTGAGGATGCCCTCCTCACAGGTGCTGTGTGTAGTGTGAGGAACCGCCGCGGTAATCTCATCTCTGGCAAGACAAATTGATGGACATGAATAAACCCGCGTGTTTTATACACCGCCTGCTCCACGTTCCTTCCCCCAGAGGGGCGGTGATTTAAGTCAAATCTGACGTTAGTGAGGAGACTCCACGACACACATCTAACACACACTTGAATTACCTTAGAGGTTAATGTACTTAAAGGTGGTTAATGCCAACTAAGCGTGCATACATGCAGGTACATATTAAAACATAGCAAAGATGTTAAACTGTCCTTCAGTGCAAGTTTTAACCGTTATCTGATCTAGCTATCTGAATATGTTTAGCTAAGAGCTAAGTCAGTTAGTTACGATACCTTTTCTATGGCGGTGGCTACAGTTTAACGTTATTTAACTGGCACACAACGTGTCTACAGCTTCAAAGTGTTGGTTGAATAACATGACAAACCACAACAGGCTGATATATAAGATGGGAACTTGAGTCACAGTGGCAGAAACCGGAAACACCAGGTTTTACATAACACCAAACACAGTCGCGTTGCATTCTGGGAGTTGCAGTGAAGGATGTTCAGATCCAGCTTGCCAAAGTGATCAGTTTTATTTGCCTTTCTTTCTGAAAAGATTAACCACATCCTTTTGACATCACTATATTTATATTTATTTATACTTTCAAGCCACATTAAATCCATTTGATTGACAAAATTGTATTCCAAAGGAATCAATATATTTAAAGGAACTGTATTTAACTTTCTGAACATTAATATAGCAGCAAACAACTATTTGCTATGTAATGATATTGGGGAGTAATGTCTACTTGAGAAGAGAATTAAGTCTTTGAATGCATGCTCGTACATGTGAGTTAACCTCACTGGTTGACTCACTGCTACTGCTCACAAGGCTACACTACAGCTGGTGATGCCCACCATCAGCATCCCGGGGAACCGTATCCCCACCTTCCAGTGCCCCCTAAGTTAAACATTGTTAGCTTGGTTACTCTAGCTAACAGTAAACACATACATAAGTCATAAAGAAATACATGACATTACATTGTACAACACAAAATGCAGTATTCATGGCTGCATTAAGTTTTTCTTCCTGTCAAGTTTAGATATCTTTATTCAAACCAAAGCTTCAATGTCAAACAGTCTGTTAACAAGTGTCAGAGCAAGTAATAGGTATAGACATTGCTTTAAAATTGTATTCCCATATATCTAATGTTCCCAGTCTCACATTAATAATTGGTGTATGTAAAAATGTAACACACTGCTACTTATCCATATTCTACACACATCAATTTGACACCCATATGTGTTCCATTACACAACAAAACATTAAGTTACAAGGGCATCTGAAAGTTGATTTCCTCTACCCTTTAACGGGTATTAATAGTAATAATGACTAAAGAGGACTGTTGTTGAAGCGATACCAGTGATCGCTTGCAGACATCGGATTTGAACGAAACAAGACTGTGGATGAAGAGTTGAACCACTGAGTAGTACAGAGAAAAGTAACGTTTCCCTCTGTGTCCATTAGAATATGCTGCACACGTCTTGATTACAAAACTCCAAGATATCTGTCATAAGGAAAAATAAATGTAAACATTAGCATGATCAACATGTGTGGGCGGTAGTTTGATTATTCGTTTGACAATCAAGCAGATGTATCTGACTACAGTCGTACCGGAGTGTGTGCAGTTGAAGACTGTTTCTGCGTGACGGTAAAACTCCTCTCCGAGGATGGAGCGGTAGTCCATGTGGCTCGTGTGCACAAAGCACTGAGTTGCATCTTTGAACAGCAGATCACTTTCTCCATATTGTATAGACTCAAAGAGCTTGAACTCTGTGTTTGGGTTGGCTGCAAAAGTTTCCTTTAAAAGGTAAAAAAAAAACAAAAAAAAAGAGTAAATATGGACATAAACATTCCCCTGTTCCTTTCCCCGATGCCAAAGATAATAGTTTAACTGTTGGTTCTGATTTACGTGAGCATAAACAAAAGCTGGAATCAAAATGTCTGGTCAGATTTGTACTCTTGACTACTTTTTCTCTGCATGATTGATTTTTTAAATCAATCATGTACATCTTAATGTTATTATTATTCCCACAGTAGGGAAATGTATTCTCTGCATTTTAACCCCTTAGTAAGTAAGGAGCAGTGGGCAGCCTTGTGAAGCGCCCGGGGAGCAAATGGGGGTTCAGTGTCTTGCTCAAGGACACTTCGACATGCAAACTATGCTAAGACCAGGGATCGAACCAGCTACCTTGTGGTTTCAGGACGACCACTCATGAGCTACAGCCACCCTTTAAAGCAGTGGTTCACAAACTTTTTCTGTCAAGACCCCCTTTGATGATATAGGAACATTGGACGACGGCCCGACCCCCCCCCCCGCAACCCGACCCCAAATTTTTCTTGGTTTTTAATGAATTGCATTATAATGCATGAACTGTATAAAATATGCGGCTGTAACAGAAGTTCCATCGGATTTGCGCTTTAGACCAGTCACAAATCTGTCCATCTTTGTACATACTTCCTTCTCTTATCATTTTTTGCATGAGGCTAATCAGAGAAAGGCCTCGTCAAGACTTTCCTATTCCATGTGTCCCAAACTGCAGCTTTAAGGGTTGACAGTCCACGTAAGGTGTAAAAGGACTACCTGGTTTGAAACACTCACATTTATCAAACAAAAATCTGTTCCCATAAGCTGACCTGTGACTTCATGAGGAAGTCGTACACTCGTGCCGTGAGCACCGGTCGTGTCATGACGGTGTTCGGTGGGATGTCTCCGAGGTTACAGCTCTCCCACTCTGACAGCGGGGCCCGACGGCCATCAGCACAAAGCAGCTCGTAGTCTGATGACGTCCACCCCTCTGCCCAACCGGTGGAGCTTAAACCTGCAACCACATGTTACTCAATATACATACAGTATGTACATGTTAGCATCAGTGTGCGTGTTTATGTCAACATTTCATCTTGATTGTCTCACTGAGGATGTTGGCAAGAAGGTTGTGTTGCTCGAGGAAGGCCACGTCGCCGTAGCTTTTACCACTGGGATCTCCAACCAGACACCTGTGAACAGACAGGAAATGGTCAAGAGACATCCATGGCTCAAGGGTTGAGATATCAGTCTGTAAAATCTTTGGCTTCTATTAAAAATGGAGGCAGATGCTGAACAAGTTGAAACATTCGACCTCATACATCAACTGTAGAAGTCAAACCAGGACAAATAAAACCAAAACTGTCCTAATGGCTGTATATCACAAAATATATGCAATATTTATAAAAACTTTGTAAATGCTCCGCACCATCAATCACAGATGAACAGAAAGCTTTTGTTCAGGTAAGCACATACCTTAAAGCCCCCATGTTGCCATAGTAGCGCTCATTGTGGTTGTCAGCACAGCGTTTGGTGGCCGCCTCCCCGGTGCCTCCGAGACACACTTTACACAGATTCCCCTGAGAGCCGGGAAGGCAGCCTTTCCAGAACACGTCATTGTACACTGAGAAAACATAAAGTGACAAACCGTGTGTATGTGTGTAATAATGGGCTTAAAATACCAACAGCATAAAGTGTAAAGGTCAAGAGGTCACAACACACAAAAGAGATAAAACACAAAGAGGACTGCTATTATAAATATGAAGTTACATTCTGGTTCAATAAAGCTTTTTATGCAACTCCACATGAACATTGTGGGATTAACGAGCCCCTCTAAAGAGCAAGACACACAGACTTTAGAGTTGTACAGACTCTTTTTGTTGTCGTCTATTTCTGTCTCTTGGAGTTGTTTGGGCCCTTTTCATAGGCCTTGTGAGTCTCTCTGTGGTCTCTTTGCAGCTATTTTGCATCTCTTTAGACGTTATATGTTTCTTTGTGTTTGTTTGTGTGTTTCTTTCATTTTGAGTCTCTGCCTGGTTGGTACGTGTCTCTTTGATAGACATGTTGTGGGTGAAGGTCAGGGGGCCCCCTCACACCTCGTAGTTCATTCCTGCACATGAAATATTTGAAACTGTACCTTGGTTTGGATCACAGGGGGAGCTGCTGTTATGCTCCAGGCTTAATGTGTGTCTGTATGGCAGCAGCCAGCCTGCAGGGCTGTACATGTGGCCAAGACAGGAGCGGCGGCCTCTGAGGTTCCCGATGAATACGTTTCTGCTGGAGCGCTTTGCCACTGCCACACCCACCACTGAGGGCAACACTGAGGAGAGAGGCGGCGGCCGTTTTAAATGTAAAGAAAACAATCACATCAGATACCAAGTTTATTGTATGAAAGGTGCCATTTGAATAAAATGTATTATGATTATTGTAAGTTGTTCGTTCACTGTGCTGTCGTACCGTCTGTCTCTAAGTGGGTTGATCCCTCAGCAAGGACACATTTTCCTCCTGAGGACACAGTGGAAACAGATCAATGTATTTTAAGCAATGAAGACTACAACTGCAGATAATGTAATGATAATTAAGTGTTTAGTTTATAAAATGTAAAGAAAATAGTGAAAAACTCTGGGTAGGAAATTGTGGTTAATTGCAGTATCAAGTGCTGCAGACAGAAAGGCAATTTATGATTGGATTTACCTCAATTAAAATAAAATTATGAAAATAACTTTCTGCTTTACAACAGGACAAGTTGGATCTTGTATATTTAATTAGCAAAATAAATCTGCATATTTAAGCAGCTGAAACCAGCAAATGTTGGAATTTTTGCTTCATGAATGACTTAAAAGACCGATAAATTATCAAACTTGTCGACAAAAAAATCTCATGTCAGTCTGATAATGATGTGACTAATTGTTTCAGGAATAATGACGACCATTAGTCAATAATACACAGTCGAAAAGGCTCTAACTTGATTTTTGAGAAGCCTCTTTGCAGCGAGTACAATGTGCTTTGAGAATGTAAGCAGTCTCACCATAATATTCTGTAACTACAGGGACAAGGCCACATTTTCCTGCGATGAAAGAGTGAGTTGCATCCAGCGAGACGGCGTCCACCTCGTCCCTCTGTAGACAGAATTACAGTTGTTTTTCAAGTGTGATAGAACTCCAGTATCTCCAGATCCTGGGATTCATGCTACTTGAATGACTTACCTTAATTTTCTCGATACAGTCACGCATTGAGACGGCTCTGACACACACTAGCGGGTCGGACTTAATATTGAGAGCCCACTGCTCACATTTCTTCTGCTCTGCATGGCTAATACAGCACCATCGTACAACACTGTCCTCCAGTGAGCTCCCTGCACACATACAGGTTCAATGAGCTCATACAATCAGTCTGTTTTAATATAAACATGAATAATGTGGGTACAAGCACCTTCATGTCCAAGACCCTTGAGGAGTGCCACATAATCCAGCCCCAGCACCTGACTGACGTCCATGTCGTCGGGCAGAACAGCTAGCTTATCTGTCAAATCCTTGAAGAGAAGGTCGTTTTCTCCAAAGGAAGACGAGTTGAAGAGTTGGAAGCACCGTCTCTCTCTCCCTCGGTGGCCAAACAGCATCTAAGCAACAATAAATAATCCTTAATCTTTTATTTGGGTATACGGACATGTAGCATGGAAACAAAGTGCGTCATATTTGTTGACAAAAGTGGGGGGGGGGGAAACGAATGAACAAAAATATTATTACCTGTACAGTCACCAGAAATTTGCTAGCAATCTTGCGAAAGTTAAATCTGGTGACTGTCCCGCCTCCTGGACCACGACCCAGGTTACAGTTTCTGTAATGGCTGAGAGGAGCTTGTGTGCCATCTGAGCATAACAGCCTGAACTCATCTCTATCACTGCCTGAGAGAACAAACAGAAGAGAAGAGTCTTATAGTCTTACGTGTTACCAGGATGTTGTGTAATTATTGTTGTGTTATTATTAAGCAGCTGTTTTGTTCCAAATGTGTTCTACTAGATGTTAATTGATTACATTAATTATATAAAAGCACCTATTGTTGTAATATTTTTTGCAAACAAGATATAGTGATTCTAAAATGGTCAATATTTAGGTTTGCATTTGTACTTCTACTGTTTCACTATCTCTTAAAGTGGCAGACGCTGGACATTTTAATCATTACCAGCCGTGATAGTGACGCTGGTATACCTGGCTCGAGGCTGGACAAAGGAGGGGAGACCACACGTGAGTTGTAACTAAAAAGAAGTCTATTTTACACAACTAACATCAAATGATAAACTAAATGTAACATTACCAAACAGAGTGGAATCCAGGGGAGAGAGATACTGCGTGACTGACACCAGTTTATACAGTCTTTTTACCAGACCATGTAATCTGAAACTCCCTGAAGACCAGACTCTGGAGGGAGAGGCCTGCTCAGAAAGGGTCGTCATTATGCCTTTATTAAATAGACAGGATTTGCAACTAAAATCTGGACTCAAACTTGGGACGTTGCAGTGAGATGGTCAGTATCTTAAACCCTTTGGTCCCTATTTGGCCTTAGAAAAGACCTTCAATGGTAACAGAATAAATAAAGGGTAAAATACAATAAAAGTATATTGGAAGACAGCTTACCTTGAATACTTTCAAGAGCTAAATGGTCCACAAATGCAACATCTCCTGCCCCACTGCTGAGACATCTGTGACAGAGAAAAAGAGACATTCATTTCTATGCTGGACATGTTTAAAGTACAGCAAATGTGGGTTGTAAGTTGAGAGCTTTGTTGACTCTTTGTTGAGCCCGACCTGAGGGCCCCATGGCTGTTGTAGAAGGGCTCACTGTGGGACGTTTCACAGTGGTAGTTCTTCTGACGATTGTAGGACTTCTGGCCTTGGCACAGAGAACACAGACTTGGTGCCATGGCAGCAGCTCCGGGAACACAGCTGGCACTGAAAAAGGTACTGATGTCTGGTGGAGTGGAGGAAAAGAAGTCAGGGGACCATGAAACCAGAAATGAAAATAGAAAACAGAAAGAAGAAACGTCCACACTGTTCTCCCTGAAAGCTGATTATAATCGCATCACCCTGACTGAGTGGCTGCTCCTTCGACCAGCTCAGATAGTTGCGGGACAGCAGGAAGCCGAGGGGAAGACTCCATCCAGCCGTCCACCGAACCCCATTGTGACAGCTCCTGAGGCCCTTAAGGGATCGGATGTCCAAACTGCTGTTTTTCACCACTCCCACGGACAGAATACAACCTCCTGCAGGACTCAGAGCACACACACACACACACACACACACGCACACACACGCACACGCACGCACGTGCACACACTTACTGATTCAGACACTCGTGCCGAAAAGACATGCCTAAGCGACTCAGAAATCCGAAGTAAACCTACCGCCACTGTATATCTCCTTGGCGATGGCGACGAGGCCAAACTGTTTCACAGCAGAATAAACTTCTCCTGCATCTAACGTCACGATATCAGCACGATTTGCCTGAAACAAAGAATTAACAGTTTTAGTGAAAGGAGGACTCAAAGAAGAACTCACTATAGTTAATAAAGGAAGGGGTTTCAGCATTTTGAGACATTTTGTTGAAACACCTTTTTAGTTAAGACAATTCACTTTGGCTCTTCCATCCCACATACCAACCTCTAGCCCTGAGAACAGGCTTTCATCAGTAGAACTGAACTAATAAATCCTCTGGGTATCGGCATACTGTATATGCCAAAGGCATGTAAATGAGAAGCAGCTCATTTCAACTCCATCACATCTAATGTCCATCCGGGATCACTGACTAAACCTATTCATAATTTTGCTCTATATGGGATTCTTATCAAAAAGTTTAAAAAAATTTTTTTTTGCTTTATTGCCATCTGATTTATTTATTTTTACTAAAATATTGGTATTGGCCTCAACAATACAGTATCAGTCAAGCTCTAAACACAACTCTAACCGGCCTTGTTCATTGTTGAAGAAAGCTGCCCTGCCCTGATCTGACTTTATACGATAAACTTAATATTTTATTTTAAAAAAATCATTTCATCAATTCTTTACGTCTTTTTTCCAACTCAAATTTCTTCTTCTATTTATCTCTAAAACTTTAAGAAGAAATCCACCTTGGTATTTTCAATCGATTTCTATGTGTATTTGTAAAAAATAAAAGTTGTACTACGAATGCAGGCTGTAAATCTCAAACAAATATACAACTTCATATGATTGTTATCTGCTAAAGTGACTTCTTCATCCCTTGTACACCTTTTGCTTGATTACAACTGGGGATAAAAACATGACACTGTATTTAAGGTGGAAGATGGCTCACCCTGATCCTATCGATGCAGTCAGTGGTGCTGGACGCTAGTACGCACGAGAGTCTGGCGAAAGCTGCCACAGCAGCTGGCGGCAGCACTGCCACCAGAGCTTTAGCTAGTTCTGCACACTTCCTCTGTTCTGGCTCCGACACTGTGCACCACCGCATCTTCTTACCTAACATGGGAGTTCAAACAGTCCACACAAATTAAACAGAATTAACTGGCTTTTTGTTCATCTTTTAGGAAGATGCAGTTATTTCATGCATTTCTTTGTGCATTCATTCATGAAGAAAATCTAAAACAATGAAATTATTTTACAACATCTATACATTTTAAATTAGCTTTAATAATATCCACAAAAAGAGGGCAGCAATCTTGCCATAAACAACCAAAAGTCAACATCTACAAAAGAATAAACATATTATTTACAAGATGAGACTGAATAGGAAAATACAATAACGTAATCATAAAGTAATAAACTAGTTCAGTATCATAACTCACCCCTGATGCAGCAGACAAAGAGGAAAAAGAGGAAAATGGCATTTAGCCCTCGCATTCTGCCTGTTGTATATCAGAGATTTAGACTACTGTTTGTCTGTCGTCTGCAGAGCTCAACAGACAGCCGTCCGTTCTGTTAGTCTGAAGTCCATAAAGCTCTTGCATAGATTTCCACAAGTATTAGAGGCATCGATACTAGCGGGTAAATAGAAATCCTATTGTGCAAGGGCAGCGCCTCTGAAAAGGTTGTTACTTTTTTTCACACATATGGAAATATTTAACACCATCTGTCACTCCTATCCAAGGTTTTCGCGGATTTTAAGTGTAAATGTCGCAGTAAAAGCTGCTGTAAGGACCTTGGGTACAGTTTATGTGGCATTCAACAGGAATGAAAAGCAATATATGAACGTCAAGATATCTGTGTTTTAATTACAAACTCAGTGCAGTGGTACAATAATACATGTTTACTCTAAAATATGCATCAGCTAGTGAAACGTTTTCTCATCAAATTCTTGTGTCAGTCTTGTTTTATTTTAAGAAATGTGACCTAAGCAGAGAATGTTGTAAACACAGAGCACTCTTCTTCCATCTCTTCTGTTTTCTGATGGAGAAAAAAAGCTCCTGAAGACTGGAGGGCCGTCTGTAAATGTTGGATCCTCTTTGCATGCAGCAGCATTGTTGGTTTCCGTTTCGCCAATTCAGGGGACAGACCGGCGATGCGCTCCTCCAACTGTCAACATCAATAACATCGGCTGTGACACCAGTAAAATGACTTTGAGTGGAAGCGATTTCATACCACTTCCCCTCATGTGACCCTCTCATTGTTGATGGCTTTTTCACAGACGATGATTTATTGTTCAAACAGAAACCCAAAAGAATGCATGAAAAATGTAAGCGATAATCATAAGTGATTTGGTCAGTCACCTTTAAATGACTTTCCTCATGATCAGTCCCTCACAAGCCTGTCTCTTTCCATAATGAAACAAACTCATACAGTTAAATGCATTTCCTCTTTTCATGAACTGCATTCAGTCTGCTCACAGTGTGTGAATACATGTTATCTTTTACCATTTGCTTTTTAAATTTGTTAGTCACGGTTGGTTGTCTCAAGAAGGGGTTAAACACTTTAAAAAAAAAAAAGGTATATTCATGCTCAAGCCCCACAACATCACAAGTATTGATGGTATATAGAGATTTGGGGTGCAACAATTAAGGAACAATATATCAATCCTTAATACAGTATTATCTCTAAAGTGTAAAATACAAATTGAAGTACCAAAATTCTGCTGTGTAGTCACTCTGTTTGCAACATTCATAAGTGCTGTTTCCAGTTTAATAAAAAACAAGGACAGGATTATCTTATCTTCTTACCTCCTTTAACTCTTGACACACAGCATTTCTTTCCATTTGTTCTTCCTTTCCACTGGTCTGCAGCCAGCTTTGTAATACCTCTTTTAGTCTTTGCCAAGCCCTGAGTCGACACACACAATCAAACACTGTGAAAGGTGTTTAAGAACCTGAGAGAGATGGAAAAAACAGTTGGGACAGGTTTCATACCGGAGCTGCTTCCTGTCCTGTTGGTACGTCACCATGTCCAGCTGAATACTGAGCAGTTCTGCGGCCAGAGCTGAAGTTGGATCCGTCACTAGATCTTCCACACTTCCTCTACTGGATGCTCTCCGACGTTCATCTAGAAGAAGTACAACAAAAAAGTTGATTGTCATTTGTGATGTCTGTATAATCAAAGCTAGACAATCATATCATTTTATAGTGAAATAAAAAAATAACCCATACTGGGGGGAAAAAAGGTATCATGCCTGAATAAGCTGACGAGTGTTGTTCAAACGGAGGGACAAACTGATGAGGAGCATCTCCAAAACCTGAGCTGTTAGTCTTTCCCAACTTGTGGGAGAAAAAGCAGACGTCATAACCAAGTCAAGTTACTTAATTTAGCTTTGAACGCATTCAAACAGGGGACTATTACCATATATCCAGTCACAATGGTCATGAAAGCAGAAGGGGGTAAAAGAACGTCTTGGTTTTGGGTTTTCTGAGCAGAGTCCACAGTGGACATGTTTGGTTCAGAGGGTGACCCGTTAGATGTGATGATGCTCTGGCGTGTGGATGGAAGATGGATGCAGGACGATGCTGTATGAAGGTCTTGCTGTGAAGGACGACGAAGCTGCGAGGGTTTCGGAACTGCTTCGGCGCTGTTGATGGCAGTCGGATTTTGGGTGCAAAAATAAAATTAAAAAAGCTTTTGTCAGTATCTTTCACTGATTGAGAAACTGGATGTTTTAATAAAAGCTCATTTCTAACTTGAAGTATATGTTTAATTTAAACAAAATGTACTTTATTTTCAGTGGAGACACGCAGCGTCGTGGCTGACGTCGAGGCGCACGGCTGAGTTGTCTGCAAAAAATGAAAAACTCTGTTATACTGAGTCCAAGTAACACAGATTCACAGCCTGTGAGGGACTCAGACTCACAGCTTGCTAAGGACTCCATCTTCAGCTTCCTGCTCCTCTGAGTCCGACGGGGATACACTCTTTAATCCACATGTAGCCAAACAGAAGGTCACGCTTTTCTTGGGTGACTGCCCTTTGACCTCTTGCTCTCTTTGTGGTTTACACAGCACCCGCTGCTTCCACCGCATTGCACAACGCTTCACCACTCTCTGGAGATGTCGTGACCTCTGCAGGACACAGGCAGACTTGATCAAACAAAACTCAAATTTAACATCTGAAGTGACACAAACTCAACCAACCTGCTCTTGGCTGTGCTGCGTGAGGCTCGTTGTGAGATCGCTCATGTGAGCAGCATATGTGAGGATGCACGTCACGCCCTCCCTCAGCAGCTGGTCTCTGTAGACCTGAGCAGCTCTGGCCGCCTGCTCTTGTTTCCTGCGCTCCTCTGTGACCTGCAGCCTCCATCCATACAACACCTGCAGCAAATTCACAAAACAACATAAAGACTGCGTGAGCACAAATTCTATAAATTCAGTGCTCAATATTGCAGCAAGCGACATCTGTGAGGGCAAGTGTTACCTTGGCCTGAAGCGTGAGGGACCAGTGCCAGAGCGCTCGCTCCGTCTGCTTAGCTTCTCTCCGTCTGTGCTGCAGCTGCTCGCGGGAAGGAAACCAAAGTCACGGCCAGTTTAACGGCACTATATCACATCACATATATTGATCTTACCTTGTTCCATAATATAGAGCTGGACCACATCATATAAATCCCATAAACAAATAAAAACTACCGTTGGCTGAGATTGTCTATTTGAACAAGCAATTTTATACTTCAATAAAGTTTGGGGAAATGTGAGACCATTTTTTAAATGATAATAAAACAAATAAACAGTAGAAGCAAAAATATCCTGACTTTTAGTCACTAATATCAGTCAAGCTAAACAAAAGACACTTTATAAAGCTCCTCCTGAGCCAAAGAGGACATAATATAACTGTTTTGACTGTCTGAATTCTTCAAGACAAGTACAGTACTCTTTCTGTGTAAAATCAGTAGAGTTAAGAGCCGAAAGTGTTTGAAAAGGAAACATACCTTAATTTTCCACTGGTCAAAGTACGTCTGGTACATCTTTAATCTCAGCAAAAGGAGTCCCTGTCGTCTCATTACCTATGAAATAATCACATTTAAAAAAAACTCAGAAGTTTACAGTGTGGCTTTATATTACAGTTCAGGGATAATAAAGTCACAACCTTGTTTTTCAGAACTTGGTTGTGATGTTTTTTCCAGGCTTTCAGAGCTTTTGAAAGAAGTTTGGAGTCATGTTGCTGCCGGGCTTTTTCCATACACATCCTCTCTCTCCGAGCCTCCCTGGTCTGCTTCCTCCATTGTCTGAAAGAACGCAGCAGCCGCACTAAACAAAGAAAAAGTGTAGAACAATTCAGCTACATGCGCCTAATCTTAACAGTATCCTTACACAATAGCAGCTTAAAAGTTGCCAAATCTGAGGTGTAATTCTATGAAAACAGTGATACAACAGACAAAGGTAAATGATGATGGCTCAAATGTGTATGGGACACAAGAAAACATTGTAGAAAGGATTGAAAAGAAAAACAAGTTTTTTTGGAATGAACGTTTAAAAATCTTAAAGTTTTGACTTTAATGTGCAATAACTGTTTTGTTTCGTCTGTATCATTAGGTTTTCCTTGTGTGAGGGTTTCTCTTCATCACAGACTAGGTTGTTTTGTGTATCATCTTTAAAAGTTGGCCAGTCAGCCAATATAAGATTTTGAGAAAATCTATTTCCATTAAACTTCCAAATGCAAAAGGTACATCAATACAATTTGTTTACAAAAACAAATAATGCTTCCTAACTATCAAGCTGTTGGTGTAAGAAATGTACATGACTACCAAAATACGTATATGATAAATATAATATATGCATAATAATAATAATAAGTGACATTCGTGGAAGGGAAGTAACTTTCATAAAAAAAATGTAACTGAAAATATGAAAATGGCCTTGAAAATATACTACATGTGTTGTTACCTTGATTTATGCACCTCAGAGCCTTGTGGACTGCTTCCCCCTGCTGGTGTCGCTTTGAAGCTGCACATGCTGTTGCTTCTCTCCAAGCGAGAAACACCTTGACAGATTTAGTGCAAAGACAGCAATAAGCAAAGGTTCCCACAAAGAAATAGCCATGCCAGGTTTTCATATGATGGCGCTGGACTGCTTTATAACCTTAAGTTGAAGGAGGTGCTGAAAGTGATTCTGTGCTCGCTGCTCTGTGAGCCGGACTTCTGTCTGCAGCACCGCGTTCTCCCTCCAAACACACAGAACTGCCCTGAAGACATATCATTGAGGTAAAGCTGACTTAAATCATTCGGATGGAAAAAAAAAATGGGAGCAGACGTCAAATTTTGCAAAGGAGTAAACGTAAGACTTTGTGTTCAATACCTGAGAAATTTCTGTTTATGTTGCCGGTAAAGTTCCTCTACATGACCATACATCTGACACATCAGGAGGTGGTGTTTCTGTGAATGCAGCAGGCGACAGTGCATCAGCTTTATCTGTAATACTCCAACCTTAAGAAATGATGTGATTTAAGATGCCCACGTACCTTCCAGGCCACAAACGTGTGTTTGAGGAGTTTAACTTCATGGTAACGCTGCATCTGTTTCAGTTTGCTTTTCTTCACTCTCCGGCACTGAACAAACTGACCGAACACACAAGAGACATTAACGCACACACAAAATATGAATACTTAAATTGGATTTCAAACACACAGGAGCTGTGTTATAAAAGAGACGCATATGTAGTTCTTAGAACGTTGAACACATTAAAAATAGTTTTCAAGTTTCCTTCTCCAACTTTCCAGACCGACACAGGTCACTGTCTGTCTTTCTTTAAATGTTTAGACAAAAGAACAGATGCCTATTCGGTACTACTTGAACGAATGTTGTGCAAACTGCACAAACAAGTACTACAGTGTTACCTTCTTCCATTTATCCACAGCCAATCTCATGCAGCGCAGGTCGCCCTGATGACAAGCCTGCAGCTCTCGATTTCTCCTGATATGCAAACAAGAGTATTCAAAAATATGTGTTAGTCAACAGACCCGCAAGTGCTGCAAAAACTTTTGCAGCACTTTGGTTGCTTCACCTGTCTCTTATCTCAGAGCTGTTGTCCTTCCACTGTGTCATCGACTTGTGTAGAAGTCTGTGACGGTACAGACGCTCTGAAGCCTCCCGTTTCTCCTCTTCGTCAATTTGCTGCTCTGTCCGTTGCCTCCAGCGAGTCCAGGCTCTCTGCAAGTGGCAGCGCTCCTCATGCAGAATTGCCTGGTAACAGCGAGTTATCCTTCAGTATCTGACACACAACTGAGCTCTTAATAAACAACATGCAGTAGTTGTTGATGTTTCCATTTCCAGCTAACATACCATCCGCTCAGAGAGCATCCACTCCTTGTGTTTCTCTAATCTTTCCCACCAGGTGTAAAACACCAAAGAGTACTGACGCTGCCTGATAACACAGTGATCAAACAAATCATGTGGAGGCAACAGACATAAATAAATCACAATCACACGTGAACAAAGCGCAGGGTTCGTAACTCACTTGTTAAAGACTTCTGCCTCGTGTCTCCTCTGTTTATGGAGTCTTCTCTGTAAAGTAAACTCAACCCACAAGTTGAAACACTGAGGCAACATGCCTTCAGCAAACCAAATGTCTGCACGATGCTCCAATTCCTGCAGAAAGACATCATATTTTTGAGTTTGCAACTCAACTATATCTAGGAGTTAAGGTCACATATCATCACTCATATTTCCCCTTTTGTTTGGCTACATTCTTTTTTAATTAATTCACTTGTATATTATGTGTCCTTATCTCTCCCCTGGTATTTCTCATGTGTTGGATCTAAAATTACCCGCATGTGTTGCTGTTCAGCAAGTTTCTGTCTCCAGTGGTGAAAACATCTGCTCACCAAACATGTGCTGTAAAGAGAAAAACAGGAAAAACGTTATATGAAATATGCAAAATCTTTGTAGCTCGGATGCTACAACATAAAGTAATGACTATATCTTTCGCTTGAGGGGAAACAAAGGTAAATAACAGCACCTGTGGTTAGTAACTGCCGTTTCTGTTAGGGGTTGGAAACTCTTGTCTTCAGCCTCCTCCAAACGGTCCTGCCACAGCTTCCAATAGTTACATGT
This sequence comes from Taurulus bubalis, assembly GCF_910589615.1. NCBI lineage: Eukaryota > Metazoa > Chordata > Actinopteri > Perciformes > Cottidae > Taurulus > Taurulus bubalis. The sequence continues at coordinate 13,717,149 of NC_136593.1, read as the reverse complement.
CATCTTAGAAGAAGAAAAAAGGTAAATTTTTATAAAGGTTACTTGATATATGTTTTGACACTGTAGTATTAGGACGATAGAGCACTCATTATTACGGTCTGATGATAATGTTGGACAGCCATGTTGTTGTTTAGTCGGTGTGTTTTGTTTCTGATGACGTTAAGAGAAAGTCCCTGCAGTCCAGCATGCTGCAACAAGAACACACTGTGATCAATACATTGAAGAATGATCGCAATCTTGACTTGTATGCAGTTGCTTAACTCGCTCTTCATCTTACCAGTCGATGACGATGATGACTCTGACTTGCAATTCTGTTTTTTTCAGCTTCTTCTCTGCACAACGTCACATCTACTGACAAGCTCAAGAATTAAACAACTGTTCCGATTATTAGAAGCCCAAACTATCCCTCACTGAACTACATTTGATGCTGTTGTTGGATAAACATGAAAGGTGTGTTTATCTTTTTTGGGCTGAGGATACAAGCTTTCCAGCGCACCAGTGTTCGGCGCCGGGTGATCCTTTTGGCCAAATGCCCTGCAGCCTGCAAACGGTCTTCCTCGCATCGTTTACGATGCAACGCACTCCTCCATTTACTCCAACACATCATCAGCAGACGGAGATCGCAGGCAAGATGTGCCACAGCTAAAAGTTAGGAATTATAAAAAACAATTGAGTAATCAGGCTTAAATATGAGAACATAAGAGGTATAGTATGGATGAGCTTGCGGTGTATATTAAATTAGGAAAGACAGGTCAAATATAACAACCTTGTGACTTTTTCTTGGTTTGGAGGGAAGACACATAACTTTTCCAATGGTGCAATGTTTTTCTCTTCCGTTTGAGGGTAAAGTGAAGGGCAGCTTTGGATTCTTTCGCTTTCTGGCAACAAGCAGCTGTATGCATTTCTTTCCACTGAAGCCAAGTCTTTGATAGAAAAAAAAAGGCATTCACAAATCATCACACAGAACGCAAAGGAAGGAGATCAGCATTCACATAATGTTGACAGCATGTGGGTCATGTGTGCATTGGATTATATCTTTACCCTGCTCTGTAAAGTGAGCGCCCTCCGTTTCAGGGCTTGATCCTCTAACGTGTGAAGGTCTTGATGCTGCTGCAGCCGAGTCCTCCATAATCTCCACGCTGAACTAAACAGGTGAAATAAACACAACAACATTTAAAAAACAGTAATCCACGAAGCATTATAAGTGTCTGATTTGTAAATACAATGAATTATCTTACTGTAGAGTTGCAAGTTTATTGTGCTCAAGTGCAGACTCAAGCATTCTCTTCTTCATTCGCCTCATTTCTGTGAAAACCTCCCATCGTTCCCAAACCAGACGCATCCGTTGCCTGTCAGCTATTTAGGAAATAATTTGAACAAAACAGCTGCGTGTGATATCAAACTAAACATAAGGCTTTGCAGTTAGATATACTCTTAATGTGTGCCAAAACCATACCAAATGATTTAGCAGTTTGGACTTTGTTCTTCTTTTCCTTGTGCAATGATATAAACGTTTGCCAGCTATTGAATGCCAAGTTATACAGAGAATACCTGAAACACAAAACACAACATTAGGAGACCCAACAACTATCTGTGAACAGCTGACTGAGTAACAGGATGGTGTCCTGTACCTGTAGTGACATTCTGCCCGCATCATAAGACTCCACTCCCTCCTGGACGTCCACCACTCGTCTCTCCATCCTGCAAAGGCTCGTTTCAAGACCACGGTGTCATAGTGGGACCTGTGATATGTAATATTCGCTTGGATTAGAGAACTCAGGGTCAATTAGCACATTTGAAACCGGCAAACAGACTTTGATCCTAGCTTTAAAGATAACATTATTTCTTATTTTAATGACTCCAGTTTGCAAAAAAGAGTTTAACATGTTACTTGGCTTTATGAGGAAGAATTCGGCCAAAGGTGTTCTGCATCCATATCTTCAGGAACTTTCTTGCCAAGTGCCTTAAGGTTGAAAAGGTTTGTTTAAGTTATGAATGAAAAGATAAGAGTGATAATACAGTAAATCAAATGTCTCAGCACCTTATTCTCAGCTCCTTGAGTCTTCCACCTTTGTTCCAGCTGTATCCAACTCTGTAAAGGAGCTTTCTTGTATGAACTTTGCGGACTTGTTTTCTTTCACCACCAGAACTGACATCTCTTGTTCGGGGTCTTACTGGATCTGGCCCCCTGGCGTTACTTTGCATTATATTACACCAGACCACCAGTGTACAGAAAGGTAAAACCACAACATCACATCTAATATAAACATCAACACCACAACTTTACCACAGGTTTAGCTATAAAACAAAATCAACACCCTTCAATGTGGAACATTGTTTGGGTAACTAACCTAAGTGCCGCGCGTTTGTTTTTCCTTGTCACGTGAACACGGGTATATCTCTAGGGTCTGTTCCAGACAGCAAAAGGCAAATGAACGTTTTCCAATGCTGCGCTGAGTTCAGGTTGAGGGCATTAAATGTGTATCTCTGGCATTTTTACACTATAAAATAATATTTTAAAGATGGAGCTGATAAGTATGTTATAAAGACTTATTTTTAATACAATATTTTAATTGTGAAATATTTATTCTCGCTTTGCTGTGGCGATAACAGGAGGACTGGAACGCACCCGAGGTCCTTTCAGGGTAACGGCTACGCACAATGTTAAACCTAGACAGCCCGCGAGGGCGGAGTCTTTCATTTTCACAAAGAAGCACCGGAGACGGTAATGATTGAGTGACAAATCGGGCAAACCCCAAGATAATAAGTAGCTGCCTTGAATATTGCCTTGTGAATATTCTACATTTAGTATAAGTTAAACCCCTACAAATTATGTTAAATGTTCTACCAAAGTTTGTATGGATGCACAAAAAAATATATTACGAGCAACACGTGATTGCTGTACTAGGATTTAAATATGAGTTTACAACACAGCCAACGCACACCATACTATATCCAATTCTACAAAGGCGCAATGGGCACAATGTAATCTTTCCTAGGACCTTCTTAAAGCGGTGATCAGAGGAAAATTGCTGCTACGACTTAGAAAACAGAGAAAGAGCAAACAATAATTTGAGATTACACAGTCACTGTGTAAATTAATTTGTTGCCTGGACTTGTGTTATTTTGTTTAGTTACCCCAGTACAGTGTGTATTTGCTGATATCACTGCAACAACTCAACCGGTTTACGATTGTGGTACTCGCTGGGTGGGCATTATCCCCATTCCCCAGCTAGTTAGTTAGCTAGCTAGCTAAAGGAGCTAGCTTAGCTAGCTAGCTAACTAACGTTAACTGCCGCTACTCGACCGTTAGCAACCAGTGGTCCATACAGCAGTTAAACTGAGTAAGTTGGTCTTTTTTTGTCTTCTAAACATACTGACTTTTTAAACCAAGCGTGTCTGCACATTTTACCCTTGATACCCTGGATGATGATCATGTTAACTCAGTGTTGTACGCTAGCTTAGCTAACCAATATCTGAGGTTATTGTTAGCGTATATTTTACTGAAACAGTTAAGAGATGATTCATTTGACGTTACCAACATATTGTAACAATGGCCTGTAACGTTACTGGCTTAAGATATATTTCTTAACGGTTTCGTTTACGGTCTAGATACTAACTTTACAAGCAATTTGTCAATTAACGCTACGGCTAGGTAAATAATGGTAATTGACGTGTCACGTCTCATGTCAGCGGTCGATGGCTGTTGTCAATTAACTTGCTAATTGGTTAGCTGCGTTTGCTAAAACCGTATGTGAATTTACCCGACATGAGGTGGAGTCTTTTGATCACATTATTATAATATTTTGACAGTATGTTCATGTATGCGGCAGGGTTGCTTTTGTTTTCTTCCAAACAAGTTTAAAAAAACTCTAATTAAACTAATTATTTAAAATAATACGGTTATTATCAAGACTCTATTGTCCTGACCTTTTCTAAACTAACTCAATGGCGCTGCTTGAGCAACTTAGAAACGTTCAATTTGTTTCCAACAGGAACACATTAATTGCTGGGATGGAAGCTGGGAGTTTGTTCTGTCTGAAATCAGTCATGGAGAACGATGCTTGTGTCGAGCAGAATGATGGTGACGCTGCTGTGGACCAAGTTAAAGAGCCAGCAGCCACAGCTCCTTACAGATACACAAAGGTAACGAGACATACCAACGATATCTTATAGAGGCCAGACAGCGTTCTTCTTTACGCACTTTTGTTTGCAATTTACCAAAGTGTGCATGTGTCTGTGGTAATAACGACAACCAGCGTCAAGTTCCTGATATGTGCACTCGCGCCTGGCCATTAAAAACTGATTCTGATTATTCATTATTATACAGGAGGAGCTTCTGGAAATAAAAGAACTGCCAGTCTCAAATGAAAGGCCAGAATGTCTTTCTGAGAAATATGACAGGTAAGCATGAATGTCCTGGGGGGTAGAGGGAGCATGCAAAAACGGTTACATTTCACAGATGCTCGAGTTCAATATATAGAACAAAGCATATGTCCCTGCATGCCTCTGAAGTTGGACCACATTTTAACATACAAATCAAAGTATAAATCAAGTAAGACTTTGTCTAATTGAATGTGCTGCTGGAATTGTGTGGTGTCTGATCAAATGTTTTTTTCCTATTTTTAAAATTACTTTGAATGAATGGGCTTATGAAGTTGTGAAGTATTTTACTCGCAACCTGAAACCATTATTTCGCTCAATTTGAGGATCCCTGAATATCCTCAGGATCTGCTTATTTTGTCGCATTTATTTCAGTGAAGCTCCTTTTATATTTCTAGAGGAAATATTGACATAACAGTGTGCCACGTGGCTAATCAAAGATGGGTTCTGATGTGAGCGGTTTACGGTATTCTTGAGGGGAAAAAAGCATTTCAAACAAGTGTTTAGTTTGCAGATCACTTGTATGTTTTTATTATAGTTTCGCAGTGTCTAAATCAAAGAAACCAATGCTTCAGAAGCGTAGTCCCTCTCCTATTCCATAACTAGTGTTAAATTATTGTCATTCCTGTAGAGTCCTGCTGTTTTTCATTCTTCAGGGAGTGATTTGTAGACATAGATGACAGATATCATGAAAAATAGCTGGTATGACTAGAAATGAGCATTCCTCTTCTTTGCTAACAGAATAAAGATTAAAATCCACTGTTGTAGTTGGTTTTACATTATGTTGGCCATGCTAACTTTTACTAAATGCAATTGTTGGATCGTATTATAATGAGTCTTTATAATGACCAGAAACTACAATTATATTTTCCGTATAAGCTGTGCCTTGCATTAGCCTTTTATTGTAAATTATCTTTACATTTTTGTGAATCATTTTAGTAAATTGTCATGTTTTAGTCAGCTGATTGAGTATGTGTTTTTAATTATGTCAAATCATCTTTTGATACAGTGATAGTGTCTGGGACCCTGAGAAGTGGCATGCCTCACTGTATCCCACTTCAGAGCGTAACTCTCCAGTGGAAGGTTTTAAAAAGGACTATGTGGACGACAGAGTTCCTTTGAAACGAAGAATTCCAGGTAAATAACCCAAAGCCAGAAATCTAAAGATTAAGGTTTAAACCATAACATGGGTCATAAAATACTCTTACTTTCTCTAGCAGGATGTTTATGTCGGGTGTTCTATTGGTGCATCATACTTCTTATCCAGAAAATATTTCTGTAATTGTAATGCTCACAGCTGATTACTCAGCGGCTAAACAAGTATTTGAGTTACCTGGTATTGTAGGACAACAACATAAATGAGGCAGAAATATAATTGATTGATAAATCTTCTTTAATCTAGGCTTGCTTTTGGGTATGACGTAAAACATCGTCGGTGTTAAACATCTGAAGCTTATCTTGTTTGCTGCATTGTATTCAGATCCTCGAGAGCGGTTAAAGGAGGACGATCTGGATGTCATACTGAGCCCACAGCGACGCAGCTTCGGAGGTGGATGTCAAGGCATTGCTGCACTTGCACCCCACCCTCGTCGCCCAACTAGCCCCCTGGAAAATAAGGAGAATGAGAGTCTTCGTCTAGGAGGGGCACGCAGAATTGGCAGTGGCCGCATAATTGCTGCCCGAGCCTTTGAAAGAGAAGCCCGTGTGGAGAAAGAGAGGGAACGTGAGAGAGACTTTAAGGATAAAAGATTCAGCAGGGTTGGTGTTTATTGTTTTCAGTCTATCCATAATGTAGTTGTATAGTGTTTAGACAGTGAGGCATTCAGTACATTGAGGTTGGCATTTTGTTTGAATGTTAATGTAAGAAGGATTGCCAAGAAATAGTTTTGCAAAATCACAAAATGTATATGTTCTGTGGTTTGTTTCACAACCCCCCTGTAATGATTATAAAGGTAATGAAGAAATGAGGATGCAGTAAAAAAACAACAACTTTAAAACAGTTTTTCACAAGAATTGGTTTTAGTTCACTACTCTAGTGTGTATCAAATTATATAAAAGCAAATATTTACTTTCTTTGAAGAACATAAGATTCCTGCTTAATCAGTGTGCTTTCTCTGTACAGTTTACCTCAAGAATGGTCCCATTAATTTAATCAATTATTTGCATGCAAGTTTTTTTCATTATCCATTTGACACTGATAATATATTGTCTCGTCATTTGCAGAGGGATTTTGGTGACAAACGGGTGTTTAGTGAAAGGAGAAGGAATGACTCTTATGCAGAGGAAGAGCCGGAGTGGTTCTCAGCAGGTCCCACCAGTCAGTCTGAGACAATTGAACTCATTGGATTTGACGACAAAATCTTGGAGGATGATAAGCGCCGGTCCAAGCGGTCAAGGAAGCGGGCAGAGTCCATAAGAGAAGGCATGTCAAAGCATAATGCAGTTTAATTTTGTTTTAAAGCATTTTGTATAATCAGTTTAACTGCATGGTATTATTTTGTTAACCGGTGTATTGCTGTTGCTATCACTCTAGGATTATACTTAAGATTGCAATTTTTGTTGTGCAGCAGTGGAATGTAATGGTGGCCAGGCAGATGAGCGAGATGCAGGTTTGCAGTCTACTGCTGATCAAGAGGTTCCCCACCCTGATGTTCTGCCTGAGCAGACGACTGGAGACTTTGACTTCAATGAATTCTTCAATCTGGAGAAGACCATACCAGGACTGGCCTCTGTAAGTTTTGGGTTGCACTGTGTGGTTTTGTTTTGAAAGCGTGAATGTCACAAATTGGATGGCATCTATAAATCCTTTTTCCGGACAGTTTTCTAATCGGTGTAGACTTTTAACAGTAGAGTTTTCAAGTGTTTGTCCCTCCCCCTCAAACAAACTTGCTCAACATTTTCTTCATGTCACACAATCATTAAGAACTATTTAGAGCAGGGGTGCCCACACTTTTTTGGCTCGCGAGCTACTTTTAAAATGACCAAGTCAAAAAGAGCTACCTACATTAATAATGGTAAATATTTATTTATATACGCACGCACACACAGAGTATACTTTATATTTACAATATTGGCGTACCTTGCATAACTGCATGAACCCTTATGACACAATACAATTCTGTACATTTTTGGTCATTACATTTTACTCTGATGACTTCACTGAATGGAACCAGAAGGGTTGCATAGTCCGGACAGTAGCTGCTGGTAGCCAGCCTCAGGCAGACTTCCAAATGGTCATCAGTCATGGTGCATGGTGGAACAGTGTTTAGACTTAATATTTTTATAATCTTATTATGCAGTCGGTCTTCTCCAGATGCGCACGGAACACGGATGCGCACGTCTTTGCTCTTGTTTGAACAGAACAGGCGATCTTCGTTGCCACAGTCATGATCTTTCACGTTTAGCATTGTAGCGCATAATGCTTGTTGGTGTATTATGCAGTGGTAAATAAGGAAGTCGGGGAAAACATCGTCCTCCCTGTACTTGGCAATAAATCCATTCAAGCTGCCAACCATTGCGGGCACACAGTCTGTGGTGATTGACAATAATAGGTTTGTTCGAGATGAGCCAGTTCTGCGCAGAATCGATCGCTGCGCAATGCATGCCAGTCGAATTTTAGTTAGCTCTTAGATTTGACAGCAAACACGTGTTGTAGAAAATCCTTATTTTATGTGTAGTTGTAATACTTAATGCTCGATTGTTGACTATGTGTAATGTTTAATCTAAAAACATATCTTGTGTGGTTGATAATACAAATCGTATTTATACAACACATATCAAAACCAGTAATGTATTTCACAGGCAGACATTAAAAAGGACCAAGGATGCAGCTAGACCCACATTTCTACATAAATATATATTTATAAACACATATGAATAGATCCAAACGTAATCTGTTAACAACAAGAAGCCTAAAGTTTGGAACTAACAAAGTCATTTTTTCTGTGACTTTCTGTTACTGACTACTTTGAAGTCAGCTGAAAACTGTCCAACTTGACAGCAGTTTTTTGACTCCCCCGCCTGCTCTCGTCTGGATTCCAGGCGAGGCGCAGCTCTTTCGAACAAGCCTGTTAATTTGCCCACCGGGAGCTGTGTTTTGTCAGTTTTTAAGTAAAAAAAAAAAGTCTACTTTTTTTTTTTTTAATAGCATGCAATCTACCTGCCCAATACGTCGATCGCCATATTGGGCACCCATGGTTTAAGGCATTGAATCAACACGTGTAAAAGAGCTGTGCATTTAATGACACTGCCCTTCATCTTCGAGCACATTTTGTGCTAAATCAATGGGGGGAAAAAACCCTAAACGTAAGTGCGATCTTTGTCCTTGTACCTTTTGGCCTGCTGTTATTTTAGTTTCTCATTCTATTTCACAGGCTCCTTTTTCTGTGTTGCAGATGATAGAGGACGTTTTGGGGGAGGGTCCTGTATCGGCTAGTCGCTTCAGTCAGTGGTTCTCCAGTAACCTGAGCCCTTCAGGCAGCCGTTCCAGCAGTCTGAGGTCCACTCCACATGAGGAGCTGGAAAAACTTGCAGGTAATAATCCGATTTCCCCAACGGAGTTTCATGTAGCCTAAAACCACTCTTTGGTGAAGCTGTGTTTTGGCAAGTAAGTTTGTATAAAAACGTCAAGATTGGGGGCCTTTTTAAACTGGGGTTTAAGAACTATTAGGATAACTTCCTTTTGAAAGTGCTTCAATGGACGTGGGAATGGCTTATAGATAATGTTGAAATAAGGGGTTATCTATGCGATGCCACTTAATGTCACCTCAAAAATCTGAATAAGGTGGCAGCTGGCTGGATTGCCTGAAATTTCCTACTAAATAACATTAAATGTGTTTTCTGTCGCAAGAAATATACAAACATAGGAAGATGCCAAGTACAACTCCATCTTTTAAGTGGGTAGCTCAAGTCTGATCTGGAGCATATAGCTGATTACTCAGTCATGTTTTACATGATGTAGCGCTTGCTGTTAGGACATGGTGTGTCTCTCTCTCTCTCTCTGCGGCTCAATTCTCGTTGTTGAATTATTCCTCATTCAGCTTGATCTAACGTTACATTTCATTTTCAATCAATGAAAGTGATGTTTTGTGACTCATGCAGTGCATTTTATGTGTGGGAGGCAGACAGCCACTGTATTGTTCAAATGTTAATCTTTTGGACGTTGTGATCAATTCAGACTCTTGAAAGATAAGATTCTTCATTTATACATGAATTTTTTTTATATTAAATGTATTTTTATCTTCCAGATTATGGAAATATGCTTCACTGAACAATCCCCTAGATTGAGTTGTTCTCTTGTTGAAGCTATGCGAATGTGACATTTAGGCATATTATCTTGACTGAACCTCAGTCTGGCAGTGTGGCATTCAAATCTTGACCTTCGGGTATATCTTGTTTATAAAAGAGGCTTTACACTTTGTCAACGCCAAACTGCTGCTTTACCATATCACTCCAGTGCTATTTGTTTTGTTTGTGTGTTTTATTCAGTCAATCATTACAATACATTACATTTGATTACTAGCCTGTTACAATATTTCTTTGTAATGTTCATGCCGCAAAACACTTTCTGTGTTGATGTACTAAGTCTTTTTTGCTCCTCTGAAGGGTTTGAGCCCCGCGGCACGTCCTCTAGCCAAGGCCCTGCCTCATACTTCACACCTATTCAATCATCGGAGTGCAAGGAGAAGGTGGACATCCTGGAGCTGCTGCACAAGGCCAAAATAGACTTGAAGCCCCTTCTTTCCACCCTGTCTGTCAACAAAGCTCGGCTTCGGGAAAGCAGTGAGTGCCAGCTCGCTACAATTGCGTTGTCGAAGTATACCATGACACAACTTTAACTGGGAATATACTGTGCACTAGAAATGTTGTTCATGTACTGTTAGGCAATACATTACATTTAAATGGATACATTTAAACATGGTATATTGAATAGTCTGTAATAGCAGTACATGGTGATTATACTACTTCATGAAAATTGATCAGACCAACATTAGCACGACATAAAAAATAAATACAAAATGCACACCGAGCAGACAATCGATGCACAATCTTGGTTCTCGTACTGTGAACGCTGTATCGCTGCTAACCTCATAATCGACACTAAATGAAAAGACTGTCCCTGTATGCAGAGTTGTAAAATCCTGTCTAAAAGGTTATATGAAATGTGCGTTTGTTTGTTTTTAGAGACAGATCCATACATTTTAATTGACTTATGAAACTGGACTTTCAGATTTTTTTATTTTTTTTTTATTTCGTAGTCTCGCCAATACCTGTAATAACGAACCACAAATCAATGAAACCCCAAAATCTGTTAAGGGTGACCAGATGCTTGCTGTTCAGTAATCTGAACATGGAAGTCCTACCTAAAAGTTTAAGTATGCAGTCGGTGTCATTATTAATCTCAAAATTATATTATATGGCATTCTCTTGATTAGCATTTTTATTTGCTTCTATAGCACTGCCTTGTTTTTGTTTTAAACTGTGCTAAATACATTTTAATTGTATCTCTGTCCACAGCTAACTGTGGAGCGGTGCTCTCGCTGGAGGAAGTGGAGGGAGAAATGAAGGGGATGAAGCTGGGCTCGGAACCACAGGTGCGAAAAGTGCCGCCGCCTCAAAGAGGAAATGGCACGCCCTTCATGGCTCAACATTTAGAGGAGGCTTTAACTGGTGGCTCCAGTGCTCGTCCACACTCGCGTGACACAGATATGTCGGCCTTTAATAAACTAGTCAGCAGCATGAAGGCAAGTGGAACTCTGCCAACTCCACCCAAAACCGGCACAGAGAGTGTAAGTATTTATATTTTTTAATCTATATTGTGACACAGGCCTTTACTTGATAAGTAAACAAGATGTGCATGTTGCAATGAAGCAGATACTCATACAAATCCATCCCAGTGTGACACCGCATGCAAGCTTTTTCAGTAGGGCTGCAACTAACGATTATTTTAATAATCGATTAATCGGTTGATTATTTTTTTCGATTATTCGATGAATCGGATAAGAAAATGTTTTTATCAAAAAAGCGTTCATTTCCAACCCTTTATTCAAAAACAGAAGTGACAGTGCAAAACATCTTCAGAAAGTGCACAAACTGGTTGCTCCTTGAACATCCCTGAGCTGTTAATTAAAACAATAAAATGGACTAACACTAAAAACATACACATCTATGCTTTACATCTGCCAAATGTGAGCCCTTTTTACTGTAATTGATCCCTCCAGAGGCTGCATTTACATACCCTGCTTTATCAATATGTATGAAATACTGGGACAGAGGGAAGCTGTACTGCTCCATATAGAGCGTCCTCTTCCTTAAACTCTTTCATTCTGGGCCTCTTATGACCACGACGTCACGTTGTTGGCTAAGCCCAACGACGTGATTTGCTTCATTTTACTTTGAGTAAAAAAAATTAAAAAAACCTGCAGCCAGATCCGCCGGTGTGCCGGTTTAATGTTAACGAGTGACAGCGTGAACTGAACCAGACCGGGGGGTGACGGCATGTTTCATCACGTTATGTTTTTTTACAAGCAAGACTGAACTGTAACGGAACATAACGTAACTTTAACGACAATACACAACCCAAACACGTTAGCTAACGCGATAGCAAGCTGACTAGCTTCCATTAAAAACAAGTTTGAGGAACATGAAGACGCTGATTGGCCAAGACTCGACTTGTCAAAGATCTTCTATTTTTGAGAACATCACAACCTCAGCTTTTCTCGTGTCTCACTCCAATCTCAGAAACGCTGGCCGGTCAGTTGCTCTGCTCCGCTCTTTTTTTTTTTTCTTCTCCGCGATTTATTGCCCGCCGTAATAATCGCGCGACACAACGAATCGATAATGAAATTTGTTGCCAACACTTTTGATAATCGATTTTATCGATTCGTTGTTGCAGCCCTATTTTTCAGCATAACCTACAAAACCCACTTTTGAAAAATTCATGGACAAACGAGAAAGTGATGCGCATAAATGTATTTAAATGTTTTGCAGTTATTTTTTATGTATGGAAGCTGCAAGTGTCTTTCTTTAATGCAAGTCACTTTCTGAATTTGTTTTTTGTACTGAGACGAGAACAATGTCGACTCTGTCATTGTATAAATGCTCCTTAAGGAACACAACAGTATACGTATCCAAAGGCATACCTGACTTGCATGAAGGATACTTTGATTGTAACTTGGGTACAAATTCATCTCGGTTGGCTTTCAATGGTGCACTTCGAAGAGGTTCCACCAAATTCTGTATTAGTTTCATCTCCACATTTTAATGGGGTTCACTGATACTTGATACCAGTTTCTGTGCCAATTTATGTTTTGACGCTTAAAATTGTCTACAACACACTCTACATTGCTTACTGAGATGAGTTTTTACAGGGAAATGGTTGTTTTTGATTGCATTGCACCTGTCACATATTGTTCCTCCCTGTACAATGCAGCAACCTTCAGACCCAGCTGTGGTGACGAGGTCTGAAGCTCAGGTGCCTCATCAGCAGCAGAAAAACATATTTCAGGTGTGTATGTTGACTATCTTCTCCGGCTATTGCTGACAAATGTTTAAGAAGGCCAGAGGTCTTCACATTTTCATTAGGTTATTTTTAACAGAGGGTGGGTGAAGTATAATTCAGTCCAACCAGGTCCAGAGTAGGCCATATTTTACTACAGGCCTCTGGTTCTATAATTATATGGTGCGCCATACAGAGTGTAAACTGAAGTGGTGGGGGAAAATATATGTATTCTTTTCAACAGCGGGTGCTTATTAATTTGTTGCACAATCATTATGATTCCAGACTTATATTTATATTAATCTTTTTGGGGCGACTTGATTTTGAGTTGTGTCCCCAGGTCTATTTCTAATTTACAGCTTTCAGACTCTCCTCCGGGCCTATCGGATCTTAAACATTAAATAGACGTGGCGTGCTTTCTTCATTCAAGGACAGCGTAATGTAAACTGTAGTAAGGGGAGTCCATGTTTTAAATACATGAGTTATTCTTCATCATGGAATTTTCACTAGTATTGATATCGACTATTACATTTCTATTGTTGCATCTTTAAATTAAACTCATTCTGTGAATACTATATGTAAACGAGAGGCCATACCTGTCGTATATACAGTCCATACCAAATTTCAATGTTTTTTTGTTTTTGTTTTTTAGGGGCAGCCAGGATTTTAAAAGACCAAAACTTAAAGATTTTAATGTTTAAGAACACTATTTGTGTGTGTGTGCAAATTGTTAGGGTGCGTTTGAGGGTAAAACAAATGCTCCATACCACATTTGATGGACGATAGCTTTGCTTTTAAATCTTAACTGGCAAACCAATAACAGTAAAGGTAATTGTGACGCATTTGGAAATGTATATGCATGTTTGTATTATAGGAGCTCTTGGGAGGTCCTGTTCGAAGTGGCTCTCCTACACTACTTGGTAATCTGTTGGCCAACTCTGAGGGCCCAACAAACTCTGCCCCTCTACATGGCCTGCTACATAAGGGCCCATCCCCCCCTCTCTTTCCACAGAGGGCTCCCTCACCTGACTACTTCAACAGTCGGATGCATCCTTCAGCAGGTAATTTAATTAGAAAACTGACGTGTTGCAGGCAAGACACCTTGGAATTGGAAAGAATACATACTGTATGCATTGACTTTCTCTCCATCAGTATAGGCTTTACCCACAGATTTCATGATTGCAAAAACTGAAATTGCCCCATAAGTGTTTGGACTCCTGTGGGATCACGAATGTTTCTTTTTTATGAAACATTTGTCCTCAGTGCTGCTTCTAACAATTTATTAATGATAATGCAATCCAAACTTTAATACAGCTTTGATCATATGGCATCGTCCCTGTCTGTGAGAAGAAGTAACATAGATGTAGGAGTGAAACCAATCTCAGAGGCTATGTTACACAGGAGCTACAAAAGTAGTAACAGCTGAACATTGTGAACCTTTAAAAAAAAATATATATATATGTTTTTATGGTCTTTAGTTTTCAGCAGGGTCAAATGTCACGCCAGTATATGGACGTCTCACTGCAACTAAACAGTGCTGTAGTCATTTCAACATCTTAAAGTATTTCTCCCTCTCTGTCAAGGTTTTCCTGTTGGTCATCAGTCCATGATGCCAGAACAGTTTGCTCATATTCACAGGTCCATCAGCCCTGGATCTGCTGCACAACAACAGGTAACCTAAATGTCTGGACACAATGAACTTGGATGAATAGCTTTTCTGTTTGACTGAAATATATTTTACACACAATCAATTGTCTTTATTTCAATGGATATGTACATTTCACATTATAAAATAAGGTTAGTCTTCTATTAAAAAAGGGCTTCATTTTCAGTGTTATGTTTAACATTTTTTGTTTGTATTTTTTTTTTTACTAGATGCGGTTGATCTCGATGCCTGTGAATCATACAGACCTGGAAGCTCTGGCATTTCAACAAGACCTTGCTCTACATGCTCATCACTCATTCCAGTCTGGCTACAAGGCACCACCAGACAAATCCTTTCGCAATAGGTTAGTTTTTTTTAAGTATTTAGATACTTCACGGTATCTTATCATGAAATAATTAATTGAATGTTATCAATGTATCAAAAACGCATTTGAATTGGGGTGTTTGGCTTGTTAATTTGAGCAACTGGAATGATGACAAATTACATTTTAGTGTATGTAATACATGTTATAAAGGAACTGCTTGAAACAGTTAGCTTTTCTTTGGTCGTTTAACTTGTATAAATCTCTTAACAATCATGGAAAATGTTCTACGTATTGGCATACATCAGTGTCCTGAATTTATGTACTTAAACTCAATAACAAGGATTGTTTAGCATTTTCTAGTTGCGTATGGCTGATGAGCTTGTGATCCACAGACTGCAGCGTGTTAATGGTCCCGGCCCTCAGCTTGCTGAAAGAAACTCTCCAGGCAACGCTGTCACCAGCATGGTGAGCAAATGCTTTATCCACCTGCCATTGCCAGACTTGTCATATGAAGTTGGACTTCTGGCTATAATCTTGCAACACTAACCTGAACTGCCCGTACAAATGTTTTTATTTTTTCCCCAACAGTTGTCCCCGTCATTTACACCTACATCTGTGATCCGCAAAATGTATGCAACAAAAGAGAAAAGCAGAGATGAACAATCAAGTCGTTTAGAGATGAAGGAAGAGGCAGCAGGACACGCTCGAGATGGTACAGAGCATTACGTTACCCACAACTACTCAATTTAAGGATTAGTATATGTGCTTCCAACACTGTAACATTGCAATTTCTGTTATGCGATTACAGGCGGCAGCTCTCCAAATCTATACCTGGAGTTGATGGATGGTAGTGCTGCCCATTCTGGGGGGCTAAAGGCTGGTTCACAGACGTTGCCAAACAAGGACCATGAGCGTCTCAGGCCTGGACACCATACACCCACCATGATACCTCCAGGACCCTCATCTTTCCCACGTCCCATTTATCCCGTACCGCTGCTATCACATGTACCTATGGTGCGCCCTCCTCCCCAGCTCCACCCTAATGTGGTTCAGCGAATGCTGGCGCAGGGTATCCAGCCCCAGCAACTAGGACCTGCTCTTGTGCAGGCAGGTTAGTGTTGGTTTGTTTATTTTATCCACACTTTCTAATCTTTTTAAAACTATTTTTATTCAACTATTAAGCCTTTGACCTTGATTACCTCTGATGGAAGTCTTAATTGTACACACAGGTATATTTCCAACACATGTTGACCTTGCCCAACTTCAAGGCTTGCCGCCTGCCCTGCTTGGACAACAGCTGTACCCTCTAAGTGCAACAGGGCATCCACTTCTACCTCCTAGAGCCAATACTCAAATGCAGTTGGCAGTAATGCAGCAGCAACTTCAGCAACAGAGACCAAGTGAGTGGAAGTAAAATATTACGACTCAGAATTTTCATGAGCTAGTGGATTACATCCTCTGAAAGATTTTTATAACTGATTACTGCCGCAGAGAATAATCTAAAATAAAAGTGTTTAAATTTAGGTAGGTTCAATGACGGCAAAAATATTAAAGCTACAAGGGACGACAACATTTTTTTTTTTTTAATGCTTTTTCTCATTTCGGTTTAAACTGTCCTCTTATTCTCGTCTTCAGTGCATCCAGGCATCTCCGGCCCTCAGTCACAGAGCCAAGGCCTTCACCGGACAAATGGCTCCCAGCAACATGGGGGCACTCCTCTAGGCCTCTCCAAGTGGTTTGGATCGGACGTGCTGGAACAGCCACTACCCTCCATGCCGGCCAAGGTCATAAGTGTTGATGAATTGGAGTTCCTGCCATAAAAAAAACACTGCTGGAAGCAAGAGATTTTTTTTTTCTCCTTTTTTGCCCACCTCCTTGTTACCATAAAAATGTGAACTTTAATTTGAAAGTTGGTGCGCAGACCTGGACAGTCTAACCTTGCCATGCTTTGTCTTTAACCTTGAAGTCACTGTTTTTTGAAGAGGCTCATCAGCAGAAAAGGGAAGACAAATGCTGGTGCTATGTTTTGTGACTGAGTGTGTGTTTTTTTTTTTTTTTTTTTTTTTTTTTTTGTATTAGGCTCCGCGCAGTAAATAATGTATAGGCCCAATTGTACAGACCATGGGAAATAATCGTATTCTCCCTGTATATAGCTATTTTTTTTCTTTTTCTTGGAATGGGGAAGATGAAACTATCCTGCAGTTCAACTGAAAACTGCGAGACAATGTCCCCAAGAGCTGGTAGCATTCCTTTTTGTCTTGTCCAAATTTAATTTCCCTCGCTGAACTGCTCTAAGAAGGGGCGACTGCTAGTGAGAAATATCGAATTGATGAGTAACTTCAGTGTGTACTCAACACCTTTGTGGCCCTTTTCTGTAGATATGATTGGCTGGAACATTTCAAGACGACACCGGGGGATGCAGCGAGCGCTGGTTGTGCCTTTTTTTTTTTGTGTTTTTTTTTTTTCTTCCTTAAACTGTATCCTTATATCCATCCTGTCACTGAGGGGGGTGGGAGGAAGGGGTGCAGCACTGCTCACTGTCAACTTTTTGAGGGTGGTTGGGATTCAGTTTGTTTATGTGCTATTAAGTTATAAAAAGCACAAATAGAATTAATAAATAAAAGTCGGTAAAACACAATTTGCTTAATTATTTTAAGTTTTGTATTTACACACACACACACACACACACACACACACACAGTGGCTACTTTATTAGATGTACATAAATTCTGCCTTTTGAAAGGCTTGTTTGGTTATTTACACAGTCCGGAATGTGTTAAACTACTGTTAAACTGGACTATTAGATGTATAAGAAACTCATTTAAATTAAAATCGGGTGTATCTTACAGTAAAGTGGCTACTGTGTAAATCTGAATTTAAACAGTAAGGGTACTCAGCAATTATGGTTGTGCTATTTGAGAGATTTAAGAGTTCCCTGCCTATTTGGTTTAAGTTTGTAGTCTAATGCACTAGAATGATTTTAATTTGCAGAATATAATTTATAACTTCTTGGTCACAATTATTTATTTGCGTAAAAAAAAAAAACTATAAAGTTGTTTTGTGTCTACCTTGAAATATGGCATTGGTCTAATGCCGTGGGCTGCAGTAAAGCACTTAGACAGTCTGAGAGGTGTTTATGGTTATTTTTTAGCCTGTAGTGGTGGAATGGATTTAATGATTAAATATTGTATTTAAGTGTTAAAAGTGCCCCCTTGTGTATATTGGAGTGGAGAACACACACACTCACACACTCTGATCCTTTGAGAATGTTAAAAAATGCCAAACACTCAACCATGATCTCCAAATTGATAATGTGTTTAATACTTTCTACAGATTCATATTTACACTGGCGTCGATATGCAAGTCTTTGCGTTTCATGGGACACCTTTTGTTCTTGTACAATCCAGAGCTTACCCCAGTGGCTTGTACAGTATGTAATGCTTCACATGCGTACAGACTGCTCTCGCAGGGAGTAGAGGGGGGGGGGTCGTTATTTGTTTGGTTGGGGGAGGGGTTTCACAAACCTACCAGGCAGGAAGAGACCTGCGCGGTAACGTTTCGTCTTGAAGACGCGAGAGACCCCTGCGGCGCCGGGCCTCGAACGTTACTCGAACTGTCAGCCATTACAATGAGAACCATAAAACAAAATACACCGTCAATATAAACCCCGAAGGAAACATGTATCACCAAACAAGAGCGACCCTCCAGAAACCAGGGTCAAAGTTCACAGGAAGCTGGGGGGCTGCCATTTTTTTCCCTTGCTACTGCTAACGTTTAACGTTAGATGCTAAAGCGACGGGGAGGGGCGGTTGGTTTTGGATTCTGTAGCTAGCTGGCATCAACTGATCGAACTCGTTCCACGAAAACCGTAATTTCTCCGACCGTTGTCCCTAACATCCATCGGTATTGGATGCATTCGGCATGGAGAAGGTAGCGGAGCCGTCTTGGACTTCTTCGTACACCTATCAGGTGAGCAAGCACAGTGCGGAGATGCTACACAACCTCAACATTCAGAGGAAAGATGGAGGCAGGTTCTGCGATGTGATCTTACGCGTCGGCGAGGAGAGCTTCCCCGCACACAAAGCTGTGTTGGCGGCGTGCAGCGAGTATTTTGAGTCGGTCTTCAGCCGCCAGGCGGAGGGCGACGTTGACACCAAGGAGCTGGAGATGCACACCATCAGCCCCAAAGTTTTTAAAGACGTTTTGGACTTCGCCTACACCTCCAGGATTGTGGTGCGACTGGAGTGCTTCCCCGAGTTGATGACAGCTGCCAAGTTTCTGCTGATGCGGTCCGTCATAGAGATTTGTCAGGAGGTAATCAAACAGTCAAACGTTCAGATCCTCGTCCCGACCTTACGGGGAGGAGACGCCAGCCTCTTCCAGGCCACGGGGACCCCTGAGCTGGGTTTCCCGGTGGCGCAGCAGGATCTCGTTAACGGAACCCGAATGCTGGTGAACGGCCAAAGCTTCGCTAGCAATGCACAGATGCATGTGGACGGGAGTGGAAACACCACCGTCGTGTTGTTAGGGGACGGCGGCGAGTCGTCGATGCCGATATTGGAGCCCGTCGAAGGACTGTCCGCTTCCCCAACAACGGACATGCTGGGCAACACGTTTCAGCACGACGCTGGCTCCCCGGGGTCGAAACGGAGCCGGGGGAGACCAAAGAAAGCTGGTGGGGTCGTGGAGGCTGTGCACTTAAATAACAGCACCCAGAAAGACATTGTGCTGTTTCCTTGCGGGACTTGCGGGAAAGCTTTTACGGAGGCTTCCCGGTTGAAGAACCACGAAGCGCAACACGGGGCCCACACCGGCGATGTAAACAACGTCGGTGACAGCCTGTCAACCGCGGGCATTTCTTTAATGTCTCCGTCTGGGCTGTTGGAAAACGGCGTGCAGTTACACGGAGGGTTGACGATGGATAACGGCCGCAAGCGGGAGAGGACCAGGCGGCACGTCGGCTGTGACATTTGCGGTAAAGTTTTCCGAGACGTGTACCACCTGAACCGACACAAGCTCTCCCATTCTGGGGAGAAGCCGTACGCGTGCCATGTGTGCGGGCTCCGGTTCAAACGCAAGGACAGGATGTCATACCATGTGCGCTCCCATGACGGCTCAGTCGGCAAACCTTACGTGTGCCAAAGCTGTGGTAAAGGTTTTTCAAGGTGAGTTGACCTTTAGTAACACTGACATTATGAAACTGCGTTTTTGAAGTTGTAGAAAAACAGTGCTGTCACCCGCCCTCAAATCACCCAGGACATTGATTCTGACAGGTGCCACTCTATACCTGCACGTGAGACGCAGGCATTAAGTGAACAAAGCTGTAAAAGCACAGCTTTGCAACAAAGCAAAAACGGATGGAATAATTGTACGTCAGTCCTGCTGTTCAGAGAGCTGTTAGTCAGCTTTTGAGATGCAAATAAACATAATGCAGTCGGCTACTTTATCACCAGTACAAACAGGAGTAAATTAGTTCAACTTTATCTGAAGTCATTCTTTTGAGTTGGTACTAATTGATAGAGAGAGAGGGCATAGTTCAAACCCCAAAGTGTTTGTGTAATTGTCTGACACACTCTTAAGTGTTGTCATACACAAACCTTTCTGTTGGAAAACTGTTGAACTGTTACAAAGTGATTTATCATCTGAGTCATCTTGGCTTAAACCACCAGTTTCCCAGGCTCAGTGCTCTCAGGCCCTGCTGCAGGCTCACTGTCACCATCTACTGCTTTGGAGGTTCAAAGACATGCAGATAATACATGTGAATAAGTCATAGGTGCTAATAAGTCACATGCTAATTGCAAAAAGGTGTGTATGTGGAAATATTTTCAAATTTAGATGACGACAAATATTATTTTTCTTTCTCCTTTCCAGACCAGACCACCTGAATGGACATATCAAACAGGTTCACACAACAGAGAGACCCCACAAGTGCCAGGTAACGATATATATATACTGTGTATGTGTGTGTGTGTGTATGTATATATATATATATATATATATATATATATATATATATATATATATATATATATATATATATATATATATATATATATATATATATATATATATGAAATTCAACTATGATACAGAGAAAGGTATTAACAAGTTTATTTCTACATTTCAGATTTGTAATGCCTCTTTTGCTACAAGAGATCGCCTCCGTTCACACCTTGCATGCCATGAAGACAAAATCCCCTGCAAAGTTTGTGGCAAGTTTCTGCGAGCGGCCTACATGACAGACCACCTCAAGAAACACAGTGAAGGGACGCATAACTACTGTGGCATTTGCAACAAAGGTATTTATTTTAAATACATCAGCATGCACCTCACTGTTACAGGCTCCTCTGAAACACTTCTGTCTCGTCCAGACAAATATTTAGTTGGTAATGAACATTCAGAGGAGGAAGAAATGGATGTACACCGGTTTTGGTATTTGGCTGGCTCTGCGTTGTGTTTGAAGAGAAATAAAGAATGTCTGAAGTTATACAAGCATTATAATATATATATATATATATATATATATACTACATTTTTATTGAATTAGGTTGTTTATTTGTCATGTTAAATTATTACTATGTCCAAAACACGTAAGTACAAACACTGTAAAGGTAGACTGTCATGAGTGTAAAACAACAACTAAAAAGCTTCCAAAGTTGACTAAAGTCTAAGTGTTGATCCGCGATCTGTTGGTGCAATGTGTCAACCATTCAAATATGTGTAAGTGCACAGAGGACATAAAAATACATCCTAGCACGAAAGACAGAACATGAGATAGAAAGTCACACCTCAAAGTGTGCTGTTTTCTGTTTTTTTTTTTTTTCCTGGGGTTGTCGGTGTTGGCACCTCCACTCTGTTTTCGTTTTCTGCCACATGAGGAAGCTTAAACCCGTACAATTGTGTCTTTCAGGCATAGGTTGCATTGAGTTGTACAACATATTCATAATTGTTTCCAGGCAGGTCATGTCCGTAGACGAGAGGAAATGCACATACTGAATGTGAAAAATCAGTGTAAAAGTCGGCCCCTACATTCAGTCTGGGTTCTACATGCTGAAAAATGTTGTTAGGCTTTCTCCGGCTTCTTTATTTGTTGTGCTCGTATAGCCTGCACACTAGAGTCCAATACCATTGGCTGGGGCCACTACACCAAAATCACCTCACACCCTTGGTCTCCTCCTGGTTGCGCTCTGTTTTTTGTTTTCTTGTCCTCGTCAAACCCATCATGGTATCTGACAGATGATCGGCATCAAATAGCCGGGGGACCCTCCTCATAGTCAAGGCCTCCAGTGTGTCAAACAACTGCCTTGTTCTTTGTTCTTCTGGTCCCAGGTTTCTCCACTGCGTCCTACCTTAAGGTGCATATAAAGACACACCATGGCTCTCCACTGCCCCCCTCTGCCACAATGCACACCTTTCCTGAGCCAAGGGGGGAGCTGCAGATGCACAACGGCACCCCTTACCACATGGGACGCCAGTGCTCAGTGGAAGGCAAGCAGCCGCCCGCCCCACCCCAAACTCTCATGTTTCTGGCTTTCATTTGTTCTGCTGCTACTTGGAGAAACATGCTGCTCTATTGTTTGTGGATGTTTAAAACGCAAACATCTGTCACCCTCTGCCGCCAAGCTTTGCGCTCAAATATTTTGTGCAATTTCATGTGCTGGTTGTCTTTCTGCTCGCTAACTGTCGACATCTTTCATCCAGAGGGGGCAGAATATATAGAACCATAGCTTGAAGTATTTCACACCTCCTATAAGGCTTTTTCCCCTCTAATTATTGTCTAACTTCTTAGACTGCAAATTAAGTAGTATACGATTAGTCAGGGTTAGGGTCGTTCAACATACTGGAACATTAAGAGCTAGAGGAGTGTTGGAAATACTAGTGTGTTCTCAGAAGGTTCACTGGCTCGTGTCAAAGGTTTGCATTGCAGGTTTGCTGTATCAATGAGCATCTCTTACTATAGAATGAAGTCAAAAGGCAGACAACTCCTTTACTCACATATAGAAGTGAGACTACAGAGGCAACAATCTTTCTGTAGTTTAAGTAAGGATACCTGCTACCATGTGCATCTCTGTTACCATTACACTACATTGTACAAAACTTTGCTCTTTATAAGTCTGAAATTGGGACTGTAATACAAACACATTTTAAGTACCTATCACCACATGCACATAATTGAAGATGAAGAAGTTGTCTAGACTTCATAGTTGACAGTTCTCTTACACATGGCCACGTATGATGTTGGAGTGCTGGGTCACTTTTTTATGTGTGTCTGTACAGCATGGCTATGGCATCAAGTGGTGTCTGTTTCTGCTTGGCTGGTCCATCAGCAGTTCAGTAATGCAGTGTTGCATGAGTGTCCTAATGTGTGCTCCATTTGCCCAGGATTCATTGAAAACATTGTAGAACCAGTTGCATAGAGACAGTGCACAGCGAACTGTGAGCCGCAATTAACATTATGGAAGACGATCTTACCATCTGTTGATTGCACTTCTTAACCGACTGACTGAATTATGTAAGTTACGCATGAGTGCAGAGCATTTGAAAAATATGTTATTTGGCTAATTACTAAACTGAGGTTGGCTATCAAAGTTATTGATTATCATGAGGGCTGCGTTTGCTTGTAGAACTGATAAGGTGAAACTATTAGCCACCGAGTAAATCATTAAAACCAATCATGGTCACTTTGTTTGTTTATGATAGGCATGTGGTTGCAGGTGCATTAACACAGGTTGATATTTGCCATTTATTGTTTTTTGAGCTAGAGTAATATAGAGAAATTGTACAAGCCTCTTTTTCCTTGTGGTATTATCATTCAATTAATCAGAGTTTATTAGCCATATATGCACCTTCTGGCCTCACAGATGAAAAGCAATTTGAGACTTGATACACTAACTAGCAGTTGGTTTGTTAAAATCAATGTTGGCTGTGTTCATTAGCAGGTTTGAGAAGAGAACATCATGTTACACTACGTGATGACCCACAGATACCAGGCCAACCTATTCCTGCACTAGGTGTCAAAAGATTCAGCATCTTTTTCATGTAGGTCCTTTGGGCAACATACTTTTTTAACATACTCTGGTTATGCTGTTATGCAAGAATTGTCTTTTTTCTGCTTCTTCCAAGATGGTTCAGTTGCGGAATAGCATTATTGAAGTTGTGAGAGCACTAGTGGACTTGATTGGTGTTAATACTCTGGTGATCTTCCCAAATTCCTTCCTGGTATGAGTGTCATGGAATGAACAGGCCTCTTGTTGCAGTAGTATAAATGTGTTTTCCTTCAGCAATGTGGACAGTTGACTGTCACATGGCAGATAGATATCAGCTAAGCAGTTACCAACGTGCTGCTCAGCGTGGCTTAGGAACACCAGTTCCAGTAAAGCTAAAGGGCATAAATATTTGAATTGTAAAAATTTACTGAACATTGAAAGAGCTGAGAACTCAATGGAGTTGGCAATCATTGGTTTTAATGATTTAGTTAATTGAGTGATTTAAAAAAACAATCAGCTGCATTTTTAAGCTGAAATTCCTCGGAGATGGCCACGACATGAAGTGTGTACTGTCACTATAAATACTACAGTTTACACTGTAGTTTTCATTAAGTGTCATTTCATTTGTGAGAACAATAAGTATGTGTGAACATTATATTTTGCTTTACACAGTATGGGCTTTTCTCACAGGGATATTCTGACATGTTACAAGACACACAGGTGTAACTAACGGCATTAATGATGACGCTCTCATTTAAGTGTGTCAGTGTATGCATAGTGGCAAGGGTCCTGGCATTGTTACAGTTGTTATGTTTTTAAATACACCTGTGTTAATATGTCAAAAATATCCACTGTGAGAAAGGTCTACACTGAAGTAACACACACTTGAAAGTGTATCTTTATAAAGGTGGATCGTTAGCAATTTGGAGGATTCACTTCCTAATGTATTTTCATTAATATCATCTTGTTTTAGTCGATTTTTTTCAAATAATTATTTACGTCACAAGTCACCTAGTTCAGGGATTTGGTGTTTACTGGAAGGGAAAAGAGGAACAAAGTCTAGTTTACTTTGTTTACAAAGTAAAATATGCCTGGTGACAAAATGAAGGTAATTCTATCCGTATGGTTTCCCGCCGGCCTGTTATGTCTGCCCCCTCCCCTTCCTTTCTCCCTGGCCGGGTGTTGTGTAGACCTGTGCGCCAGTCGCCAGCTGCTTCTCACCTCGTCTGAGGCAGAGGGTCGCTTTCATGGGCTCTCTGGACACCCAGTTCTTCCCCAGCCTGGCCCTCCAGCTTTGGGCCTGCAGCCTGAGCTGCTCATGGGGAAGGCAGGTGGGGCTCCATATTTCTGGGATTGTCGCTCTGGCGGGGTGCCTGGCTTCCCCGTCCATGGGCCTGCTGCAGGTCAGTACAGTCCAGCAGGAGGGTGGGTGAGGGCAGGGTGCTACCGCCGCCCACTGGTTGGAAGAGCACAGCTGAACTGTCAGTGGACACCGGGCACATGGACTGAGTTAGATGACTGTATAGTTTAATGCTGTAGCAACATGTGTTTTTACCATATTATAGTGAAGTTTTTTTTTTTTTAATTAATTGCAAGAATTTGTTCTACTTGTACTTGATGCCTTTTCACTAAAGTACTCAAGTTAAATGTTTTAAGTTTTTGCAGGTGCCAACCAACTACTGGATTAAAGTTGTCATTTGACTAACCATTTGTCCTAATTCATGCCTACCTTTCCTCCCATTTCCACTTTTTTCTCTCTGTCTCGCTCTCTTCCTTCCAACATGCTGTGCTTACCACAGACGGGCAGGAAAATGATGGGAAATGTCCTCACCTGGAATCAGAAGAATCAGATCCTTCCTTTGGGGATTTGTCCAACAGTGACGAGCTTAAATCTCCACACAAAGCTGACGGGCCGGAGCTCGAGATGCCCTCTTTAGCCTGCAATGGAGCCTCTGCGGAGGCTTTGGGCTCCCCAGAGGGATCTAAAGCCAAGACGGATCCTGAGAAGAAGTTTACCTGTGGCATCTGCGGTCAGGCCTTTCGCACAAAGTCCTACCTCAACAAGCACCAGCACAGAGTTCACAAAGCCCAGAAGGCCCAGGGGGTTTCAGGGTCGGGCTTAAATGAGCTTTCCCCCTCCCTAACCTCTCCCTTCTCCCCTCAACAAAACATGTCCCTTCTCGAGTCTTTTGGCTTTCAGATAGTCCAGTCTGCTTTTGCCTCTTCACTGGTGGATCCTGAGGCCGGTCAAAGTGGAATAGACTTCGGAGGGAAGTGACATATTTGCTAAAGTTTTAGCAAATCCTCTAATTCTTAGGACAAAGCTGGGTCGCCCACAGACAATGCTCTGTATTTGGGAGTCACTTTGCCTCAAGGCTACTTTTTCTTTGTTACGTGACTTAATGTGTATCCAATATTTTTGTCACAGACTGCCATACGATTCCTACTTTTTCTACTTTTCCAGAGCATAAAAAGTGAGTGCACAGTGTTTAAATTTCCTTTCTAAAGAAACAACATGAAGGTTCTATTTCCTTTATCTGATGTGGATCTGTTAAAGTTATGTTTGGTATTCTTTCATTTGTTTTTGGCTTGTGTGTTTTTGAGCTTTCTTAGCTGCACAAACATTTCTTCACACGAGATGAATTATTTACAGCAGCCTTTAAAAAAGTAATTACTTATTGTCTGTTCGCCCACTTTAATGGCTCTGATGTAACTGGTAAATCAACCCTTGGCCGTTTCAATGAATTTAATGCTTCATAATCCTCCTTCCCTTAAAAAAACAGATGTCTTTAACTCAGAGCAACAAGAGGGCTGAATTCTGTGATCATGTTTTGCTCTGCTTCTTTTACAATGGATCTTGTTTTGGCTTTATTTTTGACTGCAAGTTTTCTGAGAAACATTCCTAACAGGCCCATGGCATATTTCATTACACATTTATCAAACTGTTTTCTATCAGTTTGCTGCTGACCTCTGAGTAGCACTGATAGCTGTCAAGGACCTTAATGAATAATTATTGTCAGAATTACAGTGAAGAAGCACTTTTAAATCATGTTTTGATACGACTTTAAATATGAATGGTTACAGCATACACACAAAACTCATCTGACACCAGAAAACCTGGCCAGAAAATAATTTCAGATTCAACAAAAAAAATAATTATGCTTCATCACTGAAGAAAATAGTGATTGTGAATCACTGCTAAATTAGTTATTACGCCAACTTTGTTCGATTTAAATGATAAAAAGTTGAAAGAGGAACTGTGTTTAAAGCTCCATTAGCACCACAATGTTCTTATTTTTAGTTAGTTTTTCAGATACAGAGCTTTTTTTTGTATTTGAACAAAGCCTCTGAGTGTTGTCATTCACCATTTTCCTGAGCGGTTGTGAATCTTAATCAGGGAGCAGAGTTGGTACCCTGATGTAATACACGGAGGGATTTATGTTCGAAATGAAGCAAATCTACTTTATAGCTCATTTGTGATGGGAAAAGTTCTGAATAATGTTTTCATTTGATTATTTGTAAATTATTTATGCAAAAAAAAAGTAAGGAGGGGAAGCCATTATAACTAAAATGAATAGTGTGTCCAGGAATACTTTTGAAAAAGATTTTTCCCAGGATAATGTTCTTTTAGCCTTGAAACATGCCTTGAGCTCGTTAGGAATGAGACCCCTCGCCCTCACACACAATGACAATGTTCCCAAGCCTTGTTTGTTTGGTGTTAAATCCGCTGTGTACATTTAACAGGGACCAAGGTAAGGCATATTTTCAGTATGTATTTTGAGAAATGTAGATTATATTTTATTAACTTATTCATGCCCTCAGTTTTGTGTACTTTTTAAAAAGAATTGTCAAACAAAAGAATCTAGTGATTTTCTCGTTTTGATAATTTTTTCACTCTAAATTATGTTAAATTTAGTGGTTGTGTGCGTGTTGTGCAAAAGTTAGGGGGTGTTTTGAAGAAGGGGTCACACCCTGATCCACCAGCCTCTGGACCTACCAAAAGAAATGCTACTTTTACAGACTTGAGTAATTAAGCTCACTTTATTTCTGCAGTGTTCTTTCCACTTCATCACCTGCACTTGTATTGCTCACCAACCTCCTGTCAGATGTGCTTGTGCTGATGGTAGATGACATGTCTTGTGTTTGCACTAATGGTCGCGAGGTTAAGGCGTAAGCTATCCATCCGAGTGTCTTGCAGTGAAAATGTGTTTATCCAAAATGTTGAACCAAGACATTCCTGTGATGACGGCAGGCTAAATTGAAAAGCTCCCTCAAATCAGTACACAATGGGAGCTTCTCATCCACTTTTCTGCATTGCTTTGCTTCATTTAAAATCTTGCTCCATTTTCACGCCAAAACATTTCTACGCTGCTGATTAGTTTTGCATCTTGAAATAGTAAACAAGAGGTCACTGATTTTAGGAAAAACAAATGTGTGTGAAGATCAATTCCCTGTCAGTTAAGATTAATTTGATTTTGGTTAAAACAATTAAAAAGTAAAACGGACCATTTTCACAATCATGACGTACTTCCCCTTATTCTTGTATATACTGAAACACAAAATAAGCAATAACTGTTAGACAATTGGCTTGTGCAAAGATACATTTAAATGTAATCATCTTAAATCCTCACACATCGGTTGATTCACATCGTTTTAATAGGTTGGTGGTTTTTCTTCTTGTGTTGTAAAACCTGTATCATGATGCAAATCAATCCCAGTCCAGCAGTGAAGGGGCTAGCTGTGTGTGTGTGTGTGAGCGTGTGTGTGAGCGTGTGTGTATGTGTGGTGATGGTTTGTAAAGAGTGTATATGTGTGCCGCCTGTGTGTCTGTTTCTGTGTTTTTGACCTGTGTTTCTTGCTTTCTGTTTAATTATTATTTGTGTGTAATTTAGGCTGTTAAATTCAGTACATTCCTGTATTATTTATGGTTATGTTGTGATTGTAACAAGTGTATATACCATTCATATACACATTCTATAAATATATATAAATATATATATATATAAATATATATGAACCAACCAATATGATCAGTGTTTGTCAAGGGTGGTCCTGTACATATATAGATTTTCTGTCTTGTCTATCATGTAGAGGGATGTTAAGTTATGGCCATTTGATTGAAAGTGTAAACTGGATGTTCTGGCCTGCGAGCTGAGCTGGGGGCTGAATGTCGATCACTGGTTGCTGGCAGTAATGGTTTCACTGTTCACCGTACTGTCACTCTGCTCTGGTAGCGCTCACACTGCCAGCTGCAAAACCCACGTCTTGACCAAGTTTTTTTTCTTCTCCTTTTTTGATCCACTCTGCACTAGTATTTACTCCTTAAAAGTGATAAGGGTTTTTTTTGTTGTTGTTTATTTGAAAACGAGTGGAAGATGCTGTAAGGAAATAATGTTCCTTTGTTTGTGTTCTTCACCGAGATGTATGTTTTTGTCTCACTCATGTTGGTACTCGAGTGCAAAAGGTGTTTTCATTGACTATTTAGGCCTAAATGTGTTTGCTTTCTGCTTTTGGTCCGTTGCAAAGTGCCTTCCAAATACTGATTGTGCACAGCAGTGGATTAAAAAAGGTCCTCTTTTCTAAAGGTTAAGAATTGTACAGAGTGACTTGCATTGACACTTTTGTATGAAAACACACAGAAAATGTACAATATGTTAACTTGGTATTTTATCATCGTACTCAACAAGATTGCTCTTAAGAAATATGAGCTACATGTTTTGTTATAACGTCTTTGGACATATTTCAATATAAGCATACTTTTCTATAGATATTTGTTTTTGTACTCTGTCATTGAGTCTCACCATTCTTGTTGGTACAGAGATGAGAATCAAATAAATTGCAATTGAAAAGCTCCCAATTTTTCTCTTGAAGTTATTACTTGTGGATGATGAAACGATTATTCCATCTTGGCCCAGACTTGATATCGGGAGTTATTACAACTTTTCGTGTTGGTGGTGAAGCTTAACTAAAACATGAAATATGTAGACAAACAGTCTACATACAGTTAATGAATCATTAATTCACATTTACCTCAAACATTATATTCATGTATATATTAAACCCCTGTCTGGGTAGCTATGATTCACATGACTTGCCCAAAGTGTCATGTCACGGTTGAAACTGTAAAGTAAAAAGGGAAGTAAGACATCCTTAACTGTTAGAAAGATCATTCAGAAACAGAGACGCAAACTGCTGCAGGTCATCAGACAAATGACCCTCACCTGTGTTTGTGCATGTAGGACCTGAACATGATGTGTGTGAAATACCAGGGCCCTATTTCTCGTACCTGGCTTACTGAGTTAGCAGGCTAATTGTCAGGATAAGATGACGTAGGTCAGGCTTTCTCGGTTTCTCGAAGCAGGCTTAGATAAATCACCATAGCAACACATCCACCGTTTATTTAGCGCTTAAGAAACGTATGGATGTGTTGAAAGCACTCATAATTATATGACAGTGCTATTAGTACACCATACATATCATTATTGTAGAACATGATTAAGGTGATCGTGATGAGAATACAGAGAATCACACATCATTTATTTTCACTGCTTCAATTGATTGAATTTCTGATTATGAATAATGCATACATACTGATCCGCCCATACACATATTCAAGCTCATATACACATATATAGTACATGATTCATAAATGCATACAGTACATATATCCTCATAAGTATATATTTACTCGTAAATATAATCTGATTGATTTGGGTGATGAAGCACTTCAAATTAGCCGATACATTTTCTCAACACTGACGCATTTAACTTGTCTGATATATTTGCGACGCTTATGTCTCGCAGCGGGGGCGCTGTTAAAGTTGCGTTCACGGCAACAATGTTGCAAAAACGTTGGAATATTCCCAACGCGTTTGCTGTGAATGATTACGGTATTGACTTCCTCATATGCCTTCATGATCATCTCCTGCTTCTCAATAGAGAAATAAAAAGAGGTTGCTCTGAGTTTATTTGCCACTGTACTGTTAGAACATCATGGTGTCAGTGCTCCATTATTATCCCTTCTGAAGAGGAGCGGGCGCGCGCATTTATCCAGATGACTGACGTCTGGCTAGAATTAACGAGACCGTTTCAGCGCGGATCAGCCGTAAAGAAACCCAGATAGCCTGATGTCAATCATCTCGCTAATTTAAAATGGAGATTAGGACGTTTGCTTGACTTTGTTTAGCCAGGTACGAGAAACAGGGCCCAGGTGTGTAATTTCATGATACCGTTGCATGCTACTTTGAAGAGACACTTACACACAGTGTTACGGTGATGAGCTCTGTTGCTCCAAGACCAATGGACAAGTAGTGCCTCTGGTCCTCTGGCACACCAGACTCACGGAAGATGTCAAAGGCGTAGAAATACAGCTGGATGAGAGAATTAAATATTAGGAGCCATTAAACTGTATGAAGCCGAACACATTAAACATGTTGTGTGAAACAAAACTCAGTTGCTAATATGTATTAATATATTTTATGAAGGGGAAAGCTGAGATGAACATACAGCGTTGATGCCACAGAGCTGAACTCCAGCACAGGGGATGATCAGAGTCAGTAGCTGCCACCTCACACAGCAAGAGCTGAGGACATCCTTCACAGTCTTTGCATTCTCTCCCTGTGTGCTCTCTCTCTCTCTCTCTCTCTCTCTCGCTCTCTCTCTCTCTCTCTCCCTCTCTCTCTCTCTCTCTCTCTCTCTTTCTGCATGTCGTCCAGCTCCAACTTTAAGTTGTCTTCCTGCCACTGCAAGGCTTTTACATGCATATACATACATATCCTGGATCATACTGGAAGTGAGAGTTTTTTTTTTTTTTTTAAACCTGTTGATGCTTAGCCTGAAGCGACCTACCACACTACCACATAAAACAATATGGTGCAAATCATCAAGTTGCAAGAATTAGTCATTATTAGAGACTACACTCGGCCAGGCCACTATTTGTTTTGTTTTTATTTTTTCCTGGAAGGTAATGTTAAGGACAAATTGTATCTAGAATTACTAAAATTACTTTACACTTTATGATCTAGTGTGGATATGTAGATTCAGAGTCTGCTGTGTCCACTCACCTTTTTTGCTGCTTTCAGTGTCTCCTTTGTCGATGTAAAGGTATCGAGGCGTCTCAGGGAAGAAAAGCAGAGTCACAAACTGCAGGATGGCCGGAATACCACTAATAGCCAAGAGGTATGGCCACATTTCTTCTGTTCCCATCAGCTCCCTAAACAGAGTGCAAAAAAAAAAAAATCTGATAAGTGGCAGGAGCAAATTTGCACTTAATATACAGTAATTAAGATCGCTTTATACAGCACGCTGTGCTGTTCAGCCTGACTAATAAGTAAGACAAACATGGTATTGCCCAGTTTGTCTTGGATTTTTGTTGTTATAAATACCTATGTGAATACTAGGAACAGTCAGTTCTTACTTGATGCCAATTATTTGACCCATGACTTTTCCAAATCCGATGAAGATTGAGCCTGTGAGCGTCATGACACCTCTGAGGTTCTTTGGAGAACACTCCCCGAGATACATGAGGTGTACACTTAAGCCTAGACCTGTGAGGGAAAACAAGATGAAAAGAAATTAGAATTAAACATATTTTAAAAAATATTTAAAAAAAGCTAATATACACACTTCACATTATCAGAACATACCAACATTATATCCATAGAGAAATCTTCCCAGCAAGATCATCTCAAAGGACTGGGCCATGCGACTGAAGAGCATGATGAGAGCAGCGACAATCGCCACAACGTTATTGAACAAGAGAGCTTTTTTCCTGCAAAATCAAAAGAAACACCAAATATTTTTCCGCACTGTTGACGCAAATACTTTTTATGTTGATGTCAAACTGCGACATCTGCTTTCTATTAAAATAATAGTTGGACATTTTAGGAAATGCACGTTTTTACGTCTCCTAGCTGTTAATTCTGGTTTATCACATAGACATGTAAGCAGTATTCATCTTCTCATTAAACTCTCAGCAACACAGCAAACGAGTGTACCAAAACCTGAAACTATTTAATTGGTTAAATATTATATTAGTAGTTCCAACAATGATATATTTGCTTTTTTGCTCTTGAAACAATTAGCTTTTCGTTTTTACGTTATTATATTTTAAACTTTTGTAGCTGAAAAAGTCCCTGGATTCTGGGCGGTTTTCATTGTGTGAAAATGCTTGCAATAGAAAATAGACCAGATTTATGTACTAAAAGTGAACATTCATGTTTTTCTGGTTTCAGGTCAGAAAATCAGAGATGTCAGCAAGTAATTGTTGGGTGTTTGCTAATAATTTACAACTCTGTGTGTGTGTGTGTGTGTGTGTGTGTGTGTGTGTGTGTGTGTGTGTGCGTGTGTGTGTGTGTGTGTGTGTGTGTGTGTGTGTGTGTGTGAGAAGGACCAAATGAGCTGCTTGGTGGCACCATGCACTGGAGCTCCGTACCTCAACAGCCATGTGTGGTTCACAAAAACTCTGAACATGCTGCAAAAAACAATGTCACAGTCTTACTTAAAATGATAATGACTTATCAGCTGTACAAACAACAAAAGACCTCAAATAAAAAGTATAATGTAATTGGCCAGCCAAACCAATAATGCATTCATAAAAAAATACTATTGCAACTACTACTAATGATAACAAGTGTCACATCACACCCCATTTGTACTGCATCATATAATAAATATAATACAATTGAAATGCCATTGAAGTGAGAATAAAAGCATCAACTATATCAAAAAGGTGGCACATTTTCAAGGAATTATTTACAGTTATTTATAGAAATAAGAAACATATGTCAGGCATTATCTTCAACAGTATGTAGTTGCAATGAAATAGGAATTTGACAGAATCACAGTAAAACGTAATATTGACTATGTAAAATGATCTGCTCAGGCCTGTTAGAATAATGACAGCACATAGCTTCTTCTGAAGGAAAGAAAATACGACCTGATACCTCTATCTACCCTAACTGTGTGCAGACACCACAGGACATAATGAAGAAGAGAAACAAACTGTGACGTGAGAGGGTTGTGTTTCAGTTCACAAAGCAAACCATACTTCTATTCATTCTTTGCATCTAACTAATATAATCTTACCACTGCTGGAGAAGCGATGAGAGAAACTTGAATCCCATACTGGAACGACCCCCCAATTCCCAAGACCAGAGACAGCAAGTAAAGCCTCCAGTACTGCAGCTGGAATGTCAAGTGGACATCATATACACAGTGTGTATATTGTTTTGTTTCTTTTTAAATTATATGTAAGACATATAAATAACATGATGAGATTATAAAATGGTATTAGTGATATACTATATAATTATAAACACTCTGCCTTTTGTCAGATTTACAAGTACTTTTATTTTTGATAGTTTCAGTACATTTTGCTAATAATGAAGGGCTTTATTTTATTTCAGGTCCAATTCTGTGGCTTAAATGAGTTTTATTTTACTTTCCAGTGGAGACACAAGTTCACAAGTTGAGGAGACAATCGGTTTACAGGGCTGGCAGGGGATCTCTTCAAATTACAAAAAAGCTGTTAATCAATGTAAAATAATGTAGCTCAAAACAGAGTTAAGCAGGCAATTAAATCAGGATACACAAAAACAATGTTTACAGCAGGATTTCTACTTGTAATGGAGTATTTTTATTTTGTATCTTTTTACTTGAGTAAAGAAGAATACCTCCTCTACTACTGCATGTATGGACAGGTCATTAGTAACATACATTTAGTATACCTAACTGAAATACGTTTTATAAATACAAATTGACTTGCCGGTATCTAAAAAAAAATCACAAATAAAGAGAATCTTTTTTCTTGTAACAATGTTCACCTACCTTTCTTGATTCCATTTTTTTGATGCTGGCTCTCTGGGTGCTGCCTGCAGAACGGAGCAGGAGAGGACACTTTTATTTAAAGGGTGCCAGAGTTACACATCAAGAAACTTTGGTTGTAAATTCATGTTTTTGAAGATCATAATGTGTGTAAAAGGGATGACCAACCTGGTCTGCCTCATAGATTTCTGTGATTGTTCTGAGTAAGTGCTGCCAGTAAAGTTAGACATTACTGGTAGGGAGGTGTCTTAAAACGTGTGTAGATGAGAGGATTATATGCAGCATACTTAAGTCCATGTTCAATTTGTACATTATTAGTAATCTTATGTAAATTCAATATAAACGACGTACATATAGAAAAAAGACACCCACTGATTTTACATTAAGATCAGGTTACTCATTGAGCGAAGTACAACTCATCTAGTTAAAAAGTTGCATGTACCCTCATGCTCTAGAGGAGCATGAGAAAATAATAAACTTATTTCTATAGTGCTTTTCAAAAACAAACAAAAATGGAAAGAACATTCGAAAATGTAATTAAACATGCAGTGATTTCAATAGTGGTCAAACATAGAGAGAGAAAAAATAAAGAAGTATTATAAATATTGCCAGTCTAAATAGATTGTATTTCAACGGTTTTTAAACTGAGGCTCTGATATTGATGAGGAGTTTGCAACTAAAATAGTCATAGCATTATTCCACTTTGTTTTAAACCTGGGCTTATCTGAGATCTGAGGGGTCAGAGCAGATTGAGCAGACGTTGAGCGTTTCTGAGAAGTCTTTCTGCTGCATTCTGCACCAACTGTGGACAGGAAAATAACCCTTATGATGTTTTAGTGATGTCATCAGGGTTATCGCAGCTAGGGTTTAGAGATTTCCCGATTATTTTCCACACCATATGACAATATATATATATCTATATAGATATATATATATCTATATAGATATATATTATACACAATGTTATATGTTGTCATGTTTATAATTATTTTTTTTAAGTCAATTGTAAAAAATTAAATACAATTAATAGAAAGATTAATTATTGTTGTATGTTGTAGTCAGAGTAAATGTGTGTCTGATGGTGAAAAGGAGCATTTGTGCTCACCAAACAAACAGTGAATAAAATAACTTTCTTTTGACACTTTTGACTCCAAACTATTTATGTTGTATGTATAGAAAACACATTTTGATGGTCACATTGAAAACTCCACTCTGAAAAGGGATGTCCATACAATATATTTTATTGCCGCAGTGTTAGAGCATAAAAACAAAATCAATATTCAACATAAAAAATTGCACTTACTCTGTAAAAACTATAGATTTCAGTTGCTACCAAATGTATAAATACTCAATATCATGATACCTTTTTTCATGAATGAGGTGTGCACACTGATGCATGAAGTTGATATTTGATACGGTGCAAATTAACATCACTGTCCATCTAAATACATTCTCCGTGATTTGGTTCACCATTTACCACACAGCAAAGACTTTAGTACTCTGAAGGTTGTTTAACTGAAAGGCCTCATGTGAAGCTTTCTCTGACCTTTGACCTCCAAAATGGTAGGATAAAGCAAGGCTGTGCTGATGTGTTTTCAGAGGCAGCAGATCACTTATCTTCTGTCAATATATAGTAGTTTTAATTACTGTTGTCTTATGCCAATCAGTGACACAAAGTAGCAAGTGTAAGATGTCAAAGGTAATTCCTTTAAATCCTCTTGATAGAAAACACTCTCAAAATAAAGGAGTGATAATAAATCCAAGTTGCTTTCGGTGATGTGAAAGTGAACGTTCCTTTGTTCCCGACGTTTCCTGCTCAAACAGAACAGTGAGGCTTATAGTGGTCATGTCCGTATGGGTTTTGAGGGGAAAAGACTGTCTACAAGGCCGTAGAATGACTCACTTCACCCAGTTGATACTGAGTTTTAGCTTGCGATGTACACTTTTCATCCTGGCTTTTAAAGTTGAGCTTGTTGAATTCACTTGTGATGGCTGACAGAGACTTCCCTTTGGTCTCAGGCAGAATCAGGCCGACAAACCACGCAGACAGCAAGCTGACCGTTCCGAAAGGCACGAAGCAGTACTCGCTCAACTCACTCTGTAAAAGAAAGGCAACAGAAAGCTATCAGACTCCAGGCCTGGCTGAGGGTTTTCTATTCTTGTATACGCATATACATGTGCAGATTTACAAAATGATTTAAATAACTGGAATGAATGAACTAAAACCATCACCTCTAATTCCATATCATAGAAAGATCAGTAATGAGTCAGCGATAAAGCCATGAGCATCCTGACAGAGTCCTGTATTCCCCCACTTTCAGACTCTGAACTCTGGGAGGCGCTAGAGGGCGACGTTTCCTATTTTAAGGAGTTTTTTATGTTGCGTTTCAATCTGCCTGTTAGCTTGTAGTTCCCCTTCTCATGACAGGTTGTTGAAAGATGTTATGTTGGATTAAAAATAAATGTACCAATATTTTTTTCTTCTTTTTAACATTATTAGATGTGGTAGAGTTGGAGACATGAAAGAGGGAGTGCAGTATGCAGCAGTAATCCACTGCAAGAGTACCAAGAAAAACAGTATGTTTTAATTAAATAGTGCCTTAGTTTTGTTTTATTAATAATTTGGTAGGTGAATGTACAGTTTTAACAAGGTGTAAGCGTATTTATGCTTGTTCATTGTTTGTACGTTTGTAAAACGGAGGAGTGGATGAAGCGACAGACTGACCACTAGAAATGGAAAGATCATCCCAATGATGAAAAGGTTGAGCCACATCATGGAGCCAGCGATCGTGTACGCTGCTGGCCGAGCCGTCTGATTGAAGATCTCTGTGGGCAGAATGCCAGTCACTCCAGCTGAGAAAACAATAACAAAACATCTAATTGAGTTAGCTTCATCAGTAGAAATATAAACATGAGCTATTATAGCTTGACCTACTGGATTTGTTATATTTGGTAATACCTAATAAGCAATAAGTTGTTCAATAGACATTCATGAAAACATTATCAAAATGTATTAAAGCTAACAAACTTTTCAAACAATGTGTTTCTGTAATAGTTCAAAAACACACTTATCACAGTGAAACACAAGTACACAATCACTTCACCTTGAGATTTTCAGTAGTTTAGGTTTGAAGACACCGACAGGAAAGATGATTACTTGTGCGTTATTCTGTCTTCCTCCAAAATCATCAAACAGTTGAATCAACACCTCTTAAACTGTTTCAACAACAACTAGACATTTGTATCTTCATGAAGTAGTATTTATTTATTGTTGTATTAGACTGAATTAGTTTTAGCTGATTTACCTGTTTATCATCTGAAATATGCACCGAAGAAACAATTTGAGTTGTCATGCGAATAGAAACAGCTGTTGTGCTGATGTGCAGCAAAGACAAAAAAGAGAAAATGATTGACACTGTATTAAATATGTATTACTGAAATATAACTATTTAACTGATTAATCTAGAAGAAAATGTTAGTCTCACAGACATTTTTTATTGTGTCTCTAAAAACATTAAACTTACCTGGTCCCAAGCCAAAGCTGAGAATGTAGGTGAAGATGCAGGCCATGCTTATGTATGGCATCCAGGATATATTGTGCTGTTTGCAGCGAGAAGAAAAATAAACCAGATCACTTTTATATTTCATAGATTGACCATTGACTTGTAATGCTCAGTAATTACTAAAAGTTCACCGTAGAAATTTCACATAATAATCACAATTATTACTTTACGTTTCATTGTTACCTTGCAAATCAAAGACGCATGCATGATTTGTCTTTGGAAAATGTAAATGTGGAGGTTATTATGTAGGTCAATTAAGTGATTCATGACACCTCAAACAACAGAGCAATTGTGAAGACAACGGCCCAGACGGTCATGAGGATGTACCCTCCCATCAGCATGAACCTCCGGCCTTTGCGCTCTAC
Organism: Taurulus bubalis; assembly: GCF_910589615.1. Classification (NCBI taxonomy): domain Eukaryota; kingdom Metazoa; phylum Chordata; class Actinopteri; order Perciformes; family Cottidae; genus Taurulus; species Taurulus bubalis. The sequence continues at coordinate 13,678,560 of NC_136593.1, read as the reverse complement.
CAGCAGGTTCTGAAAAACATAAAAACATGGACATCAGACTCTGTTTTTCTATAATTATAACAATTCATATCTAAGACTTTTTAGAAAGGTACATGGACACTGAACAAATACAAATCAGGAACTTTCTGTTGGTGAATGACTCGCATATAATGTACGCAAATAATGTATGTATGTAAGGTTATCTTCCAGTAAAAACACAGTAGCTTGGTCTACTGTCAGTTTTTCTGTTCAGTTAGTTGAGTCAGAGATATCATTAGACTAATAATTAGACACTGTCTTTATTAAAATAGGATTTTGACATATTGGGAAATATTTGTATTCACTTACGTGCAGAGTTAGATTAGAAGGTTGACTCCAATCTCTGTGCAGTAAATATGAAGCTGGAGCTATAGCAGCTTAGCATAAAGCCTGGAAACAGGGGGAAACAGCTAGCACAGCTCTGTCCGAGGGTACCAAAATCTACCGACCAGATCCACCTCAGATCCACCTCTTTGATTAGCTAATTAACATATTCAATCTTGATTGTTTAATCTGCACAAACACTGATGGGTGTTGTACCGGACTATTTCTTGGCTAGGTGCAGGAACTCCTTGATTACCAGGCAACCAGTGGAGACTCCAATTTCTTATAGTTCTGTTTCTGTAGACAAAAAACATATAATTAATCCTGTAGGCTTTGAACGGAATCAATAACTCTTCATAATAATGATAATAATAATAATATAATACTATTAATACTAAGTATGACGTCAAATTGAGTATAAAGTGTGTTCCAACTGAATAGTTTGTGGCTTTTGTCCGCGCAAGAAATGTCAGGAAATTACTAGATTAGCAAGAATTGCATTGCATCTCTTCAGACTGTGAAATGTCAACCAAAGCTGCTAATATGTCACTTAATCAAGTTTCAATATATTATCTGGGGAAATATAGAATCCATTCGGATTCCCAATATGTGTACAGTTTATCCAACTAACAACTGTTTTCACAACGTTTTCGGAAATGTGAAAGCCGTCGTCATGAGACCGGCTGTCTGCGATGCAGCCATGTGATGAGGTCACATGATGGTCTTGCTTGAGAATACTTCAATATGCAGGTATTAACTGCTCATTTAGTAGGCGGTATGCAGTACTGATTGAGTATGTAGGGGGCAGTATATTAGTATGCAATTTTGAACACTTTTTAATAGAGGGAGTATTATGATTTAGTTGCTTTTGGACAGAGCCAGGCTAGCTGTTTCTTAGGCCTGATCAGAGCGTGTTGCAGCAGCCTACCACTGCGTTTGCATTACCGAGCACCTCGAGTTAAAAACACATTTAAGCAGCCTTCATCTTTGTGTAAAGCTAAGTTAACCAGCTACATGCAGATTTATATTTAACAGACAAACACAAAAATGGTATTAATCAGCTAACTGTCATCAGGAAAGCATATTTACCAAAATGTCAGACTGCACCTTGAACATAATATCTTCTTCTAAGTGAGAAAACATAGTCCATTCAAAGATATAAAAAGCAGTTAGTTTCTGTTCCTTTTTTCTCTCATTTCTTCAGGAATTTGTGTATCCTATTGTAAATTGTTCACATTGTGTTAGCGTAACATCCTACAGTATGTCTAAGTGTTTTCAATTGTGAAATCAAATATAAAAGCTGTTGTATGTACATTGGACTGTTCTTAGTTAAGTCCTTAGTCTCTGTTAAAGCCTTCAGGGGAATACAAACAGCAGTCTCTCTGCCTTTAGCCGCTTACATAACATGTGCTTTAATGATGGATACTTACACACAATATACACGCAGTGAATTCACAAGTACCAGTGCCAATTGTGATATATTGGATTTTATCATCAGATACTCCGGCCTCTTTGAATATGTATGATGCATAGAAGTAAATCTGAAAGAAAAAGTACATAAGAAAAGGATTAAACCAGCTTCTTGTACAAAGAGCAACTATGTTAACACCCTGCCCCACTGCCAAGCATGTGGCTAAAAGCCTTGAAAGTGTTTACTCAGCATTTTCTAATGAGAAGGCAACTTGTTGCAGCTCTGAAAATAAGTTTAGACTCATTATTAACTCTCATATATAAAAAATAAAAATGACAAAGAGACGACAAAGCCTTTTTGTCAAAACAATAAGTTGTCTTAATTATTCCATGCACATTACAGCAAGGGATGGTGCTTCATCACCGCTTTACATTATTAATACGATCTGCAGGAACATAAAGAAAACTACACATGACACACACCACTGATGGATCCTCTCAATTTTCTAATCAACCTTCTGTCATTGCAGAGGCTAAAAGAACATTTGATACCGTTGCTCGGTATCCTGTAACACTGACCTTCTATCTTTTCTTACCGAGTCATTACCACAAAGTTGCATGGTACTGCTGAGGACCATGACAGAGATGAGCTGCCAGCGCACTGAGCGGTCAGCAAAAAGCTCCCAGGGTCGACGGGCCCTCATGCCTTTGGTTTCAGCCTGTTCCTGCAGGATCTCATCCAGCTCGCTGCTCTGGACCTCACAGCCTCGCAGCCGTCTCAAAGCTGACCAAGAAAACACAAAAACACACAATTTAACTGACTTGAGAAGTTGTAGTTCTGTCTTTCTGGCTAGTATAGAAGTATAAAGAAGCATACAATGGAAATACTACATTCAAATTGTACTTTAGGGCAGTATTTTGTAAATGTACTTATTATTATTACATACCCACCATTAATACATGCCTCCTTGTCCCCCCTGTCGATGAGCAGGTATCTGGGGCTCTCAGGGAACCACGGCAGGGTAAGGAGCTGCACGAGGCCAGGAATGGCATTACTGGCAAGAAGATACTGCCAACACGACTCACTGCCCAGAATCTCTCTATAAATAAATAATCCAGGGTGTTAGTGTGAATATAATTGAAGTCTACAGCAAATATTTTTGTTGCAGTAAAATATTAGTCTTTTTTGACAAATAAAAAAAAGTCTGACAGCGTCCATACCTGAGTCCGACCACCTGTCCTAACACAACACCAAAGGCTGTGAAAACAGCTGATGACAAGGAGATAGCACCTCGTAAGTGCTTTGGTGCACTTTCTCCAAAATACATGGGTTGCACATTCATGCTGATCCCTGAAAAGCACACAGTGGCTTTCTTTGAAGTTAATAAAGTATCTGTTGCACAGTTTTTTTTTTAAATTATTATTACCGCAGTTTAGCAGGTATTTGAATGCAAACATGGACATTTAGTGACATAAATTACATACCAGCATTTATCCCCACTAGGACACGTGAGATTATGATCATCTCAAAAGACTTGGCAGCTCTACTTGTCACAGCTAAGAGTGCTCCAGTCATGAGGAAAATGTTGTTCAACAACAGGCATTTCTTCCTTGGAAATGGAAAAGAGGACAAAATGAATAGATTGCTCACAACTCTTGGTGAGAGTTTCAGTCTTACGAATTATCGACTGATGGACCGTTTGGCCAAATGGCAGCGATATCATGTTGGTAGACGTCTAATTGTATGGAAATGGTTTATATAATCCCCAAATCATTAATCAAATGGTCTGTATAGCATTATCTATGTAGTTAAAGTCTGATATATTGTATTTATCTGTATCATAGAGCTCCATTGTTTTCTGAAAACTATTTAAAAAACACATCAATGGCTGTTGCACTGGGTGACATTTTCCTTCAGTGTGTGAACAAACAAGCTTTAATTTATTTAGAGTCACTCCCACACACAAATTACTGCTGCTGTAAAAACTCAATGGAGCATCAAATGTGTGTTCATCTAAAATACCGCCAGGTAAATGCACTTTTGACTCTTGTTTGATTAAAATGTGTGAAAAAAACACACTACCCAGCTGTTTTAGGACATTATTTACCTTTTTTTTTTTTTTTTTTTAAAGGAATTATTGCTTTTGTGCCCCATTTTTTAAAAGATACATCTTCAGTATGACATGGACTTTTGGATTGGAATTATTCACAGCAACAATAAGAATAACAACTCCAACTGAATGCTTCAAAGTCGATTATACAGTTATAGATGTAGTATGCCAGCAGGATTGATGCATGTGTTTCTCTGAGGTTTACAATTCATCCCATGGTCATATACATGTACACCTGTGATAGAAGAAAGTAAAGGATCAATATCTTCATATATTTATATGTCCATCTATATCAACAGGTCAATCATTCACTCTTTGCATGTTCAATGAACATCCTCTGTACTCGTGCATCAAGATATTAAGACAAATCAGCATGATGCAGCGTCTTATATTACCTCCCGAAGCGTATGGTCATTGGTCCTGCGATAATAGACCCGGCAAAGCCCCCAAACGAGAAGATGGAGACAATAATTGTCCAGACCAGAGTCACCTGGTAGTCCTCCAACTGGATGTCCCACCGCTCCAAGAATGTCTCATTAACAAAGGTCTGAATAAACTGTGTGAAAAGACAAGACGGTCAACCTTTAAAGCTTCACTGAGATAGAGAACCACGGGGTGGTTAAAGCTGACACTTATTACCTCAGCTTATTTATCTTTGTGTTTGTCTTTGGTGGTGGGAAGCTGGATTTTAAAGCTTGGAGGGTCAACTTTAAATCCTGATTTGCAGGAATTGTTTGTTGATGATGTAAGTTTGTGCTCTTTATTTGTGAGTGCAGCTGCTTTTATGAAACAATGAGGATCCTGCCTTCATAATTAGTTTCTATAAATAAATAAATGGAATGTGTTACAATGAGAATGACTAATCACAGACACAAGTAGCCTAATTCTTGTTGGTGCCAATTTACACTGTGAATTATTGCACTGTGCTTATTGTTACGCACCATTACCCAGCCAAATTCCTTGTATGTGCACATGTACTTGGCAATAAACCAACTCTGATTCGGATTCTGACAAAAATGTGAAAAAAACGTAATGCTGGTCAACACAGCGCAGTGCAAAAGTGAGCCCACTCACACAATACACTCTTAGATAAAAACATGAATATCAATTTAACACAATGTTAATGTATGTTCACACTTGTAGATGTAACTTTTAAAACACTTTCTCACACCATGCAAGACATTATCAGCTCTGTCAATAAGTAAATATACTATATGTACCTATATTTCACACCTGAACACTGCTTGAACATACATACATGAATTTAAATTGCAAATTAGACTCAAAAACGTACAGTTGTGGGAGCATTCATTATTGCAAGGTTGTAGCCATATTGAAGAGTTCCTCCACAGGCTGCAGAAGCAACCATTAGCACCAATGTCAAAGAACTGCTCTGTTTATACAAACAGATAGATACATATTAGATTGTACACATTTGTCTTATCAAGTTGCCTATACATTTTCTAAAATCACAGCATTTCCTCTATTTGATTTGTTGATTTACTGTAACCTAATCCAAAACGCAGGAGAGATCATGTCAGAATGACATCAACAATATATGACAATATGACATTTGCAAAGGTTTCCTGATATTTCTACACAAAATGTAATCTGCACAATTAATTTTCTGTTGTTGGGCACATGTTTTCATCATCACTCTGATGAAGTAACAACATTATAGTGTAAAAAACTTAACAAGTAACAGTCCTGCACTAAATTCGTACTCAAGTAAAAATACAAAAGTTGAAGCATTAAATTAACTTAAAGTATTCATGATGCAGAATAACCCATTTCAAAATAATATATCTTCAATTACTTGATTATAATTAGTGATGCATTGATGTGTAATTTAATGCTATGCTCTTAAAAGCAGAGCATGTTCATTACTGTATGTATTGCTAGGTATTTAACATACAATAAAGCATCAACAGTTATTAGTTTACTTATATTGTTCATTAATAATATCTGCTGATTAACTTTAGCTGTCAGATAAATTAAGTGGAGTGAAAAGTAAAGTATAAAACATGTAAACATGAAATTAGCATATTCAAGTAAGGTACAAGTACTTGAGTAAATGTACTTTTACCACTGATGGTTGTTTTAATGTCACTTTGTCTGACATGTGTATAATATTACAAAATCAATAGATCTTCAAACAGCACGGCAATTTTTAGGAATTACACAGCTACCAAGTAATCCAGATTTTCTTCAAGAATTCCCTACTTGCTATCGAGTCCACAAACCAAACAAGCATCCGGGATTAAACTCTAAAGTAGATTCCTTATTGAAAAGTAGAATATGCTTATTTACCTTCTGTGCACCTGCAGACGACATTGTCATTTAAAGGACGTAGTTAAATGGTAAAAAAGAAAGAAAGAAGCGACTTGATGATATCAGATAACTAGCCACCACACAGCTCAACTCACTACCTAAACAACCATCCCCTATAACGCTAGCGCGAGCACGCGCTTAACGCGTGCGCGTGGCGGCCTCTTATGATTGGCTACAGTTGAGAAATCAACGCACAAATGGACAAACTTTGAGCTGACGTCTTACAAGCTTTCGATAAATGTCACAACAAGGACTGCATATGAGAGAGGGAAACATAGAGAACCAGAGCATGCGATTTTACAGAGAAGGTGGTGGTGGAATGGTTGCACCTGATGGCGAAATCTATGTAAACATCTCCAGGGAAAGACGAAATGTGATATGTAATGTTAAAACATATAGGAGGAGCTCAGATAGAAAGCAAACTATTAGGAATACGTAATTAAGTATGGGAAGAGGACCCAGAGAGTTACAGAGCAAGGAAAATGTTAGGAAAATAATGGAAAAGATGATTATAGAGAAAAACAGGATCCCACACTGCAGGCCCTGTACAAGTAGGTTCTGCAAGAGGAGGACGTGGACAGTGCAGCTCAGGGCTAAGAAGAAAAACCTATGACCGGGTGAAGCGACACTTTTACTGGCCTCTTATGAAAAGAGGCATTTCAGCTTTCATTAAGACCTGCCACGTATGTCAGCGGACTGGAAAACCAAATAAGACATTAAAGCCTGCGCCTCTGTATCCAATTCCCATTGCTGACCAACCGTTTGAACATCTGATCATTGACTGTGTTGGTCCCCTGCCACGCTCTAAAGCTGGTAGTAACTTTTTGTTCACAGTGATGCATCAGGCTACACACTATCCTGCTGCATATCCTCTCAGGAATATTACAACAAAGTCTGTGGTAAAGGCGCTGACTCAGTTTATATCTATTGTTGGCATCCCAAAGGTAATTCAGTCTGATCAGGGGTCTAACTTCTGTTCAAAGTTGTTCGCAGAGGTGTTGGGGCAGTTACGGGTTAAACATTCTAAGTCCAGCGCCTACCATGCGCCTTAGGAAAATAATGGAAAAGATGATTATAGAGAGGATGAAATTCTATATAAAAAGAAGAGGATTGTTTTTTCCTGACAAGAGTGGATTTAGGAAAGGGAAAGGAACAATGGATCCATTCATTTGTTTGGAGACAGAAATTAGAAATGGCCCAATTAATAACGAATAAAATATGTCAGTGTTCTTTAATGTGGAGAAAGCATGATATGGGAAGAGGGATGTATATGATTAAATTAGATAAAAAGGGAATAACCAGAAAAAAATTCTGTAGATAACAATTGTATTTGATAGATATAGGCATCAGGTCTGTGCAAATGCAACTTAGAAGAAGAAAAGGTTGAACTTGTTATCTGTCACTGCAAGAAGTATAACACATAGGAAAGTTAAAGAAGTAATTAAATAATTGTATGGAAGAAATATTGTATTTATTTAGCATTGAGGAAGGACAATATAAAGCCTTGGTTGAGTTTTTCAAAGAAACTGGATTAATAAAGATAATTCCGTTTAATACTGATGGAGTAGAGAACTCTGGCCTACACCCCAGTAGATGGCAGTAATACACCTTTAACGACAGTTGCCACCCACCACCAAATAAACAAAGAAGAACAAGAAGAACAAGAAGAAGAACAAGAAGAACAAGAATTTAGAGATGGAGATATGTCATATTATTTACTCAAATGTTGCCCTGAAATAATTAATAAAAAGCAAACTGGACTTTATTTTCTTACAGGTGGGGCCGAACAGGCTTGATCAATGTTGTTCAGCCACTTTGTTGCTCTCCTGTTTTAGTCAGCATGTTACTCCCAGCTCAAAATCCCAGTTGTTCCCCCAGTATTCAGCTGTATGGAAAGAACCAGTGGCACAAACCAAGAACCAGATAATGTAATGGTAATTTAAATACTAAAACTACACATGTATGTTTTTATTCTGACTTAAGTTATGAAATAAATGAAGCAAAAAGTACAATATTTTCCTATTTTGGACTGTAGAAATATAAAGCATCATGACAAGAAGGCTACTTCAAAATTGAATCCTACTTTTAAGTAAATGTCTGAACATGGAAACATTTTGTAACTTTTTACAGCTCTAGTCAATAAATGTGACATCAGTTGTGAATTATTCTGCGTCTACTTCAAATTTAATTAATAACTATATTTTTAACATCACAATTCATACCTAATGTGAAAATTAAACAACTGATTTGGAACGTAAATAAGGTTTCAGAGTGAGAAAGGTTAATAGGAGTGTGCTGATTTGAAAATAATAACAATCCACAATTAAAAGCCAGTACTATATTAATGTATGGAGTCGTGCAAGTTACTGTAAGTGTTGAGTTTAAAATCCTAAAATCTCCATCATTTTGTGCATCCGTTTATTGATAAATAAGATAACACCTTTATTGATTCCACACTGGGGAAACTGAATTGCTACAGCAGCTCAATAGTCAAAGAAGCAAGGAAGAAAAAGTGTTGGTGGAAGACAACAGCAGTGCATACTGTTACCGCCTGGCTCACGGCTGGCAACAAAAAGGGAGGCCACACTTCGATCTTCAACTCAAACCCTGGGTAAGGGACTTCCTTACGCAGCGGCTGTAACCTACATGCAGTTCAACATAAAACGAAGAGTCTGTATGATCGACGGGCAGAACGCCGGGAGTTTAGTGCTGGTGATCAAGTTCTGGCACTTTTGCCTTTGATTGGGTCACCTTTCTAGGCTAAGTTCTCTGGCCCTTATATCGTGACCAGAAAAGTGTCAGACCTAAACTACTTAATTTCAACCCCTGATCGAAGAAAGTCTGTGCAGCTCTGTCACATTAATTTGTTAAGCCCTACGTTACTCGTCCCCTTGTGCCAGGTCCCGGGTCTGGGGTTGCCTCTGTTGCTACAGTGGTTCCAGTTGGTCAGTCATCTCCACCTCCTGACCCAACAGAGGAATTTGAGGAAGAGTGTTATATGCCAGATGATGTCATGTTGAAAGGACGTCTTAACAACTCTGAATCACTTGCCAATCTAGAGGTAACATTGGACCATTTACCTGAACCGAACAGAACAGGTGAATCTGGTTAAAGGTTATCCCCGCTTGTTTTCTGACACCCCTTCTCATACTCATCTTCTGGAGCATGATATTGACGTGGGGGATGCCCAGCCAGTGAGGCAACACTTTAATCGTATGTCTCCAGACAAACGTGAACGTTTAGAGGAAGAGGTCAACTATATGCTGAAAAACAACATTGCTGAGCCATGTTCATCTAGTTGGTCCTCCCCATGTCTACTTGTTAAGAAGCCAGACGGAACATTTAGACCATGCACTGATTTCTGGAAGGTAAATCGGGTGACTAAGCCAGACTCTTTTCCACTCCCACGGATGGAAGACTGTGTGGACCAGGTTGGCTCTGCTAAGTTCGTCAGTAAGTTTGACCTTCTTAAAGGTTACTGGCAAGTTCCATTAACGGCCAGAGTTAGGGAGATGGCCAGTTTCGTCACGGCCAGTGGGTTGTATTCCTACACAGTTATGCCGTTTGGGTTACGTAATGCTCCGGCCACGTTCCAGCGCCTAATGAACAAGGTTGTGTCGGGGTTGGTTAGGTGTGCTGTGTACTTGGATGATGTGGTGATTTACAGTGACACTTGGGAGAATCATCTACAGCGCGTCAGAGCGTTGTTTGACCGTCTTGCCTGGGCTTGTCTACCCATTACCATCTAGCTAAGTGCGAGTTTGCTAAGGCAACAGTAACTTACCTGGGGAAGGTTGTGGGACAAGGGCGAGTGTGCCCAGTGAGAGCAAAGGTGTTGGCGGTGGATCAGTTTCCTGTTCCTACTACCAAGAAGGAACTGTCTCGTTTCTTGGGCATGGTGGGGTACTATCGTGGGTTCTGCAGGGACTTTTCCACAGTAGTTGCCCCACTGACTTCGCTTCTCAGCCAAAAGGTCAAGTTTGGGTGGTCTCTCGCTTGTCAAAAAGCCTTTGAGACTGTCAAGTTGATGTTGTGTTCTGCACCTGTCTTAGCAACCCCCCAGATGGACCAGCCGTTTTCCCTGTATGCGGATGCTAGCAAGGTGGGAGCTGGGGCTGTATTGATGCAGGATAATGGAAGTGGGGTTGACTGCCCGGTGAGTTTCTTTTCCAAGAAGTTCAACTCTCACCAGTTAAATTACTCCATCATCGAGAAAGAAGCACTGGCACTGATCTGGACGCTGAAGCATTTTGAGGTTTATGTGGGTGGTGGGGTAAGACCTTTGGTGGTATATACTGATCACAACCCCATAACCTTTCTCCACTCACTCCAGAACCCAAACCAGAGGCTGATGCGCTGGTGTCTTTTCCTTTAGCCATATCATTTAAATATACGTCATGTAAAAGGCACGGAAAATACAGTGGCTGATGCCATATCCCGGACGAGCCCCCATTTGTTACCGCCTGGCTCACGGCTGGCAACAAAAAGGGAGGCCACACTTCGATCTTCAACTCAAATCCTGTTTATTGTCAGGCCCCAAGCAATTCATGCAGGGACATCATCTTGTCTGTTAATGGTTAACCAGGGCCAGCTATCAATCAGAAATAAAAAAAAGATTAGCATCCCTTCTTTCCCATTTTGAATTGCGCTTCAGTTTTGTCACTATACCAACATTGTGACTATAATACAGTTTTTGTGGAGTTTGCTGTTGGAGACAATTCACACAATACAAGCATAAACAACAATGTTCTCACTCACAGCTGAAAGTGATAAAATAAAGTGTGCCTCCTGATCAATTTGTTTGGCTGCCTGGGTGTCCGCTTGAACAATAAACTGGACTGGACTGATCACACTCATGCACTCTATATAAAGGAACAGAGCAGACTCTTTCTGCTGAGGACACTGAGGTCTTTTGGTGAGGACCTTCTTTGACTCTATGTTGGCATCAGCCATCTTCTATGGAGTGATCTTCTGGAGCAGCAGCATCTCGACAGCTGACTGGAAGAGACTGAACAAACTCGTCAGGAAGGTCAGCAGCGTGCTGGGGTGTCCACTGGATATGGTGGAGGTGGTGGGAGACAGGAGGATGATGGCAAAGCTTTCATCCCTGATGGACACTCTGGCAGCTCTGTACAGCTCCTTCAGCCACCGGCTGATTCATCCCAGATGTGTGAAGGAGAGGTACCGCAAGCCCTTCCCTTCCTGCTGCTGTCAGGCTGCACAACCAGCTCTGCTCCCAGTAGACCACAAAACACTTAAAACCTGCGCAATATAAATACACTGTGCAATTATAGTGATCATCATTCTGTTTGTATACAATTTCAGTTATTGTGGATTCTATACAGTTTTGTATTACTGTTTTTGTATTGCTTATTTATAATACTTGTTTTGATCTTGTTTCTTTTTTACTATGTCTCTTGTTTGCACTTTACCTTCTGTTGCTGCAAATCCGTAAATGTCCCCGCTGCTGGACTAATAAAGGATTATCTTATCTTATCTTAAGCTCCTGACGGTAAACATAATGCTTTTACTTGTTAATGATTGTACCGAATTAAGACTCACCTGTTGTTACGGGAACCAGATCGCCAGGTGATGTGGTGGTTCATTTTTACACTGTGATGTTCTGCTTCTTCAGCTTCTATCTTTATCTTTGTAACCTGTCTTAGCTGCTCAATCAGTTTGACATCCTGGATCTCTCTAGAATCGATGTTATCCATTTTTCAAAAGAAATAGACAGTATATATCAGTGCAATTAGTAGCAATGTAGGCTCCACGCTAACTCCAAGGAGTAGCTGTGGGGAGGAAGCGGGGCTTAGCAAAGGGTAAATTTGAAGTTCAAGATGGGCTTTTGCTAATTCTGCCTGTTATAGCATCCAGACTAACAGCTTTTTCTTCCGACCGTCCAACACAGACAGCTTCACAAGCAACACAAATAAAAAATATGTCCACTTTGCTAATCTCTGTAACTCTTGTGTTGTCCTTTTGTTATCTTGATGATTAAAATGCCTGACAGAGTTTGTTTTGTTACACTAGTAGAAAGACTGAGTCACTAGTTTAGCCTTTAGCTTGCAGCAGTCCACAGCGAGGAGAGAACAAACGTAACGCCGTAGCACAGGAAGTTAATACTCAAAACCACAAACCCGCTGCCACCGGGTTACTCTTTTTATGAAATAGCAATTTGTAGTGTTAGTTGCTGGATTAAAACTATGTTTGAGAAGTCAATAAAGAAAGAGCATGCAGCGTCTTCTGGATAATTGTGGCTACTTTAATGCCTCCACAGTCAGTCAACTGAACACTGGCAATAAATGTTACACATCACCTCCTCATCACTCCAACAACCTTTCACATGGCATGTACTATAGGCAAGGTGCATCATAGTTATCTATCTAATTAAAGGAACAGAATGCAATGTCCATACACGTAGTAACCGTTAATTAAATTAGGTACATTGTTTCAATAAACCCGAGAAGGTAATCTTCTAAGTAAAACCTTCGCAAAAATAAATATAATTTGACCATACAAATACTGATTATACTGATTACATTATTATTATTATAACAATAGATGTATTATTTCCATGCGGTTATACATTATGTTAAAGTATTTCATTTAATTTTGCTATTTTTTTCGAGACATAAAAACTGCACTGCATAAATATATATATATATATATATATATATATATATATATATATATATATATATATATATATATATATATATTTTTTTTTTTAATAAGTCAGTGTGTTGCAATATGTCCTGTAAATGGATAAAAACAAGTTATTGAGCAGGAGGACACACACTCGCTTTCAGATTAAACTATCCTTGAATTAAATCACCTCATAAATAAAAACCATAATGAGATGACACCCCCTCCTCTCACCCCTCCCTCCCTGTCTCTAATTGGTCAGCGTCTGACAGGATTACACGGGTTTCCTCAATTGAACACAGTGAATTAGCTCGGACATCCTGTTAAAGACTCTCCTGCTTTCGGCCCAAAAAAAGAAAGATACAAAAAAAAAAAAAAACTCGACCACAATCAAATGTGTGTAAATGACTTTAGTCGAAAGGTCTGTGCTGTGATCACAGGATTAAATGTTTTCTGCGCGGATGGCCGCTGCAACACTAATGTGGTTTCTGAACACACGCCCGCATTTCGGAGAAGCTGCCCGTCAATTTACATTAGTTTAGACCGCAAATCATCATGATGACTCGGATTTTCTGGGATACAATTTTTCTCATAAGCGGTGAGTAACTCCTTTTGCAGGAAAAAAACGCTTTTTAATTTTTTTGTTGATGCCATATTCTGAAACATTTCTATAAATTGTGTTGATTATTATTACAATTCCTCAGTATTGTCCCCTGTTTGATTTATCAATTCACTGGATCACTTCTTGATTTGCAATAACAATTGGTACAATACTCCTAAATGTATTTATTTAATCGATGGTACTCCATATTAGTTTGATTAGATGTATTAGCCTTACTGTGCTTGATGGTGTTTTATGTATCCTCTACATAATTAAACTAAAGTGTTATTTTGAGTTATGTGTTATATTATTATGGTGTGAAAAACCGAGGAAAAAATCACCATATTTCTTAAAATGTAATTTGTGTACCTCCCTCTTTGACAACAAACCACCCTTCCTGTGTCTATGAGCAGGTTTCAATCTCTGGTTGTGATTGCGTGTCTTCACAGGACCTGCTGTGTGTATTTATAGAGCTTTGGTCTCATCCTTTTAGTGAATGCTTGACCCTGTTACTATTGTCGGCTAGTAGTTACTCAATGAGGCATCAATATCAAACAAGTCCCATGATAGCTGCACTGGGGCAGATTACTGGGACTAACCCTCAGGTTGTTCATCATATCGCAGAATATGTGACACCTGGTTGTCCTTATGTTGTAAGAAAGTTACAATCCAATAATATATATTTTTTATATTCCTATAGGTACTTTTAGTATGTCTGTGGTACTCAATGGTGAGTTCAGTGAGCTCTTTGGTACTTTTGTTATTATATTCCTGCAGGGATTTATTTCTATAAATAACAACTGTTTATTTCCCACTCTGCAGGTTCCCTCTTTACATTTGGAGCAGGACCAAGCAATTCAACGATTATTGAAACCAGCATTTCAATTGATACAAACTCCACTGATGCACCGAACTCAAGCAGCCCTGCGACAACCAGCAGCAGAAGCGCGACTACCACAACTATTGCACCCACTACAACAACCACCATCTCTTCAGTTAAAAGTAATTATCATACTGTCATGTTATGTCAAAAAGCAAGTGAAGGTCAGAGCTCATTGTCAAGCCATCTCCAGCAAAAACAAATAGCCTGTATTTCATATTCCCTACTCACTGCTCATCTACTCTCACTGCTGTGTTGCTTCTTAATCTGATGTTAGGTTCCTCCAGCGACTTGTTTTTATTTTTATGTTTGTTTAAATTGGGACCATATCATATGTTAAGAGCTGTTCATTCTACTCTCTCCAGGTTTCCTCTTTACATTTGGAGCAGGACCGAGCTTGATGCCATCCATTGATACAAACTCTACCGGTGCTTCGAACGTTTCAACAAGCAGCTCTACAACGACCAGCAGCAGAAGCACAACTACAACGACTACTACAACAACTACTATCCATCCAGTTAAAAGTAAGTCTCAGCACAGTCACCATAAAACAAATATTAGATAAAAACGTGTCCTCATTGCTGAAGTGAGAGCGGGCGCTCTCACTTCAGCCTTGGCACAACAGGAGTTCTCAACACTGTGAAGCTTCCAGTTGAGCTGCAGTGCATCAACACATGTAGACAGTGTGGCACTTATTGATAATTGATCCTCTGAGCGTGAGTTAGGGCAGAAATTGCGGTAAATTAAAAATGATGGGCAGTCTACTCTGCAATATCACAAAAGATGTGCCGATTGAATTATGACCTGAAAAGCATTTTACACGCCCTTAAAAGCTGGTTTCTGTCTCAATGTTCCTCTCGTTCCACTGCCAAAATCACATGGAAAGGGAGAGGGCTTGGTAGACAGATGCCTCAGGGACAACAGAGGGCTTTCACAGAGCCTGAAAGAAGGAGACAATACATGTAGGCTGCAATCCAAAAGGCCATTTACCGTTGGAATGGAGTGTGTGACGAAGGCTGTAATGCAGCGATCTGTCTGCATGTTCATCCTCCTTCCCACCCTGAATGCAACACTGTGCATCTGTTTCCACTGCTCGAGGAACACTGACTTTATTTTGAGTCACTTATGCAGGAATTTGTCTGACTGTACAACTTACGTGGAAGAAATGTCCTGTTTTTTTGAGGGGAGCGTGGGGGGGGGTTCTTTAATCGGAAATGATTGTTCTGTTGTTTTGTCAGAGTGAAAACTGAGATAGCTGCTTAAAAAAAGAGAGTCAGGTTTTAATTTCTGTCAAAGGGACCTGCATAATATTCAGGGTTGATTGACAGAGGTTTTTGTTTGTAGCGTCTCACCAGCACTTTTCTTGACTGTAATTGTCCCTCCCAGGTACAGTATAGATGAAAGCTACCACAAACCCACACGCAACTGGTAACACAAGGCTTCAGTCTACCGCTGGTGGCGTGGGTGTCAGCTTTAGGATTTAGTACATGTCGTTGTTTCAGGTCTCTGCAGGCTTAGGTTATTTTTAGATGATATTCACCTGTGTCATATTTTGTTTTCTGACTAAGTGCACTTGGATTATATTTGATAATGTAATACATGGTAGAATTCATGCTCTGAAGAAGGACTTGGTTGATGGTTTATAAAGTGTTCTACTTGTAGTTAACAACTGTACTGTCATTTCATGTAACCCACCTACACATTAGTCGATGGTTTCAGTGGGAACTATTAGTGATTTATGGTCTTTTAAAAACCTACGTACGTCTCTGACATGTCAACAATATTTCGTCTTCCAACCTCACAGAGTTTGTGGCCGCGGCTGTTCGGTCTCATTTTGATGACTGTCCAGACTCCCACCGCCATTTCTGCTTCCACGGCACATGCCGCTTCCTGATATTAGAGGAGACGCCTGCATGTGTGTAAGTCGTTACTGTCTTAAATATAAAATACCAACAGTGTTGAGTGTTGTCATTCACTTGACATGAAAGCTGATAGATTAAACTAAGCAGCTGCTATAGGTGAAGCTGTTCTCATAATGAAATCGAAGAGACTGCACTGTAAAGTTATAGTAATGGCACCATTTCACATACGTGAAAGAATATTTTTCACCCATTTTATCATTTGCACTACAATTATCTTTTTGTAATTTTTACATTTTAAAGGACTCTGTCCTTTTATTTTGGACTGGATTTTGCTGAGCAATCCTCCAAAAGAGACATTAGTGAGATTTTATAATCTAAAGCTATTTTTGACAGTAACCAGTGCCAGAAGGCTGGAATTGTTGTAATTGCGATCTCCGTGTTTCTGGAGAAGCCGCATACAAGCAAGGAGAAAAATTAATCATGGACACCTTCTTTCACAAGTCATTGTTTTATTTTCTAAATGATTCATACAGAAATCAGGAACCGTGTGACATCACATCCATGTTTGAGTAGGTTCAACTGACTCCTTAAATCATTGCAATATATTTAGTCTTCAATATAAACAGATGACTGTTGTCATAAATATATAATGCATATCTAGACATTCTTGGCCCAAGTTAATTTGCAGTGTGCTTGAGTGAAACGGCTCCCCTTGGTTTTTCACTGGACTCTTTTATCTGTGGATCTTTTATTTAATCAACTGGAAAAGTAAACTCAAATTAAAGCAGTTCTATTTCTCAGATACATGACATCAACATAGTTAGACTGATATTAGAGAGAATATAATAACATTGCATGTTTACAAACAAACCAGAAGTGTTGGGACTTCCCTTCTCAAACAATACTACTGTGGTTTGAGCTACTAAAATATATGAATTGCTAATTTTACATTTTTTCTAATACTTTGCTGGCCAAATGTTATTTTCCCTCCTTGTTACAGGTGTCATGCAGGCTTTATTGGGATGAGGTGTGAGCATGCAGACTTGCTTGCTGTCGTAGCAACTAATCACAGACAACATACACTTGCCACACTGCTGGTGTTGTGTGTGATTGGGTGTGTTCTCATCATGCTGTTGTGTACACTTTTACAGTGAGTAACAGATTATGGCATATCTTTATATTTTACCAAATATAATCCATGCAGGAACAGTCATGCAACAATATGAGACAAGTACATTGTTCATCTAAAGGATGAAGTGATGAAGTGCGTGAGTCTTCTCTTGTGCAGCTGCTGGTGGAGGCAGGACTGTCGCCGGCGGAACCACAGACATCACTACATCCCAGAGAAGCACGGAGCATCCTGCCATCCTTCTGAGAGTGGTACTATATTTATGATATACACATTAAGGTGTAAGGCTAGTTTATAATTTACTGGTTGTCAGAAAATCTCGCAGGAAAAATCTAAAAGTATTTCTCAATACTTTCCAACTTCCCTGGTCTTTCTCTCAGTGCCAAGACCATTTGATCCCAATGGAGATGTAACTCTCAAGAAACAGGTTACAAATATATTGTTTCATTATTTAAAAACAGACTTACTCTAAACGTTACTTAAACGGGAGTAAATAGTGCATGTGTTGGGGACTATTTTTAGCTGCGGATTAATCCATATGTAATGCGCTAGTGAGTATTTACAGCAGCAGGGCGATGAATGTGGGATTTATTCAAAATAAACTACACTGCACATTTTTTATAATCATAAGGAAGGAATGTATAACAATGCTCGTGTAATTGTGGATCTAATTTATGAGTTTTCTTCATAATGTGTTGGAGAACAAATGAAGCTCTATGTGTTGGCTACACAGAGACAGATGATTTTTGTTGACAATAATAGAAATCTATAATATTGTTAGCTCTGTTCTTAAAAGGCTTTGTGGTTCTTACGGAAAACCACAAACGTACCTGTTTATTATTTCTCTTTCAGTGGTTTGAAAAGACATCTTGCTGGAAAAACTCGTCAGGATTGCATCCAAAGAGGTACACGTGTTCAGATCAAGCAGCCCTGGCAAATGGCAAAGAAACATTATGGTCCACCAACTTGGGACTTTGGACCAAAAGCACTGTGGGGACTTATTTACTTCACTCTGTGATTCTGTGGAAACGCACACAGAACAGTTGGTCTGAAGCTCTGAGAATGAAGCTGCCTCCAAATCCTCCACAGGAAGAGCGGTGTGTGTCCTGATTATTGGTTATGGCTAACCTGGAAGACACAAGAAATTCTATCTGAGGCCATTAATCATCCTGCGGGATCTGCGGGACAACAATCGTTCATTTAAGTCGGAAGACCCCAATTCCTATTTTGTCTTTTAGTAACTTTGAACACTTTTCATCAGAACTCTACAAGCACACATGACATTTCTAAGAAATGATGGTGGGGGTAAACTGATGCTATAAACAAGTTTTAGTGTCTGTTTTTAAAGAAGGAACTCACTTCACGCGATAGGAGTAGGAATTGTTATATGGACGGACTGGATTACAATCCATGGACTCAATCAATAATTGAACACACACAACTTCAAATTGATCCAATATGGTTTTGATGATTTGATGTCTCCAGTGTTGCTACTGAAGCTGAAATATGTGTCAGTTTAATTGTTTTATTCCTGAGCTGTATTTGAACGTGTTCATGCATCAGAGGTGTTTTGATTTGCAAGCTATAACTGTATTGACACATACACATTATTCCACAGTCCTATTGTATTGTTTCACTTTTCTGCAAGCTACGCTCACTGTTCATACAACAACTGCACTTATTGTATAATGTAGACACTTGAAAAGTGACCACATAATGAGAGATGCCAAATACACTTTCTAACTTTGCCTGAATGAGCACTGAAGGGAAGAGGCACGCAGTTTGTACACATCCACCGAAGCATGCATGCTCTAAAATCACAATTTATATTTTTAAAGAACACAAAACACTTTAAATGTCAAGAGTGGTGTGTTATAGCATTGCGTCCGCTTTGAATTTAAACACTTTTTAAAGAGAGAAAACACCTCTGAGGGTTAATTTAAAACATAATATTTAATAATAATGAATAATCTTAATAATAATCGGTGAGGGAATACAAAATAATGAATGCAAATTGACTGGGATATAAAGTGTGCATGTGTTTTTTGAGATAAGATTGAACAAAAAAAGATGTAAAATGATTGTGATGGTATTTATATGCCAAAAAGACTCGGAGGGATGATACACTTGTCTTTGTTTACAGTATGTGAAGATATTTACATTCAGGATATGTTTTTGTTTGCTCTTATGTGTATGTATCTTATGTAAATATCTTGAAGAAGCTGAAATATTAAATGTGTATATAAATTATGGTGGCAATATGAAATCCTCTAAAAAGGGTGACCTTCTCATGCATTAACTTTTACTTTGCCAGATTTATGTTTTCACAGGTGGAAAGCCTTTACAATTTGTGTTTGTTTTCCAATGATAAATTAAAAATGAAAGTGCGTAGGTGTGCATATTTTGTATTTATTTATGTGCTTATTAACTGCTTCTCTGTCTTTTGAGTCCGTTACCAGATTCATTGCGTGACCTTCTTTTCACTTCTGAAGCTCTTTTCTTTTTTTCTTTCTCTCTCTTCAAATACCCCGATTTTCTGTCTCTCTGCTCCTCTATTTTTCTCTTTCACTGAATATTTCAAGACACAGAAATGGCAACTCTGATCCTGGGGCACAACTGCAACAAAGAGCCGAACTCTTGAGTGCTTTTATAGCTGAAGGAACTGTTTTTATGTCTTCCATATTGCCATTCAGTTTATGTATTTGTCTTTTTGAGTTAACAGAATCTACACCTATTCATGTTAAAGCCTTTGTTCAATGTGCAGGACTGCGCAACATACATCTTGTTATTTAAAATGTCCATTGTATGTCATTTGGTTGAGGTCTTCCCTCTGGACATGCTGCATCTCCTTCTGCGCTTTCCCTTTTGCTCTCTGCACGAGGAGCTTCGTTTTGATTTACAATCCCATTATGTCTGCAATAGGATTTCTGTGGAGCTCTTCAGAGCCGTCTGGCTGAGCTACTAAACCAGCTTTGAATTAAGCAGCTCTTGTGGGCGCTGCCCTAAAGATGCACAATAGCCTTTAACATACA
The DNA here is from genome assembly GCF_910589615.1 of Taurulus bubalis. Taxonomy (NCBI): domain Eukaryota; kingdom Metazoa; phylum Chordata; class Actinopteri; order Perciformes; family Cottidae; genus Taurulus; species Taurulus bubalis. The sequence goes on along the minus strand of NC_136593.1, from coordinate 13,658,214 downwards.
AAGCAGAGCAAGGGGAAACAAATTAAATCAACCGGGAAAGAAAAGTAAAGAAAAATCAAAGACTTTCAATCAAAACGTGTAAAACTCTTTGTTGATTCACATGTTGTGACACAAAGTGGAAGGATGTGTTGTCAACATCAGGAAATTCTCTTGAACTCTTTAAATCTGATTTGGACACGCGTCAATCCCTATTTCCCATAAGTGGCTGGAACTCCGCTTTGAATTGCAATGACATTCTGGTCTTTTTCCTCGGCTTCCTCTTCTGTCCCTTTTGATCCTCAGCCCAACATTCCCAGTATCTGCCTCTGACCAGATGGTTTGAAATAAGAGTATTTACAAAGGTATTAGGGCTAAGCAACCCTGCCTTGTTCTCTTTGCTGCTAAGCACTGACACGAATCACGACGAAAGCTCAGAACTTCAGTTAAAGGGTCAGTTCACCCAAATCGCATGGAAAGGTCATTTTACATTGGGAGCTGATCCTCAAGGGCAGCTCAACTTACTTCAGTACATGCAGCAGGAATGTGATGTCATATTTGTATTCATTATTTGCAAATTGATGACTTAAGTTTGCATATGTTTACAGAGTTTTACATCCATTATATTTTCTCGACAATATGAGGCTTCAGCAGTTGATATCGTCCAGTAACAGCTTTAGGAGGACAATCTTCCCTCTTTGTGTTTCCGCTGGACAGTGTTTACTTGCTGAGTTGCTGTTGAGAGGAATTTCATTCTAAAAAAAACTAGTTTGACTACCTCAGGCAACTAAAGCCTTATTTAGCGAGAGCTGACCTGTATTTTATTATTTTGTATAAAGAACGAGGACTGAACGTTGTCGACCATTGTCGAGGGGACCTTTTCAGGGCCAGTATGGATGAACAATTAAATTAGCCAATAATAATACTATATTATTTTAAGACAGATTAAAAAAAAAATCAAGTGATCTTGTCCTTAAAAGTTGAATTTATATTATAGTTTTAAACCACTAATTATGACAACCTCCCTGTTCCTTTGAGCTGGGATAAGGAATGTACAAGCAAACAGGGTAGAGATATTTAATCTCATTGATTTAAAAAAATATATATAGTCATTTGACCTTTTGATAAAAAGTGCAAAATAATAATTTCTGGAGACCTTTTGTGAAAACGTGGACAGGTCTGCAGCCACAAATGTCTCATTAACTGCACCAGTCAATATTAATTGAATGAAAGGCTGGAAAAAGACAGATTGGTGACAAATTAAGTGCTAATCATGAAATTACAACAGCCATGGTTTCCCCATCTCTCTACCCCCTCATTTGCTGTTACCTCTCTACTATCCACTTGTACTGGAAGTATAAAATACCACAAAACTATTGAAGAATAACAACCAAAGGTCCTGAATAAATTAGAAGACCATCAAACAAATGCCTCCACACCGGAAGTTTCATCTGTTCCCTTAAACTAAGGCGTCACCACAAAGCAATACAACACTGTTCAGAGTGATCTATGTTGAAACATGTCTATCCTGATGAGTCGTCTCTTTTCAGGGTAGCACCCATCCATGTAGCACCGGGGGTGACTGAATGATTTGATGAGTAGGACAAGTATGTGAATCATATGCTATGACCTCAGGAGCCACCAAATCTCAACTCTTGCCTAATGTTTTACACTACACGGCTGTGATTCAGATTTTTGCGCTTTTTGTAAAAGGTGTTTTTTTTAACAAATCTTCTGTTAGTGCTTGAAATGTATTAGCACTGAATATTGTAGTGTTTTTAAATATCCACTTTGTCTCAAAACCCTTTAATGTTGCCATCAAATGAAAACATTGAAAGGTGCAGTTCTAAGACAAACTCAACAATTGATATGCGTTACTCCCAATTTATTTACAGTAAAAGAGCATTATAATTACACAGTTTTTATATCATTGTCAGAATACTATAATTTCTAACTTTGATACAATACCTGAAAAAAATCCATATTTGATTGCATTTTATTGTCAATATCAACAACATTGAGAGCAAGGAGTTTTAGATCAATATAACAAATCTATATTGTGACAATGACATTTTAAATATCGCTAAATCCATATTCTTGACAACAGTAGCCAGGAGTATTTAAATAAAGCTCTAAAGTGGTTGACAGCCCACTCAGGTCAACATGACTACATCCCAGAAATGAGTTCAGTAACTAAACCAGTCAGGCTAAGTAGCTTTTGAGTCCATGGCCCAATCCCAGTGTCCCCCCTCCGGCCTCAAACCCTGAACCATCGGGGACTCACCGACGTCACCCGTTAAGAGGTTGACAGGCTGGAAGGACTTGAAATGCTGTAAATATAAGTGGGACAGCACTTTGCATATTGTGTCCAATTGTGGGTATTTATTTTATACGTTTTACTCCCTAATTTGAACGTCTTCCAGGCTCTTTCCTCACGAGAGGAGAGGTAGTTTCAAATAATCTACTTACTCGTTTTTGTCAAATGTTAATGTCTGAATTTAAATGTTTGATGAATGTAAATCTGTGTAATATAATCTCTGCTTGCATTCCTCTCATTTTATGTGTTTTTATAATTCCATCTTTAATCCTTAATGTTGTTAAGGCTGAAAACCCACGTGCCGTCCTCTTTGTTTTTTTTACATCTCCATGCTTCCACTGGTAACTGTGTTTAACGTCTGAAATGTGGGTAATTCCCTTGTCAGCATCTAATGCTGATTTAAGGAAAGGGTTCATAAAGGGCTCAACATGTCTGCCAGAGAGCCCTCAAACACTCGACAATTTGACAGTGGGACAGCCCTAAACCCACACGGACTTTGTCAAAGTCTGTGAGTCCCTGAGGGTGGAGATTGGCATTGAGCCAATGACTGTTTGGCATTAGTGCATGTGCTGCTGAAGCAGTGACGGCAGCTCCTCCAGGGAGCGGAGCCGATGCTCTTGAGGAACGTCAGGTTGGTTATGCTTGTTGTGTCTGTCTAAAAGAAACCCGTGGATGCCCATAGACCTAGAGGCGAGGTAATCGTTCACATAGTGGTCCCCAATATGAGCTACATTAGCTGCTACTACTCCACATTTCTGCAGTGCCTGATCAAAGATGGCTGGACTCGGCTTTGCTACTCCTGCTTCCTCTGATGTAATCAAAAACCTGAAGTGAGACAGCAGCCCACAAACGCGTAAAATCTCTTCTAAGCGGCTGTCAAAGTTTGATACCACACCCAGCTTCAGTCCTAGAGAAGAACATCTCTCCAGGGTCTTCTTTGAGTCTGGAAATACCTAAAACAAAGCGACAAACAATTGTAAATTTACATTTTCTGTGCTTCTTCATTCACTGCAGTAAACATTAATATAAAAAGCAAACATTGGTAGTAATGCACAACAAAATGCTTTACAAAAAGACAATTTTAAAACACAACCAACGAATCGTTTGACAATTACTGTAATCGTAAATAAGTTGTTAGTTTCAAAAGTAATTACTTATTCATTAATTATTATTTATTTTGTGTGTATGCTGCATGCCATCTGTAATTTACCTCCCAGTTCTCTGCACTGCAGAAGTTATGATACAGGTTGTGAGCCATTGTATTTAGCAGGGCTGGGTCCTTTACCCTGCACTGGCAGAAAGTGTCCCGCACCACCATCATCCACCAAGACCGTCCATCCAGGCCCTGAGTGATGCCATAGTTTGGGTATCTGCTGGAATGATGTCGATATGCCTGGAGGAAAGCAGCTTCAACCTCCACAGGGCTGAGGTTCAAGCCCACTCGTTCAGCCTCTTTGCAATACTGCTCTCCCACAGATGCACGCACCTTCAGCAGTGTGTCTTTCACATCCCATATCACCCAGCGCAGAGTAGCTCGCATTACACCTGGAGGTAACACCACAGACCACAGACCAGATTAGTGTCAAAGCAAAAACAAATCAAATTATTCCTCACTGGGTTATTTCGATGGAAGTGATTTAGATAAAAGCCTGTGTGTAAAATTGTTGATTGGTCACTATATAGTATCAAATATCTGTAATTGTCATTTTAAATGTTGTCCAACTTTCTAGTGTTAATCAAATTCTACATAGTGAAGTCAAATTATCACAATTTAACAAGAGACCTTTTTCAAGGCCAACTAGGAAAAGCAAAGCTGATACTACATTAAGTACCAATACAAATAACGGTGTAAATTGTCCTTCTATAAAAAGTGCTATATAATCAGGTATCTTAAAGTGACACTGAACAAAATGATCCAACTGTAAGCTTAATTATATGACTGTACTGTGATGAAACATCAATGCTGGTGTTAATATTGACAATTCTAACCAAATTCATTGGATAAATCGGCATTTCATGGGTTGAAAATGGCTCAACACGCCATCTGCTGTTTTAAATTAACCTTGAACCTTACATGGCCAAAGCTGAGATAGAGTTGACCGGTTGGGACTTATGCATGTCATAACATGTAATAAAAGGTCAGGAGATGTCACTGAGAAACTCCACACCTCGTCTTAGCCCTTTATTCTTTTCCCCATTTACCTGTGAGCGAGATAGGCTCGGATCTAGAGTTGCACATTAAGTGAAAACACCTGCGTGTCTGGACCATTCCTTTTTAGTGGTTTTAAGGATGTCTGTTTAACCCAGGTGTCCTAGTAATATTAGTCTGACGGTAAACCAACACCCTGAAAATGAAGCAGCTGCAAGTAATTCAGCCACCATACATATCATTTACACCTGTGGTGTTTTACTACAGTCTTTGACCCCTACCGGCCATTCACGACACTTGGTGCTCTGGTTTAAATGGAAATGTCTTGCTGTTGTGACTGAACTGACAGTGAACCATGCAACCCTGAGCTATGCAGACGTGACAGGACGTCACAGGTTCATTGTTACACACACTGGTGCTACGACTTGATTGACTTGACTAGCTCACATTGTATTCGTTACGGGAGGCATTGTAGCTACTTGTCGGCCTTTCCTGCAGAGAAAGCTGTCAGAAAGGTAACATTATTCAAGCAAACAACACTACGAAGGTTTTGAGGGTTAATACGTAGCGTTAAAGTTACCGAAGTCAAATCTTCAGAACTGTCAACGGTTGTGTCGTAAACCAGCTTCCTCGCGAGCCTGTTGTCTTCTTCTTCGCTGGTTTTCTTTACGGCAGCTGTTACCGTCGTCTGCAGTGGTCTGGAGTTTTAGCTCTTTCAGTGTCATTTCCACAGTTTATTCTCCTAGCAACCCTCCCCAAAATTAGTCAATTAAATTCCTCTCCTATTCCAACCAAACACATATTTCCGCTAATTGTTATCCCGGTGATTGCTTGTATGTGGTTTGTTGTGCAGTAGTAGTAGTAGTAGCGTTGCCTTTATACATCCAGGCCAGCAGGCGACAGTATGTTAAAAAAGTAACCATCAAAACGTAAATCTACCAAAGACGTACGCATGCGCGAAGGTTACCGTGCATGCTTTCAAGTGGAGCAAATGCAACCGAAAACAAACTCCAACCCATGAGAAGTATCAAAGAAGTAACCTCGCTAACCTTATATCGTTACACTTGTTCAAGAATCAGGGACGACCTGATGTCACTGACGTAATGGCAACTTCAGCTATTCGGATGTTTCGTGGGTTAGAGGGTCTGTTTTGTGTGTACAAACCCTCTGGTGTCCACTGGAAACTCGTTCGGGATAGCATTGAGACAAATCTTCTTAAAGGTGAGGACAACATATCTTGAAATTGTATCAAACACTTGCAATTAAATGCATTTGTCTGCTGTTGGGCATGACACCGTTAATGTGCAGATTAACATTTGACAACAAGACACTCAGCATTATCTTTAACCTTGGATTCCATATAAATCACTGTATCCTGACCTCTGCATGTGTCCTCTTGCAGCTTTAAATGCTACACCGTGCCAGCCACTTCCTCAAGGGGTCCGCTTCTTGGCGCAACCAGTCAGTCAGACTGAAGCATCCAAGGGACTCACACTGTCTGCAGCCTCTGTGCCAGTACTGTCCAAGCATCCTCTGGGTATGTGTGTCAACCTCTCTGCATTCTAGTTTCATCTCCTGGGTCACCTGCTTATTGTCCAAACACAACACCACACACGCCTTCTTATGTAATGCAGTCCGCCCTCAAAACTCAAATAATTATAGTGCAAACAATGTTAAATGCACTCATACATACAATTTATGCGTTTTTACTACATCAAAAAATCATGACTTGGTTTATATTATCTTGTCTGGTGAGCCAACGTCACTGTCATTATTACAATGAAGACATACAGGAATATATTCATAATTTATTGATTGAGTCAATTCACTGCAAGGCCATCATGCAACTGTTTGAGTAGCCAAACAAAATGAACACCCCCTGCTCCTAAACTGAGGACAACATTTTTGTTCAACCGTTAACAATACTGGTTGAGCAAGGGGCCAAGTCAAAATAAAATATTTTTTATCAAGGACATGAACTGTTTGTTTCTTCTCACGCAATATTGCACATTAGTTACTGTTGTGAAAATGAAATGTAGTTGTAACTTTCCCAAACGGCACTTATTTTTTGCAGCTAAATTATTTAGATTAATAAACTAACTGATGTCTGTGCACATTGACTGTATTTAAGTGAATAAAATGTGTTTCCTCTGTGTTTTAGTGACTGGACCTGAATTCCAAAATATTAGAGTTGGAGTAGGCCATCGCCTGGATGCTTTCTCTTCTGGTGTTCTTGGTACGATTTTACAGCTGATCGCAAGAGAAAACATGTTTTTCCAGACCATTTTTTTTTTTATTTATTTACAAAGTCTTTCAGAATAGTCACACCGTTTTTTTCATACCTTTTAGTTCTTGCTGTCGGAAATGGAAACAAGGCTCTGAATGATCTCTACAGAACACGAGTCACAAGGGTAATTTTACTTTTCTGCTGGTTTTACCTCAGATGCAATGAAAATACATTATACACATGTTTAATGATGTTTGGATGTTACAGGATTACACTTTGGAGGGTGAATTTGGGACTGCAACAGATGATTTCTCTCACAAAGGCAGAGTTGTGGAAAGATCCACGTACGGTATGATAGCTTACATTTTCCCTGTATTTTTTTCAGTTTCAACAGTTTATTCTGTTTATATAACACTGTTTTTGATCATTACAATTGAGATAAAGTATTGTATCTAAAGCAACACAATGACTTTACCTGAAATAATTGTTTCCGTTAGCTCACTACTGATATTGAATAATATTGTGTCATAGCCATTTGCTCTGTTATATTTTTCCTGTAAATAATTGCATTATTTGTTTATTTTCAGTTGGTGTATATCTAGCATATGAGTATTTGCTACATTTACATCTTTGAAATGGAGGACACTTCATTTCTTAATCACTGGCTAAACACAGTTTAAGATCACTTTATCAGTTAATGTTCCTTTTACTGTTTCTCACCCTTAAATGTTGTGTTCAATAGGTCACATCACACAAGATAAACTGGACAGAGTCTTGGCGATGCTGGAAGGAGCCAATCAGAAGGCCTTGTTAATGTAACTAAACTTAATTTTTTTTAACATTTCTATAAACATACATTTAATAATATGTATTGCTCTTAAATTCCTTCCTATTTGACAGTTATTCCCTGTTCGTTACTTTTGAATCAGACCCTAAGCACATATGATCAGTCCATAAAGTTATTTCAGCAGAGCCACAGTAAAGTGCTTAATTATTATTTGTATGCAGGTAGATGACTCTAGATGTGTTTTTTTTATTTTTTGTATCAAGGTATTCCAACGTTGACATGCGCTCACAGGAAGCCTATGAGATGGCTGTGCACGGTTTACTGGGTCCAGATGGGAAATCACAGCCTATTTTGACAGGCTTGCGTTGCGTTCGCTTCCAGCCCCCCAACTTCACTTTAGGTAAATAATCTTCAATTCAACACACTCGAAACCTCATTTCAAAATTTGAAATATGAAGATGATCAGGACTACTTACTGATTTATTTATCTTTCTTTCTTCTTACAGAGGTGCAGTGTTTAAATGAAACTCAGAAATATTTGTGCAAAGTTGTGCATGAGATAGGACTCGAGCTGCGCAGCACGGCAGCGTGTAAAGGAGTTAGACGGACCAGAGACGGACCCTTCACCCTGCAGAATGCTCTGATCCATCACCACTGGACCGCTTCGGATGTTATACAGGCCGTCGGACAATACCACTCTCAAAAAAACACACAGATCAAGAACCCAGCTTTTCAACCATCAGAAGGGAGTACGATGATAAAATGAAACCAGGCCAAAGCAGCAGAAGTCGAGTTAAATAACTTGTTGCTGTGAGGAACAGTTAATACAAGTAACAGAACGGCTCTACGGTGACTCTTATGAGCCTGAACTTCAGTTGGAAAAGAGATGTGAAAGAACACAGATCCTCATTATTCAATGTTGTGGTTTTATATGGAAACTTCCACAAAGACACTTACTGCATCTCGTATATGAATATTCCTTTGTTATGTAGGTTCAATGTTACAATGTTGTGCAGGTAATATTAACGTAATCCTAAAATCATATTATGACACCGTTTGTTTTTGATGAAATTAAAAAAGAATTTTACCAACATTTTTAACTTTGATAGTTTGAGTTCATGTCAGTGTCTATAAACAATACATCACACTGTGAATTAGTACAAAGTGGCTTTTGTATGACAAGTAAAGTGAAATACTCTCATAATGCACTCTTGAATGTCTGTAGATCAGGGGTTCTTAACCTTTTTAACCTCGGGGCCCAACTTTTCAAGTACAAAGTGCCCCGGGGCCCATTCAAATATTAACACTGTATTGGTTTAATAAGTAATTGATCACACTCTTGGTTTGATTTGTATTCATTAACTAAATCAAATCTACCTACAGTTCAACAAGCAAAAACTTTGTCAAATAAATGACATGATACAATGTGATCATCACAAAGACATTTATTGATCATGTGTATGTCAACCTGCACAGACAACAAGTCATGGAACAAATCAAGCTAATACAATAACTCATTTAAAGGCTCAAGTCAGGCATATTAACACAAAATAACTAATAATTCAAAATTCCACGCAATTCCAAATACTAATTTTCAAATGAAATAAACTAAATAACATTTTAATAAAGTGCAAATTAAAATATAGCCTTATGATGTGCATGATTGGTCACAGGAGTGTGATCGCACCTGGTATGTTATGCTCTACTACTTCTGCCTTGCACATGTTGTTGAAGTTGGCAAGCTCAGCTAACCGTTAGCAGAAGTCCGGATTTTCAATGCCTTGTCCGGCGCAGCATCAAGCCGGACGCTTATTTGTCCTCCTTTTTTGCAAACCTACAAACTTGTCACCTTTCAGCGAAATTCGCCGTTTTGAAATCAAAATATGTGAACTGGCTGGCCAGCGTTTCTGAGATTGGAGTGAGACACGGAGAAAATCTGATGTTGTGATCTTCGTAATAGAAGATCTTTGATGTGTCGAGTCTTGGCCAGTCAGCGTTAAGATGTCTACAGCGGCAGTTTCTCAATACGCGTTCTTCTCTGTACTTGATGAGAAAACACACAACTGAAAGTTGACGTTCTCTGAATACTACTGTTGTTGAGTCACAACATGTACTTTTAGGATGTTTTCAGGCGAGAAGTTAGTTGTTTAAGCATCAAATCTGTGGTTGGTTAGTTAAGAATGAATTCCTCGGGCCGTCAGCGCTCGGCTGCCCGCTGAGAGCAGCCTGATCTCGGCAGGACTTTTTGAAATGATCCGCTGGCTCCGATTTCTCCGTAGCATGAGATATAATTCTGTTTTAAGGGTCTAACGAGCAATCTTTATTAGTTTATTATTTATTCACAGTACAGTTACATCAGTTTGACAGAGGGAAAGGTTCAATTTAAGATTTTAATTGAACTTTTACTTTGAACTACAGTGGTGTCTTATTACTTTTTACCAAATGCATTGCAATTATATACAAATATATAAGTATATATATATATATAAAAACACATTTAAAAAACATTAATTCATTGTTAATTACAATTAATAATTACATGTAAATAACTTTACATATACATATATATATATATAAAACATGAATTAATTGATAAAGCTGGGTATGCTCCAAGGAGATCAATTACAGTAAAAAGGGCTCATATCCCCTCTCTTCACACTTAATAAAATCAAACTGCACCCCTCCTATGCAATTATTCACAGCCTCACAAAATACCGCATAGTGTCCTCCTTTTTGGTGTTAGCCTAGACAGCTTTTTGACTTGTCTACAGGGGCCATGTGCTAGGGATTGGTTGCTTCTGTCTTGCTCCCCTACTTGACCAATCCTGTTTAACAATGAGGTTCGGACAGCCACAGCTCATTTGCATATAAGGACACAGAAATACAGGCATAAATAAATGAAGAAATACATACGAACACATAAATACAGACAGAAATAAATGAAGAAATACAGAAATGTAGAAATATATTTAGTTAATGATGTCCTGTTTAGGTATCAACTTATATGTATTTATTCCTGTATTTATTTATACATTTATTTAAGCATTTATTTATTCCTGTATTTATTTATTTATACATTTATTTAAGCATTTATGTATTCCTGTATTTATTTATACATTTATTTATTTATTACTGTATTTATTCCTGCATTTATTTATTTATAACGTTTTTATACTTAAGGCATTTTCTGTCCTCCATACACCTGGTGAAAAACGGGACATTTTTGGCGGCCCTCTAGGTGGCGCTTCCGGCCCAATGGTGGGCCGCGGCCCTATGGTTAAGAATCACTGCTGTAGATGACACGATACACATATTTGATCAGCACCAGAAGTGAGTGTCTCTTTAAAACAAAGTAACATTTCAAAGATAACCAGCTAGATAGCTTTACTGGCAACATCCAGCATGGATGGTGTCACATTAGTAACAATGCATTTTATGTCTGTAATTTTCCCGTAACTTTTAGGTTGTTTCCTGAAAAGAACTTGAACTGAAATGTGATATTAATTGTGGGGAAATAGGATATTCCTTGAAAATGGTAAAGATGAATGAATTCATAGTTATATGTGTTTCTATATCGTCGATAACGCAACTTCACACGTTTTCTTATGTTGAACAAAGTTACAATGTCTCCATGTTCCAGTCTAAAACTGAATTATATGATATTGGATTTGGTGTAATTGTCTGTGTCCTCCGATGATGTTGGAAGATTCTCTCAGCAAATTTGTTTCCAACAAAAGCTCCTTTGGGATGTTATGAGGTTATTCCAGTGACGCCATTGTTGTCATGCTCTTCATACCATTGAAGGACGTGTTGTTCCTGCGGGAACACTGTTGTCTTTGTCTGGAAACACTCAACTTTCACGAGGACACAAATGAACTTTGTAAGCACCCAGTTGTAATCTGGAGGTTTATTAGCATGAGGCATGACATTATAACAATTTGATATGAGGCATTAAGTCACAGGCAAATACACAAACATAATACAACATAATTTACATGTATGTTTAAAGCCTGATGGTTATTTTACTGTCACTGTCTAATTACAGATGTATATGTGGTGGTGGTGGTGGTGGTTACAGCTGCTGCTGAGAGGACCCTCTTTTACAGTGAGATCACTCGTGAAGGGGATTTGGGAATATTTCATGTGAATTTTGTATGTCTCTGCAACTGCTGCTAAATTTAGAATCGGAAAAATCCACAAATGAGCCGCACCGATATTTAAGCCCCACGGGTCAAAGTTGAGAAAAAAAAGTACCGACTTATAACCCGAATTTTACGGTACACATCAAAACATATCAAGCTCATCTGTAAATGCTCCATTTAATATATTTTATGGCACTACAGTAATATCTTACTCTTACATTCTTCAACAATGTACCCCCAATTGAAATATGTTTTTTGACCAGTGCAAAACATATATATTTGTAAGTAACATTTCAAAAATACATTTGACTTACCCCTGCAGTACCCCAGTTGAAAACACTGCTCCAAATCAATAATGTACTTTTACCGCTTGGTAGAAATAACAAGACAGCTAACAGTGATTGTGAAAAATAAATTTAACTTGCATACATTAACCCAATGTGTAACATAGTTGACTCCAAAATGGTTGGAGTTCCAGTTTTAGTTGTGATGTACATACAAACTCTCTGCCAGTGCAGGATTTCTCCACTTCAGTAAGTTCTCATCTTGTTCAGCAACATCTTGATGTTTTTGGTTGGGGCTCTTTGTGTAACACCATGGTATCATCTCTTGGGTCAACCTTTTGACTCAACATCCTGGCAATAACACAGTCACAACACAATCAGTTGCATGGATGGACAAGCAACGTTACAGCACAAATAATAATAAAGAACATTCTTAAGTCATACAGGTGTGATACATGGCACAGGACAAAGGAACCATCATGCGTTACCTGGCCACAGTTTCCAAAGACTTAACCACATTTTCCCCTGTAGCAGCGCTGCACTCAATGAATTCAAAGTTGTATTCCTGTGGAAGTAAAACTGCTGTCTTTAGTGTGACTGTTTGATCAGAATTATTTAGTTACATTCTGAGCAAAGAGTGTGCAAGCAAATAATATCACAGACCCATACCTTTGCAAGATATTCCGCCTCCTGAGTTGTAACCTGCCGCTCTGCTCGATCACTCTTATTGCCAACAAGTAAAATGGTCACACTTTCTGCAGCCCCTTCCTGCAAAATTGTTTGGATATCAATTTAAACATCTCTCGACAGACCAATCTGACTGTAGTCTGGTTTACACGTTTCAGGCAATAAAGTCCCATTTGCTATTGACCCTAATTAAGCTGTAATTTAGTTTGCTCTCAAATACAGTGAAGTGAAGACTGAAAATGGTATCCACCGCACATATCAATATTGCAATACAAAGTATGATTGATGAATATTCAAAAAAAAGGTATAACATATTGCTTGTAGTTACTGTAAATGTGTGCTACTGTTTTAAATACAGCATTACAGCATACATGTGTTGTTATTTTGACTATATTCAGACTAAGTTCTTGAAGATTTTGAATTGAATATAACATAAAAGAGCATAACTATTTAAATAAAGGTTGGGTGTCAAATTGAAATACCTCCAAGTGTCTCTGGCTGTAGCAACAAATGACACATTTCCAATTTTGTTCATGTATGACTGCTTTGTATGGCATACAATTCTGGTGTGTTTGAGAACTTTTGATTGTGGAAAAACATGTTTCTATTTTCTATATCCTGAAAAAGTATTGCATTGGCATCGATTTTGAAAATAATATTGCAACTTTACAGTTTGTCTGGCCATGAATAATACCTGTAGTTTGTAACAAAAAACTACAAAACAAAACAAAACCAGTGACAACATACCTGAATACAGCTGGCCCAGTAGCTGACTGCAGAAAAACTCTGTGAGGAAGTGACGTCATACATCAAGAGAAATGCGTCGGCTTTGTGGAAAATCTGTCTTGTGAGGCTGTGAAACCTTTGAAGGATAAGAAAGAATGTAATCTGATTACAGACTGCCGACTGATTTTACTTTTTTTTTTATCATGAAAGGCGAGTGAGAAACACGGCGCATAAACAGCCCAAACGTGTTTAGTTGTGTGCCTCTATCAGCCTAATGATGATAGTGGCTAGTTCAGTTTACAAAGAAGCTTCTTTTTTTACGAGAAGCATTCTGGACATTTTTCCTGGAGACACAGTTGCACAATTGCCTCAACAATGCAATACACCTAGCATGTTGAGTGAATCTCACTCTCTATACATTCGCGTTATTATATAAGCCCACAGAGTTATTGTAAAACTTGTCTTTTTGTGTGATATCCTTTTATTTGTATTTCCAGACTAATATCTGCTAAGGAAAAAATTAAATGAATAGGATTAGTTTACATGAGAAATGATGATTTGATGTGTACATCTCGGTGCTGACATTAAGGAGGTTCTCTGTGAACTCTACAGGGACATTAGTGAACTTCTGCATTCCCCAACAGTCTTTTCACTGTAACCATCTGTTGATTCCAGCATACACTACATTGCTGAGGTGTGGCAAAACCAGCGACTAGAAACTGGCCTGAGGGAAACTTTTCAAGTGTTTGGAGCACATTGTCACCACATGTTCTGGAAGGCTCATATGTACAGTATCTGTGATTGTGCTCAGCTCACTGCTGAGTACTCAGGATGCTGACAAACCTGTACTGGGCCACCAGAGAGGCAAAGTGCTTCTATACAAATGTAAAACTATGACAACATCATGAAGTGCTTCGTTACGCTAGCCATGAGACACATGAAACCAGCTAATTCATAATTTCCTCTTTAAAGGCAGCTAGATCAACTTTAATCTACATCAACAGGGACATATTGAGGTACCCCGAAACACCAACACAGTTAATATTAATGCTGGGTGTAGTTTGAAACGTTCTTTGCAAAGATGTCTCATTTATTACGAAAAATGTATTCTCTGCTTTCACCAATAGCTCATGTTTGATTACAACAGCAACATGTGGCCAATTAATGCACTGTAAAACATAATTCTCACCTTTCTTGACCAGCTGTATCCCACAACTGCAGCACCACAGGTTTTCCTTCCACTACCACGGTCCACATGCAGGAATCAAGTCCTACAAAAGGCTTTTATGTAACATTATTCTGTATGTTTACATACATTTGTGGGAATATGATGATCAGGATCTTACCAATAGAGGCGGGTATATCTAAAGAAAACTTCCCACTTTGAGCTCTTTTCATGAAGGAGGTTTTGCCCACACTGCTGTCTCCAACCATCATCACATTTAATCTCATATCTGCTCGACTTGCTGCAAACAAGAGCATTTTCTGGTCACACATTATATTTATATTTCTCCATTTAAACTTCCCTCTCTCATTATCTCTAACTGCCATGTGTGAGTATGAATGTTCTGTTTACTTAGAGACAGTTTCTGTTGATGCTCAGTATAATGGTGTTGAACTGGAGTCACCGATTCAGGTGTCTTCTCACTGTTGAACAGACAACCAAACATAGTTCAAACTAAACACAGCATGTACAGTGGCACACAAAAAAATAGTCACATTCAGGCAAGTTTGTAGTCGTTAGACTTCTGTATCCTCGACCAAACCATACGTTTATATTTGGAGTTGAGATAACAACAAAAACTACATAACATGAAAAATATTTGAGTGTCTTCATTTTCAATTTAAATGAATAATCATATTAAATAAATATTAGAATTGTTATAATATTATAATTCATACAAAAAACATAAAGCAAACAGATTTCAAATAAAAAAACACAGTGTACATTTATCTCACCCTCCCCATTTGTCTGTCCGTTAAAAGTTTAACTGATGTAGGGAATCGTGAATATTTGAAAACACTTGTTTTCATTTTTGTAATCATTTTTAAAGCTGGTTATGTTGAGCATCAGAATAACTCTGAGGCAGCCACCTCATATCACTTTCATCTCTCTTATCTCCTTACTGAGACCAGCAGTGACCTCACTCTATGTTAGGAGGCTTAATTTCAAAACTAAAACTGATTAAATGAATTATGCTGTTATAGAAGCGCAGGAATGAACGCAGCACACACAACTTCTCTCTTTGGCTGCACACCTCTGTGGCCGTTTATTCGTGCTCACACAAACATTTCGCCCCGTGACAGACAGTCACCTTTAACCCCTCGACGCCAACCTGTTTCTATGGTTACGATACCTGCTCTTAAAGGGACAGTCACCCGTATCGTAAGCCATCCCACTAGTCCTGTGAATTATGTCCTCCAAGCTGAGTCCACTACACTGTAATACTTTTACTGACATTTGGCCCATGTTGATATGAATAAAGCATCATCTCTAATAGTAACCCAACAGTTAGCTAGCTGGACATGGCTTGTTGTTCCTCAGTGTCAGACTTACCTCACAGGCCTCGGGTGCTCTCCTTCCTTTGAGGTGCTGAGGTTGGAGAGTGGCTTCTTGTGACTTTTATCAACCTGAACAGACAAAAACATCTCAAACACAAGGTGACAGCAGGGGAGATTTGCTTAGATTTTCAGATTTCACCTTCAATTCATGACATTTAGATTATCAGCATATTGTTTTTCCAAATGCTAAAGTGTTAAGTATGACATTTTATAGAAAGGAAAAGTAGCCAGGATTTTATTTTAATACATAAAAAGGGTATTTCTTATTAATAAGCATATGTGCATTACTAGTAAAACATTTAGTCTTTTCTCTGCCAGTAAAGTGAATTAAAAAAAAGCCTACACAAACACACACCACATCAAGATCAAGCAGCAAGATACATGTTTATGTTCTCCTTTTCAGCATGTGTAACTTTTCGTGTGGACACAAAACATGTTCCTCATTTTGGTTAATTGGGTCATTTTGTCGTTCTTGCAACACGCATTTGAACGGTGTGCAAGAATATTTATTTATTAAATAGAAAGCACAGCACAACATTTACTTACTGTGCAAATATATATATATATATATATATATATATATATATATATATATATATATATATATATATATATATATATATGATTATAATAAGGATCATTCAATTCAGCCCAAAGGCTTAGAATTACACATACAAAAAAGCTGTTCATCAGTTTCAGTACAATGTGAAACAATCATAATATAAGACTCCTACAAGAAATGAACGGATTGTAAAAGAAGAAGTACTCTTTGCTGCTTACCTTTACTATTTTGTCCAGGCCCAAACATTGTTCTTTCAGCGCTTCAGTCTTGATGGCACTTTCTTCTCCAAGACTTCTGACCTCTCTCTCATTTGGTGTATCTGTTATTCTGTCCCTTTCTGGAGTTTGGTTTTCATAGTTTTGGTGTCCATGTGACTTCCGGTGAGATCCCATTTTTCTTCTTCTTCCACCAGATGCTGATTCTGATATTAAATCATGTTTAGGAGAAGTGGATGGCATCGCAGGGAAATCACTGGGAGTCAATTGTTGCTCTGTTTCTAATAGTTGGCGTTGAGAAACAGGATTGTCTTCAAATGTCTGGTGGGCCAGCGGTTTGTGAGACTCACCACTGTGGCTGTACTCAGTTGTTTCAGAGTTACCATCTTTGTGTTTTCCATCAAGTTGTAGCTCATCTTTTATGATGCTTGAGAAACTTTCAGTCCTTACATCTCCAACATGAGTTGCTTCATCATTCACATCCTGCTTTTGATGCAAGTCTTCTTGTTTGGTTCCTGTTCGGAGATTCCTGCGGGTGGAGCCCATCTTTCTTCTCCTGCTGCTTGTATCTAAATATGAACTTGCATTCTTCATCTCTAGATTTTTTTTGTGAGCTCCTTCATTTGCGTTGTCCGGCTCTTGTTTATTCGCCCCAGCAGTTACATGTTCTTCTCCAGCTTCTCCTTTGACTACGGATTTCACTTTTTCCAAATCTGCCAAAACAAGAGCTTCTGTTGATTTCAAAGTTTGGTCCTGTATTATGTTTACACTCTCTGGGCTTTCCTCGTCATCGGTACTCTGTGTGGTCTCACATAAAGACACAAGCCCTGAGATACCAGTGTTTGTGTTTCTTCCAGCAAACGCAGAGGTGATATGCATCTCATCTATCTGTGATGGCTCCACAC
The DNA here is from genome assembly GCF_910589615.1 of Taurulus bubalis. Taxonomy (NCBI): domain Eukaryota; kingdom Metazoa; phylum Chordata; class Actinopteri; order Perciformes; family Cottidae; genus Taurulus; species Taurulus bubalis. Next base: position 13,640,675 of record NC_136593.1, on the reverse strand, counting down.
TAACGTCTATATGTCTCTTACTGTCACTCACATCAGCTACATGAACACACTTAACAGGATCAACAATGTCTTCACTGTGGGAGCCAGATTGCTCAGGAGAGAGAGCCTTTGAATAATCTATGTCTGACATCATGTTGCTCTGCAGGTCAGAGCTTTGTAGCTTTTGCCCCAGGACGTCCACAGTGTTGGTTTCATTGGTTTCCATTTGTTCTTTATACACAAGACTCAGTGACGGTTTTGCATTTTTATTCTGCGATACCTCCGCAGTTGCAATCATAGTTAACTCCTCCACTACTTCCATCTTGTCAAGATTTCTCATGTCAGCTTCTCTGTCATTTTTTTTAGTTTTAACTCTGTCTTCCTCTGGTTTCCGATTGAGTTGAGTACGTCGAGTAGAGCCCATCTTTCTCCTCTTCTGTTTGGATCTTCCTTGCAAATTTTCACTGTCATCTAAATTACTTTTTTCTTGTATCCCTTGATGGCTGATAATTCCACTTTCCTCAGACACATCTACAGCTGGCTCTGCTCTGAGGGTTTCATCCTTGAGGCCAATGTCAAATGTAGCGTCAGTTTTGTTGTGTGGAGCAGAAAACATCTCCTTTGAAACATTTGTTTCTTGGGCTTCGTTTTCTTTCTTTGCAGGATCTTCAAACTGTGCTCCATCTTCATCCTGTTCATAAACTTGAACATACATTGTACTCTCCGCTCCGGTTTTACAGTCTTTAATTATGACATTTCCAACAGTTTCTGATGTATCATTTGCCTGTTGCATAATAGTTTCTTTGTCAAAATTTGACGCTTCTTTGTTCTGGACCTGAAATGCTTCATCTGAAGTGTTTGACCTGGCGGTGACATCGTCCTGATATGAGCTACTCTGTATGTCTGAATCCTCTTTCCCTACTAAGACTTCTGAGGATTGAATTAAGTCCATTTGAACTGTGTCATATCCTGTAAACTGACCTAAATTTTCAGTCTCTTTTATGAGGTGATTTTCCTCCTCAGTGACTTCCTTATTGGATTTGACAGAGTCATCTTTGCTTGAGCTTGAAGTAATATCTGTTGTCACAATTGCGTTGTTGCCCATCACATTCTGTGATAAAATTGTGTCATCCGCTGACATCTTTTCTGTGTTTTCTTTGTCAGTTGATCTTTTTTTTCTCATTTCCCCAGCGGATTTGGAGTCTAGGTCAGTTCGCTCTTTTATTTCTTCCTGCCTCATTGTCTTCATTACTAATGACATTTCTGTTGCGTCTTTGTGAGTTTGCTCTGTAATATTCTGAGAATTGTCCAGAGGTTGGGAGTCCAAAGGAGCATTCATTTCTGATTGCAATTTTTGTAAATTAGATTCACTGTCCTTAATTGATATGTTATCCGTTTGATGCCTTTCTTGCATTTGTGTTGGCTTGATCACCTCTTCATGCACTTCATTTAAGGCTTCCTGAGAATGCCAAGTTCCTCTAACTAGAGATACGTTGACATGCTCTTTTTGTTCCTCATTTGTGGGCAACTTCTCTTCTGATGATGGAAAGTCTGCTTGCTCAACACCGCATTCAATTTCATTACGTCCCTTAGGACTGTTTTTTTCTGTGTTTATCTCCAGTGTGATAGAAGACTCGATATCTTCTGATTTCACGTGTGACTCAGTCACCAAATATTTGCCCTGCAAATTTCCATCTTGCCTGAACCAGTCTGTGTCCTCGTCTATTTCCTCGTTTTCTTTTTCTGTTACAGAACACACGTTGGGAACTTCTTCCTCTGGCATCTCCCTGAAATGTGATTGTTCGATCGTCTGTTGATCTACTGTTGAACTTGCCTGTAAACCCGAAATATTGAGATTGCCGATGGCAACAAGTGTGCCATCTTGTGCATTTTCTTTTACATGATGAGTAACATCTTCAGTCTGAGCAGTGTCAAATTTGTCAGTTTCTTCCAGCAAGGTTTCCATTGATTTTTCCTGCACTGCTGTCTCTATTAATAATGTCATTTCTGTTGTTTCAAGAGTTTCATTATTACTGATTTCTCCAACAACATCCTCTGTATGTTCATGGTCTGATTCAGCAACAGAGTCTTTGACATGCTGTCTTCCTTTATTCCTTCGGCTAGAACCCAGTTTTCTTCTGTTCCCTATGGAGTTGAAGCTGGTGTCGTTTGGCTGAGGTTGGGAGTCAAAAGGAACATTTATTTCTGTTTGCAGGGTTTGTAAAGAAGATGCACTCTCCTCCGTTTCAGAGAGGAGTCCTTTCTGTTTCTGCTGACCTGTTTGTTCAGCACTGGGTTTTGTATCCCCCTGTACTCTGCCTTCCATCTCAAATACCTGACTCAATGCAGTGTCAACTTTCTCTATGTTGCTGATTTGTGGTTCCTTGGTATCATAAACATGATAATCCTCATTTCTCCACTCTAAAGCCTCAACATTTTCATCCCTTATGTTGTCAGGATTTGAATTGTCTCGATTGGTGGGAGAATCATCAGTATTTTCCCCTGTCAACTGTGATTGGTATGTGTCACTCACTTCAGTTTCATCTCTCATGTTTCCAGAAATGTTTTCAGAATCTTCTGTAGCATTATGTGTCACACTTTCAGATGAGTAATCAAGTTTAGGCATGTCTTGATTTTCTTTGAGCTCAACATCCTGTTCATGCAGTTTATTTACAGCGTCCCATGTATGATGATCACCTCTGAATTCTTGACTCTGAAGAGCGTCAGATGTGTCTACTCCTTCCAGCATGGCTTCCACTGATTTATCAGACACTTCCACTTTAAAGTCATTCTCTCTGTCATCATGATCTTCATGAAGATTTTCACTTTTAGGAATTACTCTTTCCAGTACAGCCTCTGGATAGTGTTTTAGAGTGGGACTCTGGACCTCAGAAGAATAACCAGGCGTAATGGCTGAATACCAAGAGCTGTCATGTGTCGCAGGCATGATATCATTCTGACTCTCTTGACTTAATTCTTCATGACTTGTTCTCTCTATTTGCAATGACATTTGTACTGTTTCTAAGGCTTCATTACCTCTGGTACTTTCTACATCCTCTGTATGTTCATGGTCTGATTCAGCAACAGAGTCTTTGACATGCTGTCTTCCTTTTTTCCTACGGCTAGATCCCAGTTTTCTTCTGTTCCCTATGGAGTTGAAGCTGATGTCGTTTGGCTGAGGTTGGGAGTCAAAAGGAAGATTTATTTCTGATTTCAGGGTTTGTAAAGAAGATGCACTCTCCTCCGTTTCAGAGAGGAGTCCTTCCTGTTCCTGCTGACCTGCTTGTTCAGCACTGGGTTTTGTATCACCCTGTACTCTGCCTTCCATCTCAAATACCTGACTCAATGCAGTGTCAACTCTCTCTATGTCGCTGATTTGTGGTTCCTTGGTAACATAAACATCAAAATCCTTGTTTTTCTGCTCTGAGGCCTCAAAGTGGTTTTCTTCTGTCGGATGTTCATCCTGTATGTTGTCAGGATTTGAATTGTCTCGATTGGTGGAAGAATCATCAGTATTTTTCACTGCCAACTCTGATTGGTATGTGTCACTGACTTCAGTTTGGTTCATCAGGTTTCCAGAAATGATTTCAGAATTTTCTGTGGCATCATGAATCACATCTTCAGATGAGTAATCAAGTTGAGGCATTTCTTGATTTTCTGTTGGCTCAACATCCTGTTCATGCAGTTTGTTTACAGCAACCTCTGAATGATAATCACCTTTGGCTTTAGGTAAGTTGAATATCTTATTTTGTCCCTCATTTGCCTGCAACTCTTCTTTTGGTGATGAAAATATTTCTTGTTCAACACTGCATTCAGGTTCTGTATGCTCTCTTCTGCTGTGTTTTTCTGTGGTCATCTCAGGTGTGATAGAAGACTCTATATCCTGACTCACCAAATATTTGCCCTGTAAATTTCCATCCTGCCTGAACCAGTCTGTGTCCTCGTCTATTTCCTCGTTTTCTTTTTCTGTTACAGAACACACATTGGGAACTTCTTCCTCTGGCATCTCCCTGAAATGTGATTGTTCGATCGTCTGTTGATCTACTGTTGAACTTGACTGTAAAGCCGAACTATTGAGATTGCCGATGGCAACAAGTGTGCCATCTTGTGCATTTTCTTTTACATGATGAGTAACATCTTCAGTCTGAGCAGTGTCAAATTTGTCAGTTTCTTCCAGCAAGGTTTCCATTGATTTTTCCTGCACTGCTGTCTCTATTAATAATGTCATTTCTGTTGTTTCAAGAGTTTCATTATTACTGATTTCTCCAACAACATCCTCTGTATGTTCATGGTCTGATTCAGCAACAGAGTCTTTGACATGCTGTCTTCCTTTATTCCTTCGGCTAGAACCCAGTTTTCTTCTGTTCCCTATGGAGTTGAAGCTGGTGTCGTTTGGCTGAGGTTGGGAGTCAAAAGGAACATTTATTTCTGTTTGCAGGGTTTGTAAAGAAGATGCACTCTCCTCCGTTTCAGAGAGGAGTCCTTTCTGTTTCTGCTGACCTGTTTGTTCAGCACTGGGTTTTGTATCCCCCTGTACTCTGCCTTCCATCTCAAATACCTGACTCAATGCAGTGTCAACTTTCTCTATGTTGCTGATTTGTGGTTCCTTGGTATCATAAACATGATAATCCTCATTTCTCCACTCTAAAGCCTCAACATTTTCATCCCTTATGTTGTCAGGATTTGAATTGTCTCGATTGGTGGGAGAATCATCAGTATTTTCCCCTGTCAACTGTGATTGGTATGTGTCACTCACTTCAGTTTCATCTCTCATGTTTCCAGAAATGTTTTCAGAATCTTCTGTAGCATTATGTGTCACACTTTCAGATGAGTAATCAAGTTTAGGCATGTCTTGATTTTCTGTGAGCTCAACATCCTGTTCATGCAGTTTATTTACAGCGTCCCATGTATGATGATCACCTCTGAATTCTTGACTCTGAAGAGCGTCAGATGTGTCTACTCCTTCCAGCATGGCTTCCACTGATTTATCAGACACTTCCACTTTAAAGTCATTCTCTCTGTCATCATGATCTTCATGAAGATTTTCACTTTTAGGAATTACTCTTTCCAGTACAGCCTCTGGATAGTGTTTTAGAGTGGGACTCTGGACCTCAGAAGAATAACCAGGCGTAATGGCTGAATACCAAGAGCTGTCATGTGTCGCAGGCATGATATCATTCTGACTCTCTTGACTTAATTCTTCATGACTTGTTCTCTCTATTTGCAATGACATTTGTACTGTTTCTAAGGCTTCATTACCTCTGGTACTTTCTACATCCTCTGTATGTTCATGGTCTGATTCAGCAACAGAGTCTTTGACATGCTGTCTTCCTTTTTTCCTTCGGCTAGATCCCAGTTTTCTTCTGTTCTCTATGGAGTTGTAGCTGATGTCGTTTGGCTGAGGTTGGGAGTCAAAAGGAAGATTTATTTCTGATTTCAGGGTTTGTAAAGAAGATGCACTCTCCTCCGTTTCAGAGAGGAGTCCTTCCTGTTCCTGCTGACCTGCTTGTTCAGCACTGGGTTTTGTATCCCCCTGTACTCTGCCTTCCATCTCAAATACCTGACTCAATGCAGTGTCAACTCTCTCTATGTCGCTGATTTGTGGTTCCTTGGTAACATAAACATCAAAATCCTTGTTTTTCTGCTCTGAGGCCTCAAAGTGGTTTTCTTCTGTCGGATGTTCATCCTGTATGTTGTCAGGATTTGAATTGTCTCGATTGGTGGAAGAATCATCAGTATTTTTCACTGCCAACTCTGATTGGTATGTGTCACTGACTTCAGTTTGGTTCATCAGGTTTCCAGAAATGATTTCAGAATTTTCTGTGGCATCATGAATCACATCTTCAGATGAGTAATCAAGTTGAGGCATTTCTTGATTTTCTGTTGGCTCAACATCCTGTTCATGCAGTTTGTTTACAGCAACCTCTGAATGATAATCACCTTTGGCTTTAGGTAAGTTGAATATCTTATTTTGTCCCTCATTTGCCTGCAACTCTTCTTTTGGTGATGAAAATATTTCTTGTTCAACACTGCATTCAGGTTCTGTATGCTCTCTTCTGCTGTGTTTTTCTGTGGTCATCTCAGGTGTGATAGAAGACTCTATATCCTGACTCACCAAATATTTGCCCTGTAAATTTCCATCCTGCCTGAACCAGTCTGTGTCCTCGTCTATTTCCTCGTTTTCTTTTTCTGTTACAGAACACACATTGGGAACTTCTTCCTCTGGCATCTCCCTGAAATGTGATTGTTCGATCGTCTGTTGATCTACTGTTGAACTTGCCTGTAAACCCGAACTATTGAGATTGCCGATGGCAACAAGTGTGCCATCTTGTGCATTTTCTTTTACATGATGAGTAACATCTTCAGTCTGAGCAGTGTCAAATTTGTCAGTTTCTTCCAGCAAGGTTTCCATTGATTTTTCCAGCACTGCTGTCTCTATTAATAATGTCATTTCTGTTGTTTCAAGAGTTTCATAATCACTGACTTCTCCAACAACATCCTCTGTATGTTCATGGTCTGATTCAGCAACAGAGTCTTTGACATGCTGTCTTCCTTTATTCCTTCGGCTAGATCCCAGTTTTCTTCTGTTCCCTATGGAGTTGAAGCTGGTGTCGTTTGGCTGAGGTTGGGAGTCAAAAGGAACATTTATTTCTGATTGCAGGGTTTGTAAAGAAGATGCACTCTCCTCCGTTTCAGAGAGGAGTCCTTCCTGTTCCTGCTGACCTGTTTGCTCAGCACTGGGTTTTGTATCCCCCTGTACTCTGCCTTCCATCTCAAATACCTGACTCAATGCAGTGTCAACTTTCTCTATGTCGCTGATTTGTGGTTCCTTGGTATCATAAACATGATAATCCTCATTTCTCCACTCTAAAGCCTCAACATTTTCATCCTGTATGTTGTCAGGATTGGAATTGTCTTGATTGGTGGGAGATTCATCAGTATTTTTAACAATCAACTCAAATTGTTTTTTTTCATAAACTTCAGTTTGGTTTATCAAGTTTCCAGATATTTCAGAATTTTCTGTGGTATCATGAATTCTACTTTCAGATGAGTAAGCAATTTCATGCATATCCGTTATCTTAATCTCATTTTCATGCAATTTGTTTACAGCATCTTCTGAATGATGAGCACCTGTGACTTCATATAAATTGAAATGCTCATTTTGTTTGACTTTTGTAGGCAACTCCTCTTTTGGTGACACAATTGTTCCTTGCTGAACACTGCATTCCATTTCAGTATTTTCTGTGGTTCTCTCCGGTGTGGTAGAAAAGAACAGTTCTGTGTTGTCATCTCTTTCCTTGCCTTCATTTTCTGTTGCAGAACACACATTGGGAAGTTGTTCCCTGCAATTTGATCGGTCAATCAGTTGCTGATCAACTGTTGGACGGGAAAGAACACTGAAACTAGTTAACTCAGAGATGCCAACAAGATGTGCACTTTCTTTGACTTCCTCATTGTGAAGGTCAGGGTTGTCAATTCCTTCCTGCATGGTTTCCACAAATTTACAAGACTCAGATATCACTTCAGAGTCTGTCTCATTTTCTTCTCGGTCTGCGTGCAGATTTTCCATTTTGGAACTGAAACCCTGCAGGTCAGCCTCTGAACAGTTTGCCTCAGAAGAATAATCAGGTGAAGCGTCCGCCTGCCTCTCCGGTTGTATCGCGAGTCCCCTGGTCGTATGATCAACTTCCTCTCTAGGTTCATGGTATGATTCAGTCACTGAGTCCTTCACATGCTGTTCTTTATTCTTTCGACGAGACCCCAATTTCCTTCTGTTCCCCAAGAGTTCAGGGGAAGTAGGACGTTGAATTTCAGAATGTGAATTGTCAAAATTAGCCAATACATTTAATGAGTCCGTATTTTCTTCTGGTATGTGGCGTTGAGCGACAACGATACTGCCGGTTCCATGCGAGTCATCAGTCTTAGACATTTCATTTTGATTCCCTAACCGGCGACGTGAACCAAGCCTTTTTTTCTTTGCACTTTGAGCAGACATGTCTTCTTATCTTCTCTCTTAAATCCTGAGACAGCCAGTCATGCAATTCATTAGCATATCAAGTTTATATCCATTAACCATTAGCATCAAATGACCAACTGAGTTTTAACTTTGCAATACAGTAAACACATTAGTCATTTCTGTCCATTGACAAACACAATTTTGTCTCTGGCACACTAAACAAAATGCATTTGGATTTTTATTAATTAGTAATGTAATAATTAAATAAAGTAATTTGACACCTTCTCCATAATTGTTACGACGCCAAATGCACTTACCACCCAAACAAGTAGTCTCACACCATGAGCTGATTCGCAATGTCAAGTCATCAGACTATGTTGAACGACAAATATATTTCACACAGGAAGGAAGTGTTTCTTTACTGCAACCATGACCAAGAACTTCCTGTGTGGGTTACACTTGCAGGCTTCATCAGGCAACAGCAAGAACATGCAGTACTTCCTGAATTGAATAAAGCTTTATGTTCTATATTTACATTACAAAATGGCTATTGATTTCTTTTTACATAGAAATCTAGAATTCACATATACATATATATATATATATATATATATTAGTTAAATGTTATTGCTTAGATTCTGTGTTCGACTGTTGTCCTTGATGTCGTTTAAATAAATACATTTCTATTGTTTATTTGTATATAATATATACACAGGTACAAAGAGACCAAAGTGTAACCAGAGTCAAATCACATGCATGTGTACACAAACAGTCAATAAAGATGATTCTGATTATTATCTTAACACAAAGAAGCAAGATAGTCACCTTGGAAAACCATTTATTGAACAAGTTGTTTATCTGCAGCACAAATTGTCAGCTCAGAGTCAAGCAAAGATGAAGACTAAATTATTATAATTTTTTTGCAAAAAGTGACAACACAGATTTACAGTTGTTTTTGGCTTAAAGGATAGCCTGCAAATAACAGTGCCAGTATTTAACAACATGCGTTGTCCGTCTGATTTCTATCACGGGTATAAAGTATGCTCCTACTGGTGCATCTCACATGACACCATTGCCGGTAATTTAAGAGTAATACCAAGAATTTAAAAAAGCAAATTAAAACATTACATGAACTTTTAATGCAACAGTTAAAAAAATAAAAAAAAAAAACCCAAAAAAACAGGATGATAATGTAAAACTAAATAAATCAGTATTCCATTTCAAAACATGCAGGGTAAGATAGAATTTGCTTGAGGAGAAAAAGACTAGTCCTTTGCTGTTAAATCAACAGACTGCCAATACACAATATGCAACTTGACCAACCCAGGAGAAAAGAAAAACATGACTATAAAAATTAGTATTTCCCCCCCAACCATAGCAAGATCCGCAGATGAATGATCGTTTGCGGTCCTTATTTTCGGTCATTAGACCGGGAACGACTGTAAAAAAAACAAAACAAACAAACTCGTCAATAAGTGCAAAATAACTGATGACAAAAATACTCCTGCCATCTTGGAGTACAGTATAACAACCAATATTACTTAAACTTGCCTCCTTGACCGTGAGATGGATCTTGGGCACTTCTTGTCTCTGGAGATAGAGCGCTGTCTCCCTCTGTCTCTTGAAAGAGACCTGGTGAACCACACCAAAAAACAATTCACATGAATTTTACAATTATTTATCGACAAATAGTATGAATAAAAACAGTTGTTACGAGCTTACCTGCTGCGACTGCGGCTCCTCCTCCTATAGTGCACGTAAAGTAAAAAAACCAAGCAAAAAAAAATAAATTAGGAAAGATTTCTTTGCCACTAATGAAACCTTTGGTATTGTTGATCCTTAGACATGGATTACACGTGGAAACCTGGTTACACGTCTGTTAACAGAAGGACCATCTGCATCCATGAACTGCATCAAGATCAATACATTTAAAAAAGGAAACTTTGTCCAATTGTGGAGCCAGATTTCAGAATATAGAACAAAATCAGGGGTCGACATTAAGGCTTGCTTTGGACACAAAACTACGTTAAAAGTTAAATTATGACAAATGGGCAAAACCTGTTAGATCATCAGTCTGCTTCAAAGCTGCTATAAAACTACATTTCAACAACACTGGAGGAAGACTGCCTCGGTCAGTGATCTAATAGAGCCATGATAAAAGTAAATGTTTCTACACAGTGTACCTGATCAGAAAGACACTTTGATTGCACTTACCCCCAGTTCAAATAAACTTATATACAAGACATATCGTGAACCATTGAATTGTGACCGCAGCATCAAAATCACAAGTAACCTACATGTGTTGAATCAAAGTATGGCTGCAAAACTTTAAAAACGAACATCTTAAATATGTTTAATTAAGCACTAGGTGAGAAGACATTAAAGCTATTTTTTTAAACTACACTTTAGTCCAATGGTTATCGCTCAAGATGGCTTAATGTCGAACCATGAAAATGCACTCTGTAGCCCAATTAGGTGGTGAACATCAGATAAATGTAATTAATTTTTGCAAATAAAAATAGAAGACTGACGGCAAAGTTCCTTGACCACAACTTTGATCTGTAGATTTGTGCAGCTCTGCACTTGCTCTGAAATACTTAACTGCTGAGCGAAAACTGTCAAGCACCCTTGAAAGCTAGATTAAGCATAACAACTACAAAGAGCAGGATAAAAGCAACTTACTATTTTGGGGGATTTGGACAAGATAGATATGACGCAAGGAAGCCAGACTGATGGTGAGGGAAGTCGAATTGCAGAGAGGATTTGCCACATGATGCAAATGTTGGCGATATGAAGTTGCTTGGTGGCTGGTTGGAAGGGGTAGTTGTAGATATTCCCTGCCTTTTTTGGGGGGATGGATGAGTAGGGATGTAAGCCATGGGCTGTTCCCGTTGATACAGTAGTTGTGTGGAGAATAGAGCGAGTAAAGACGCCGATTGGTTGATAATGTGACGTGGGCCGCTGTCGATTGGATTAAGGTTGGAGGAAGAGGAGGAGGATGTTGCGAACTGCATGCTCAGGAACCAAACGGTTGGTGGAACCTGACGACTGGCGGTGCGCCGTGGTCATTTGACAACACCAGCCAAGCTGATTGGGGCTCCCTGGTCAGCAGTCACATGATGCTGAAAGAAGACTAGTTGACTGACTCAGATGGTGAGAAGCGTGGTGGTGACTCTGCAACGGGGTTCAGTTTTATTAATAGATGGCAACTGAACTCAGAAAGAAAACAAAATGTACACCTGCAGAATGTAATTCTAGAAATTACCTATAAAAATGTTGGATGGATTATGAAGTGCAAACTGTGCCTCGTAAGATGTCCCCGTAAAGCAATATCACTCTAGTAGAGTGGTCTTTTTACAGACGCTTTACAGTGATCATAAATAGAAATGCGCTGACATAAGCTGTCAAATTAAGCAAATTATTATTATTATGAAAACAAAATGAAGAAAGTTCGTTTTAAAAAAAGTGTCACTCTGGTTATTGTAGATTTAGATTTGTTTTAAACACAAAAGTGAGTGACATCAATACATCAAATTCTGAAGCAGCCGGATTCACACAATATTGATGAACTCATTTTATGTGTGTTAATAATTTGGATTTAAAGCACTTAAGAGTGATAAATCAATTTAGACCATAGCTATGAGAAACTTCCTCCTACTTCATTTTGGCTTAAAGGTCAACTAAGCTGTAATAGGTTTGAGATTTAAAGCTACAAGATAATGTAGAAGGTTGTCAGATTTAAACAGCTTTGCTAAACGAATATTTTGATGGAGTAACAAGATAATGCTTGCATTGTGTGGGGATTATAAATGTACTTTGTAATTTGTGCTGAAAATTATATATACACAAGTGCAAACAAGACTGTTTAAAAAAAAAAAAGCAGTACAAAATAATAGTTAAGTAGGAAACACATACCTGCGTCGGACCGGAGGACTACGCCGCCTTATATCATCACGAGGCCGTCTACTACCCCCTCCTCCTCCGCCTCCCCAGGATGGAGGATGACCACGGCTCCTTGAGCGCTTTTCCCCATTGGATAACTCGACACGCACCCGACAGCCACACATGTGTCTAAACAAAAATCATCACATGAGTGGGAAAGTGTAAATCATGCACTACAAAAGGAACACATACTAAAAAGTGTGCAGACAGTTACCTTCCATCCAGTTCTTTCACAGCATCGTTTGCATCTCTGGGATCTTCAAACTCTACAAAAGCAAAGCCTGGGGGATTCCTGGCAACCCAAACACTTCTTAATGGACCATAGTACCCAAAAGCGCTTTCCAACTCCGTCTTGTTTCCATTGTTTCCTAGATTCCCAACATAAACCTTGCAGTCAAGGGGGAATTGGTCACTTTGACCTAAAAGAGAGTGAAATATAAACATGGAGGGATAAGCTGAATGTTGCTTACCCATCACGATAATTTACTCTGAACATCCATTTTACAAAAAATAATCTGCACAACCAACATACTTTATTTAAGTGGTATATGAGAATTACATCTTGTTTTTCACAATTTAGTTTGTCTCTTCCACTAGGATTTAACGTTATGAGAGGGGGATTTTAAGTTGACGTCTTGAAAATTGGTTTCATTATTTTCATCAACACTCAATATGGATCTTGGCACATCTTTGGAATTAGAACATACGTCCCAGAAGTTTGTATTTGTAAAATTGATCCTCATTTAGAATATGAGAGTGTATACTAATACACCCACACCGAGCTGCTTGTGCTTAAAGTACCCCTCAAAGACTACAGTAGTGACGTAGCAAAAAAGAATGTAAATGTTTGGAATTAACAATGCATTGGAGGAAGTCCATCTGACATGGCACCGCATTTATTGCAGTAGTGTTTTAGTGTTCAGTTCATGAAGAAAATAATGGTATAGTTAGTAAGTAAAGACACTGAAATGTAGTGAAGGGCTGGTTATTTTGACTATATCCATCAGTGGCTGGCAAATTATCATATCTGCTAGCACTGCTGTAATTATAATGCACCAGATGCTGTGGACTCCACCAGTAGTGCAGGGTTGTATTTAAAACAGAACATGGCATATACACTTACTAGATTGCAGGTAAAATTCAGTTACTAAATTGATAATATTAAGTATGTCCAGATGGCTTATCACCTCAGCTAAATCATTTCCTGTGGGGGAACACGATGTAGTGTTTTGAGCTGGAACACATTTTAATGTTAACGTTAAGCAACTTACTCATTTCACCAGATTAAAATATCTTCTTATTCGAGTCCTGCAATCAGATGTACCTGAAAGGAAAGACAATCAGAAATTATTAGAGCCACATACCGGACCCCTGTATAAAATACATGTCAACAAAGCGATTTAATGTCAATATAATCTTTATTCGAGTTTCACTCGCGACCTACATCGATAGCTCGCTCGACAGCGCGTAAAAAAAAAAGAAGCGGTCTCTTCAAAAGCATTTCTGTTCGACATGCCATTGAAATCCAAACCAAACCATTAAATACTGCAAACTTGTTTAACTGATTCAACAGTCAAAATACATTGAGACTACATAGTTGGTAATATCTTTCGACCTAAAAGCTCACGTTGGCTGCACATTACTAAGCTAACACCAGCTAGCCAACCAGAAGCATTTGCACTTAGTTAGCTCGTGCGTCACAACGTTCCAGGAAACAGACTATAGTTTAATGATCTTGGTTAGTTTACAACGCAGATTCGCTCGATTGACAAATCCCCTCACGAGCACGAATCCGATACGTTCGTGTCCAGCTTAGTTAACGCCAGTTACTAAATATCCAAGTAGTTATATCGCCAGGATTCCCAAACCCCGCGGACCTTCATGCTAGCTTTGTTAGCAGCATGTATTAGCATTAGCACATTCTGCACAACCGCGACGACGGTAAAAACAAATAAACTAGACGTCTGAGACCACGAGTACACGAGCCGGCCTTACGTGGTAAAAACGTTGAGGGAATCAAGCCGATCGATATATTTAAGATATGTAGCTTACCCTTTTTTTGTATCTGCAGTTCGAAAAAAAAATGTTAGCAGCAGACAACACGCCGTCCGGTTCAACTGCTAGCTTAACTCATTGTGTCCACAGACACCACCCATACGTAGATATAGCCGGGCACGCTACATCCGGTTTGTGAGAGATGGAGGAACTGAAGTGGAAATAAAATATATCACATACATGTTTAGAAGTATTACAGTTATAGGTATAATACCTTTTACATATAGCTTAAATATAGCTTAAATAGTCAGTAGGAGGATGTCAGATCATTCAAGAGTGATGATGTGACAGAAAGTAAAATACAGATGTGTTTTGACTCGGGATACAACAGGATCCGCAAGAAATTGCCAAGACCTTGTATATTAAATATTGTGGACTAATTCAGGGAAGCCAGTCTAGGGAAAGACATAACGTGTGGGCTCATGTGGCTACCAGCACACGCAGGAACCACGAAAAACAAGGAAGTAGAAAAGTGAGCACGAGAGGAGATTACGGTCAAAAGAGATTATGTGGAAACAAATAATGTTATAACAGTTTTATTTAAATGGAACAGTTTGGTCTGCAAAAGGGGAATCAGTGGCATACATATGAGGAGGTTGGGGTAAGAAGTCGAGGAACCAATAGAAGAAATGAGTAGATTCAGAATTGGTCACAGCTACAATAGTATTAACTTGAATAGTAAACTACTTGTCAGAGGGGGGAAATCTTACTAGTCATTATAATCAGTGAAAACGATACAATCATGCACGTCCTAAATTCATACAGGAAGAATGAAGAGGAAATAGGAGCTATGATTGCAGTGCTGCAGGAGCTAGTGCGAGGAGAGGGATTACATATGTGATTAAATATATGATTCACAGTAGAGAGACGATGGAGGGGAGTGTAATGTTTTAGAAAGCAACCGGACTATTTAATACTAGTCTGGCTGCAATAGAATAGGGCCACAGTGGAGGGTTATCACCGGTAGTGGGAGCAGTAACGCAACACAAAGGACGTCATCCGCCCGAAGATCCCAGAGAAGAAGGAGAAGATCCGGTTCGTGAACGAGAGGTTATACAGTTGTTTGTCTCTGCAGCGCCGCTGCAAGGGACAGTTCAAATAAAACGAGGAGGAAATGCTCGACTATTGGTCTGCCATCGGATGCACCAATGAAAGAAATGCAAGAACCAAAGAGGAGGACATAGCATTTCACAGGTGAGGATGTATCCTACAATAACTCTAAAATAACACGAGATATTTTTGAAATAGTAACTGATTTTAATGTAGATTAGAGATGAAAGAGCGGGTATGCAGACATGTTTAGATGTCGTCAATGTTAGCTTCAAATATATTTTAACACGGCACGTTACATTTAATTTAGCTGACGCTTCTAATCAAAGCGACTTGCAATAAGTGCTTTCAACCATGAGTACAAACGCAGAACATCAAGAAAGTACAATTTCTTCAAGAAAGTGCTATAAGTACTAAAGTGCTACTTTCTTTACTTACGTAAACGGAGCATAGTTTCGTTGTTGCTGTTTTAGCCGCAACTTTATTTCACAGTACACGCTGTTAACATGATACAGAACAGGGGCTGAAAACGACACACACACGCGCACACGCACATACACATACACACACACACACACACACACACACATATATATATATATATATATATATATATATATATATATATATATATAAATAAATAACACAAGTGATTACAATATAATACAACAATGCAACGACAGAAAAATGCATATTCTTATGAATCAAAATAAATGTGATTGTACATGTGTGCAACATCCGGTTGGTGGCGCTGCCCAGTCAGCTCGCTCTCAATTGTTATTGCGGATATCTGCTAACTATTGTAAAACAAGTGGGATTATGCGGGAAAATTTATTACACTACAGGATAATTTGGTCCAATAATCTGCAGACCAGCCTCGAATCGGACACACACACACACACACACACACACACACACACACACACACACACACACACACACACACACACACACACACACACGAACACACGATTGTCGGCAGGGTCCAATCAATATGCCCAATAATTCTCTACTATGGGGCCGCATTAGTGATTGTGCTTCAGTTAGTTTAAATTGGGCTCCTGTCATGTTAAGAGAAAAAGCCTATATCAGTGACATTGTATTAATCAATTAGCTATGTGTTATTGAGTAAAGCAGTACTACATTGTTTGTTCACAGCAGTTTTGTGGTGATAATGTATACAAGTATTGTGCCAGTATTGATGCAGCAAAAGCATGCAGAATTACATTGTCTTCTCAAATGTGTGTGTGTGTGTGTGTGTGTGTGTGTGTTCCCAAAAAAAAAAAGTGAAAAGAGAGACATGGGTATTAACACTGAGGAGAGATGACTTTGAGCCAGTTCTTTGCAGCCGTCATTTCAAGTCAAAAGACTTCAACAAAACTGGACAGACAACTCGTTTAAAGTGAGGAGCCAGCCTGTCATTTCCCCCCAAGGTGAGTTTCATTGACAAATTGCTTCTGCTAGCTCTGAAGCCCACCAGACAAGATGGATTTCATATGACACATAAGTTAAACTATATGGTCTCTCCATATAGTTTATTGTGTTGTTGAAATAATGAACGGTTTGACTTGCATTTACCTATATGCTATGGCTAAAATGTTAGCTAACATTTGGGTTAGCAGCCGACAGTGATATCTTGATGATTGTTGTACTGTTTAATCAAATCTTACCTTTACAGATTACTAAAAACTCAAGTGTGGATTCCACTAAAGACGAATTCTCCAAGATCATAAGAGGAGTCAAGAAGCGTAAAATGGGGACTGGCAGGAGGGACGTGATTAGCTCAAGGTTACAGTTACCAGTGGATTGTAAACAACTTGCTGGTGCAAAACCGCCACCTACTGTACAAGTGTATATAATGCATATAATGTCACTCAATTTATTATATTTTGCTCACCAACCCTGTGAAAGAGAGCCATCCTGCTACCCTCATACACCTTCTCCCTCACCATCAAATCTTTGCCGTTTATAATGTATGTTGTTTTGAGTCTCTCTCACCTGCCAGTAGACCAATAATAATGACAATAAAATTCGTGCTGATACAGCATCTGCCAAGGTTTCAGGTGACCTAAATTGTTTACCCACCACACCCAACATTTTACTTGCAAATGAAATCTTCTGATCAAATGCTAATCCCCATTGTCTAATTTAACCATAGTCATGTTTCTGCTGCTGTTTTCCAGTCTGGCAGATTATGTTCCCTGTGGAGAGGATGCACCTGAAAAGGACCTAGGCTCCAACTCAAGGTAATCCTAATTGTCATGTTTGCAAAGTTTTAACAGTGTTGTTCTCCTAGGAAGATGTAAGCCACTACTCAAATGACCGCATACAACATCTTTCCATCTTTACTCTGCACTTTCAGAATAGTAAAGACAAGATTGCCGCATGCAGATCATGATTACCACCAGAGACCCCTGTCATTGGAGAAGTCACTTCAAGAGGCCCGAAAGACCATTGCATGCCAAGAAGAAGAGCTTGTGAAACTGAGAAGGCCAATTCTTTCTTGAACAATTCCAATGTGATGACAGGTTAATTAGGTTCTACACAGAGTTTAAAGATTATATAACTGTCATGCCTGTTTTTATGGCTTTGCAACCTACAGCTGAAAGCATGTTAGGATGGGGTCAAGATCAACACATTGTGAGAAATGGATTTAAAGAGCAAAGCCTATCTCTCACAAACCATTTTTTTCTCTTTCTGTGCCATTTTGAGGCAGGGTTTTTTACTACAGGACCTTGCTATTCGTTTCAATGTATCACAGACAACTGTCAGCAGAATTTGCATCACTTGGACAACCTTTCTCTATTACATGTTAGGATCTATCCTCGTTTGGCCTTCACGAGAAAAAGTAAATGAATTTATGCCTCTTTCTTTAAAAAATACTTTCCCATGTACAAGAGTGATACTAGATTGTACAGAATTACATGTAAAAAGGGCCCCTTCAGAAATACTAAAGGTAGAAGTCTTTAGTGGGCATAAGCCCATATAGTGAGCTAACTTTCATCAGTGACTTATATATAGGTTTGATATCAGACAAAGAAATCACACAGTCGTCTGGGATTCTCTCTTTGTTAGAGGAAGGGGGATGAGGTAATGGCAGACAAAGACTTCCTTTTATAAGGGACATTTTGTCTCCAATAAATGTTAGTATCGTAATACCAGCACCCTCAAAGTATAATAGACAGCTTATCCCAGAGGAGGAGTTGCAGACACAAGACATTGCTCGTCTTAGGATTCATGTTGAACGGGCCATTGGAAGAATTAAAGAGTACCACATTTTTGATAGAACATTACCCATGACCACTTTGGGCTCGATCAACCAAGTCTGGAAGGTGTGTGCCCTCCTCACCACTTTTCAAGGACCGATATTCTGAACCGTAATGTACACAAAACTGCAGTGACTTCTCTACATGCATTTGCTATTGTAGTGCAATGTTTATTTCTTGTGACCTTGTTCTGGCAGTTACAGGCTACCAAAATACTTTTAAAGTATTTTTTGTATAAAAGCATCTTTCAAATGCATACATGCAAATAAACCTGCAACTTGGGAAAAATTAAGAGATGTCTTTGTTAATTACGAGAGGGGGGGGATCTAAATTGTCATCTAGATCTTGCGTGAGGTAAGGAAAATGTATTTGAATGTCTTTATCTATTTCCAAAAGGCCATGCAGGCAATCTCCCAGATTGGTCAATCAATTACAGTATGTCTGGGGTCGTGCCTAGGTGGCGAACATTGAGGATTATCAGCAAAACCTGAGTTTGCTTATTTTCCTGTCCAATTAGTCAAACAATACATCATATTCTCCAACGTAATAATTGTTAGCCAACTGCTTGTTCACCAATAGGTAAACATTCAGCTGTGCAGTAGTTTTTCTCAGAGGAAAATTATTGTTCTCTGAGATTTGGTATGGAAATTATTTTTAAACTTACATTTTTAACTAGACCAATCTCTTATCACATCATGTTGCTCACCACAGCTGCACAACCTGCAGGTTTTTAATTAAGATGTGGAGCTCAGATGACATTTTGGTCAGGATGGAGACACCGGGTGAAAGACCTGAGGGAGTTAAAAGCAGAGCGAGGAGTTTTTAAGTAATTCACAAATTCCCGCTTACATGCCTGTTGATATGCAGGAGGAACTATGTAAAATAATTAATCAAAACGTCGCAATTGCTGTGGAGATAAGCATGGAGGTTTCAGGTAAACTGTCCTGGATGTGATGCCAAATAGTGTGTTTCTTCCCCCAACAAAGTGGCAAGTGCAAAACTTCCAGTCAGGCAACAAGGGAGTTGCTTGAGTGCACGAGGGAAATCAGGCAGAAGGACATGAATGAGGAGCGAGGCGTGAGGAGATAAACAGAGTGATGGAGATGAGAAAGAGAGAGATAATAGGAGCTTTGCTTGTAGAGAGCTGACCTCTGTACCTGTTTACAGTATCTACTGAAATAACCCAGTGTCAAGTAGTATTTAAATATCTCCATTCAAAAGATACCTACAATCAAGCTTTTTTGTGCCCAGATCTAGAAGAAAATACTATTTATGTAATTTTGTTTGTAGCCAATCACAGCAAATGATCTTCAATATAATGTGATGTGACTACCACTGCAGCTAACCCATGCAAAGTGATTGCCTGCCTGAGCGGCTAGCATCTAATGTGCTAACAGAGCTAACAACAACAGTGCTAATAGAGGGCATTACTGCGACTACCGAGGTCCCGCCATTCTGGGTTGCAGGACGACATTTGCAGCAGTAGCCGATGGCTGTGCAATATGGCAGCGATTAGCAACCATTGGAACACACACAATTTCCATTCATGATTTGCACTTTCTTGGTATTGCACTTGAAGGGTATACGATGAACGATACCAGGCCCCAGTTGTCAGACAGACTTATATGTAAATGCACTGTGTTAATAGTTGTAAATGGACCCATTTTGTTTGCTGCGATGAGCACTGCATATAAATGGTTGACTGAGTGCACAAATTATTTTGGTGAATAAAGTCCTACTTTCACTAACCAACCGACTGTTAAGGTGTGTGATCACATCCTTCCAAACTCAGGATACTACACTTTAAAAATCTCCACTACGTTCTGCATTACCCTTGCAAAAAACCGTGCAAGAGTGAAAGTATGTAGCTGAGTAGTTGATTGACTTAGTTACTTACAATTGCCACTATGGAAAGGAAACAAGCCTTTCACAACAGAGTAACTGCTGTATGAGATCAGCCACCGCCCAAACTCATGTAAGTGTCATTCGTAAGTGTTCACGGTGCTTATATCTCCCAATCTCATTGGCAAATGTTGGCACTTTATGTAAATAGTTTTTAACACACCTCTTTTGTGTGCTTTGATGAGCACTGCATGTAAATGTTTGACTGAGTTCACCTTTTTGTTACCTGTGATTGGCACTTTGTGTCAATAGTTGGACGCCCTTTTGTTTGCGTTGATGGGCACATTCTTTCTATCTAAGCCTTTTGCAAGAGCAATGACAATTATCATGTCTAATTTGACATGCTAATAAAGCCCCTGTCTGCAATCACAACAACAACCTTTGTGCAGTTATCACATACAAATAAGTAGTCTCTAGATATACTGACTTCAATTAATATTTTGTTGCAAAATACTCTCCAATATTCCCAAACATTTCTATTGGTTTGTATATGTTCACCACACTAGTTGTCCCCCTATTATTCATGTCAAATGAATACATATATACATGTATACATTTCAACTTTCCTCTCAACCCCTTTAAAAGCATGTTTAACAACACAACAATCGCAACTTGTTTTTTTTCTTGTCACATCACAGCCTTACAAACTGTGCAAAAACTCACAGCAAACGGGTTTCAAATTGTCCTTTTGGTAGTTGAACGCCGTCCTGCAACCCAGAATGGCCAGTTTGTACAGTGCAATGATGTGTTCTGATGCTGTAGGGCAAGCGTCAGGGCTGCACAGATGTATTTAAATGTTTCTCTGAGGGAGGTGAAGTCAACGATGTTGGGCTGTATAAAATAAACTGAATTGAATTGAATTGAATTGAACTACCATCAAGGTTCTCCCACTGAGTTGCGGGTAGGCCCATGCACACCTTTGATGTGCCGTTTATAAAGTAATGCATGATCTAAAGAATAACAAAAGAAAAAGGTTCACATTAGTTGTCAAGATATGATAACGGTATAGGGATCATTATTTAAGTAGACAACATATTTGAGCTTCCATCTTTTCATCATTTAATGTAATGCTTTGTAATTATAGTATCCAACATTTTATCTGTTTAATAGATTTTGTTTGTCCTCAGTAAAGTGAAAGACATTGGAATTCATTAACAAGTTGAAGCTTGATGTTTCCCTGTTATGTCCTCTGCAAAAAGGAGGCTCAATTATTTTACTTATTCTAGTAACTTTTGGCTTCAAATTCCTTAATAATCTGGCAGCTCATAATGTCATGTTTTGTGTTTAATTAGTTCATTTTAAGATATTTTCGCCCAATACTCCCTGTTGTGATGTATTGTAATATTGTAAGTATTTTAATATTACGGAGGGAAACATTTTTTTCCAAGGCTGCTGAAGGCACGGCCCGCCCTACTCTGATTGGCTAGTACTT
The DNA here is from genome assembly GCF_910589615.1 of Taurulus bubalis. NCBI lineage: Eukaryota > Metazoa > Chordata > Actinopteri > Perciformes > Cottidae > Taurulus > Taurulus bubalis. The sequence continues at coordinate 13,619,092 of NC_136593.1, read as the reverse complement.
GTTGTTTTCGTTTGTTGGATTGGTCAGGTTTTAGTGTTGACGATTTACAGTTAGGTGGAGCCTTTCTTCTTCTTTGTGTGTTGGCAGATTGCAAACCAATGTTCAATGCACATGCCACCATCTACTGGACTGGAGTGGACACACTCAATGCACTAAAGTGTATCATGCCTAAAACATAAACTTTTAACCAGACATTTAAACAAGTTGTTTCATCAACTGTGTTTTCTTTGTAATGGGTTCACAACACCACCTCCTGCAAAAGTACTTCTGACTATGCTATTTTACAAACTGTAGAGACGTTCTGTATGTGGTCTACTCATGCAGTGGCTGTAATAATCGTTCATCCAACACCATCTCAGTCCTCATTGAAGTGAGACACTTTGCAAAATGTCTCTATTACCATCACCATAACCATTCACTACACTGAGGCAATTTTTGTAAACCCAATGGGAAATTGTTGCGTTTTAGGAGCTAAGTCACATCAATCACAAAACAGAAGAGATGAAAGCAAAAATACAATAGAAAACATACATTATTCAATCAATTAGCGGAAAGTAAAGTTTGAATCAGCTTAACTAAAAGCTTTAGTGTTATACTGTATGTGTATTTAATGCACACCGTACAATGATGGCACAGTAACACACTTCACTTACTGCAAGAATGCAATATTACAATAGGGACACTTTTAGTTTACTTGTGCCATCCTTTACGTTTGATTATTTTCTCTGTCCTCTCGTTGATAAAATTAATGTTATACCTTGCTTTTGCTAAAGAAAAACGTTTATTTTATGGCACTTGTTACACAATAAATTCAGAATCAAACATTGTCTTTTCTTCAATGCATTTGTTGGACATATATCAATGCAACCTAAATCTTTACATTAAAAAGATATCAGTTCATAGAATACAATAAATTGTTTAAGATTTAACCAGTGGTTCCAAACCTTTTTGGCTTGGGACCCTTCACAAGAAAACAATGTCCTACCACGTTAATCATCTCACCAGCACCCAGATTTATCTTGTGACCCTTTGTGAGGGGCTTGAACCGTAGTTTTGTAGCACTTGATTAATCTACCTCACCTATAAAGTATTTAAAACTAGTTCCACCCTCAGTATTAATAATGTTGTTTATTATACAAATCATAAGAGTGGATTTTCTGCAAAACAAGTATTATTTGTAATACTTCAAGTGAATTTAGCGTATATAATGTCTGTATTTACATAGTTTAAATGCATGACTTTTTACATTTCTGTGTTGAGGCTTTTCCTCAATTAAAGGATGGGAGTGTTTTTCCACCAGTCATGAGAAAAATAAGAAAATTGCTAAGTTTCAAGAAGTTTTAATTGTTGAGATTTGACTGCAAATAACCAATTACTAGCACTGTGTACAAGATACAATCCATAGCCTAAATAGTGAGCCTGAGGAAATTGTTCCATCAAATGTATCGCTGCATAGAAGCAGACAGTACATAATTTAGCTGTTAGTCTCATGCGGAGAGGAAACAAACTGTATTCATGCAGTTACCGCTTTCCATGTAGTGATTACTGTGCAGGGAACATAAGTAAATCAACAGAGCACGACGGTTATTGCTCAACGGGAAAAAAACACCACAAACGACCCCTTGTAAATGTTCACATGGTGGTTAAATACTGTATGTACATTTCCTGTATATAGAGACACATTTAAGAAGTAGGGGAAGTGGTATGAGTAACAGAAGTCCTTTTGACCCTGAACCTCTCCCTCACATCGTAAAATGAAACATAAAACGATGGAAGATTTCTTTCTTTAATCCATGCCTGAAGTGGAAATCTGCATACAGCTGTAGTTGATATATAATTGTGTGTTTAATTTAATTTGGTTGATCATCATCTTATGTTACTGTACTAGCCCTAAATGTAGTCTTAAAAAAAGAAAATGTGAGTCCGTAATGCTGCGGTTGACTTTATTTTGAAGGATCCTATTTTGTAAACCAAACATATCATGTTTGTTGTTGGTAGCATTTGTTTCTTAACATATTTTTTTTTTATAATTTTGGCCTTCATTTGATAGAGAACAGTTTATAAATGGGGACAAAGAGGGGGTTATGAATGACATGCAACAAAAGTCCCAACTAAGGCCGGAATCGATTCGAACAACACAACAGATGTTGTGGTTAAATGGCATGCGCTGTAACCATTTGGCTACCAAGGTGTTCCTTGTGTGAGGTAATTAGACGATATCACTCTTTAATATGTTTGGATAGGGCTCTAACTGCCATTGTGACCAGACAATATAATAATTACGCCATTACCGTTTGTCTAAATCTCTGACTAATAGTTGTGTGACATGACAGATAACTATTAAATTGATGTGTACTACTTCCTTGTGATTAATCATTTAATGAAGAATAATTACACCCCAGCACCGGTTTGATGAAAGGGCTGCGGCATGAAGGACAGAGTTCAAGTTTCAAGTTTAGCTCTTGTGTTTTGGTGACATTGGCTTTATTTCCTCATTGTTTAGGGTCTGCAAACCCCACTGCTACATGTGTAAAAATGATAATAACAACTTAAAAAACTATTTTCGCCCTTCATATTTTATTTTGTTTTGACCCCATTGATCTGCATTATGTAGAACATTAAATGTTAAAAGTGTAAATTTCCACTTTGCCACAAACTTTGTTGGCACATTGGATGAAGAGGACAAAATGCAGAAATTAAGACAAGGCATTGTTTCACACCAAATAGGGAAATAAGTCATGCTTTAGCCTGTGTGTTATATGGGCTTAACATGCACATACACGACTAATGGAGTCTAATACAACAGCCCTGCAATACATTTTTTAGGATTACTTTCTGCGTTGTTAAAGGGGATCTCCAAATAGAGCAGTAAGGTTAAGTTTAAAATAAAATAACATCTAATAATATGTATTTATGACCAGACTATAAACTTACAAAATGACCAAACAAAAGGAGCCAAATATCTGGCAGCCTTGACACTCTTTTGTTCCCCTCGTGCATGAGAGTAATTCAGCGCAGAGGCTAAATAAACAAACTCCCACAATAGTGAGGAGGAACAATGATAAAGGGAAATTACATTTTTAAATGAATACGGGTAATTTGTCTAAAACCCTCCGCTAACCTTTTGACCGTTCCAAATGTATATATGTGTGTAGTCTGTGGAATGTAACTAAGTAAATTCATTCCAATCCAATTTTAAGGTTTTAGGTCTACTTGTACTTTACTTGAATTCTCAAACGTTTCTGCAACATTACAATGCTTCAGACACTTAATAATCCAACACCTTAATATGAATGTACTGTAACACTGTCAAGGGCTATTCTGTTTGCATAACAAATTTACTTTAAATAAATTGTATAATATGTTGCATTACTTGTAATGCAGTATTTTTGACACTGTTGTATTGCAACTTTAACTTAAGTAGACTATGTGAATACTTCTATCACCACTGGCAACTTTACCGATTTAGCAAATTCATTTTAACACATTATTTGAGAAATTAAAATGAGCACCAAATCTTGCCAAAATAAAACATAGTAATTCAAGGTTCAAGTTGAAACAATCTGTCCTGTTAGTCCCTGGTCCACTATGTTTTTCTTCATCAGCAGCAGTGAGGAATAATTTATTTAAGGTCCTTGGCAGACACAGCAGTAAAGAACTCTTGCTTCATGGGGCAAAAGTTCAGGGATAAAAGGGATCTCTCAGGAGATTACTCCCATGTACGTAACACGGATGCCTAGAACACAAAGAGCATTATGTTGCCCAGCTTTATTTTAGTGCAGCGTGCAAGTTTGTGTGAGAGCAACTGCTTTTCTGACCTTATCACCAGTTGTCTTTTAAATTACCAAAGGAAGAGTTGTGTTGTCTTTGTAAATATCTCTCTGCTGCCATAGGCTTCTCCTTTTAGCTGTTTAAATGAAACATCCTTTTTTTATTTTTTCATGCCTCTACTCAGGGCAGTGTTTTTCAATCAGATTAGTACAGCACATTCTGTTCTGTTTCACTTCCTGATGACTGTGCAGCCAGTATCCCTGAATGAACTCACCCGCGTGCTTCTGGTTACACCAAGACACTCACACAGAAAGACGTATTCTTGACACTGCCTGTTGGATTTTAGTCCTTCATACAATATTTAGTAAACATCTAAGACAGAAAACCTACTGTTTATTCGTTTATTTTAACAAAAACTTTATATTTTTATTTTGTGAGTTTCAAGCTCTTTCTCTGAGCTGTAAGAGGCTCTTAATCTCAGAACATGATCAAGAAGTATACACATATGCTTATGTTAAAGATCTAGAAACTATTGCTTTAACCTTACAAGCATCTAATTGTCCTGTTTTCTACATTGTTGCTGCTTTCACCACAACAGCAACTAGTTGTTCATGATGTTCCAGGAAGGAAGACAACATCTCAGGCTGTTTCAATATAGAAGTTTATTCATGCATTTCAGTTCAGCTCAGGTCAGCTGAGTTCATCTCTGACCTCCATTTACGCATACAAGACAGGATGAAGTGCCAACAACGCTACCAGGACACCGCAGCACAGTCGAGGGTTTGGGAAAACAAACAAATCTCTGCCTGAGCTGGAGCCTTCACGATTTCAACAAAAATATGTATGTATTTACTGTAAATAGCTTGGATTGGTGTGCTATTTTCACACCAATCACTCTGCGTCTGTACTATTTTCTCTTTTTAATGTGAATAAAATGTTCTATGAGTATACTATACTCTCTTACGGTAACTGATTGCTCAGAAGATTACTCAGGCGGTTGATAACATCCCTGTGGGTTTGCACACTCAGGTTCACCTGTGTTACGCCACTTTTTATTATTAACAGGATCATCATGTTCCCTTCAATAGCTGCCTGGCTGTCTGCCAGCAGCGTGGTCAGACAGTGTCCTCACCACCTCTGACTGCAAGACTCAACCACCAGAGACCTGCAATAAAGTTGTAACTATCTGAGCACTTTGGTTCAAGCCAATAAGGAAGATATACTCACACCAAGCCACATTTTTGTGTTTTTCTTTCAACATTTCAATGCAAAAATATGCTGAACATAAAAAAGAAGCAGTAAAACATGCTGTATACTTCAAACCTCCTACGCGGACATCATAATATACCAGTATCCTCAAACCACAAAAGCACAAAGGCAAGGCCATAACAATCTTTTATGACTTGTATGGGACCCCCTCCCTCCCCCCACACACACATTTATGTCTTGCTCGAAAGCCAAAGACAGTCTAAACCTGATTTTATTTAAACACCCAAGCTGATAAATAGGCAAATAAACGAGCATACTACTATATATCTCATGTTTGTACTGACATTGAAAACAGGGTTTCATCCATGTGCATTGAGGCTTTTTCCAAACTGTTGGGACACTAATTTCCACATACTCTGTTCTTAGCTGTTTCTTCTCATTTCTTCCTCTATGCCTCATTTGTCTTTTTGAAATACAAAGGAAAATTGGATAACCTGCTGGAGTGAATGACTCAGATCATATGGTGATAACACATTTGCCATACACCTGCAGTAACCATACGAATAAACACAACTGGACGAGGTTAATTACTTTCACTTATGTCGTTGATACTACCTTTTACTTTCAATAGCCTATTTTGTATTTCACTGCTAGGTTTAATATATTTAACCCTTGTTTATTAGTGAAAAATAAAAGTAAATTAGGAAATTAATTAGTTACTTTTAACTTATTTTTTATTCTACATTTCTGAGACAATTACTGTATTTTTTACTACAAAACAGCGGTACTATTTTCTTTGCAGATTGATATTTGACTTGCAAAACAAGAGCTCATAAAACAAAGTAGTATGCATCATAAGAAATGATATCTCATTACAACACCTGGAAGGTTTAAATTATAATTTTCCACACTTTGACAGGGACTTCATTGCTAAAAGGTAGCTTCCTAATATGCCCTCTGAAGGTTCCCATTATTTTGGTCCAATCCAAGTGCCAACCTCAATGAGCTAAAAGGTTCAGTCCATGACCCTCAGGCCAGGCTGTTAATACCTTCATATTAAATAAATACATTAATTATTATATTGTTTTGACTGGCTCTAATGAGAATAAGGCTTTATTGGACATATGCTGAAAAATAAAAACATCAATTTTAATCAGGCTTTGTATTATGAAATGCTATCGTTTGCCCAACAAAGTTCATGTGCTCAGTAAAGTTTTAGAATCTATATATTGACTACTATTTCTCTAATCCATTGCTCTTATTGGTATGATATCGATATGGCGCCTGGTTGTTTGACACTATGTAGGCCTGGCTGTGCCCCATCTCTGCTGGCACCGACGCACCCAGAGAGGCTGAAAAAAGTGGCGGGGAAACAGACGCCTCTCGCGGTCAGATGGTCTTGTTGCCACCGCAACAGACGGTGATGAATGAATGGAAAACTGTGAGCGGATGAAAGACGCCACATACTCAGAGATGTGCGTGCTTTCATTTGTGTGGTCAGGTATGAGTTCGCAGAGCGTATATAGCATTATGAGCATCGTGCCTAATAGCCCACAGGGACACTGAGAGGTTTGGTCTGAATGTCGACACAACATCAACATAATAAAGAAAACTAAAGAAAGTACTCCTCTGCCAAACGCAATACTACTGACCTACTGTTGAAATGGGAAACCTAATTGGGCAACAGTAACAGTTCAGGTAGCAAGCAACTCAGCCTCCTACTTCAAAACAGCCGTAGGGCTATTTTCTTTGCTAATAATATTTGACTTTTAACACCAGAGCTCATATGATGCAATGCACTTCCCCAAATGATAAATTAACCAGGTTATGAGTTTAATTCCACCCACGTTTTTACCTTCTTCCCAACATTTAAATATATAACACCACATATGACTTCTTGGAGTATACTTATTACAATTCAAGGATTATTGGTCGCCTATAGTTTTACTTATAACTATGACATGTTGTTGCCGACTAAATTTGTTTAACTTGGAAAAAATCATAACTCATATTTGTGGTATTTCTTCGTCGTTGTGCTGCTACCTTTACATACAGGACTTGAATACTTGTTCCAGCACTGTAAACACCGCAGCAATGCAAATACTGGGTGTTGACAAATCCTCCACCCATCACAATAAAGTAAAATAACCAGCATAGTGTGCACATAATCATAACAATCATACATTTATCCGCATTTGTCGAAATCCCTACCTTCAAATAACTTAAAGAAAACGTTACAGCAATTGTACTAATAGCGTGAAAATCCCCGGTCGAAACAAAAAAACAAAAGGCGGGGTTTCATCGTCTCTTACAGGAACAGTAATATGTCTCACCGCGCGCCTTATCGGGCAGTGGGGTGTGCTTTTTTATTTCTGTGCTTATTCACATCCAGTCTGTGTGGCTATAGGGCTCAGCTATTACACGGCAGTGTTGACGATAAGTGTTGTCAGCTGAGCGGAGAGGACAGCCTGCTGCGGTACAGGCTGTTCCCGGCCTGGCTCGGCACGGAACGGGTTACAGGTCAGGGTGTCTATTGGAACACAGTGTTCTCGTCAGCAGCGGCAGCGGTACAGCTACAGTACAGCCGGAACATTGTGTTACTTTGTGGCTGCTTTCCAAGACCTGCCCCTTAATGTTACACTAAACGCCCTCCTACAACTCTGCTCTCTCTCTCTCTCTCTCTCTCTCTCTCTCTCTCTCTCTCTCTCTCTCTCTCTCTCTCTCTCTCTCTCTCTCTCTCTCTCTCGTGTGCCTCAACCTCTCTCCCTCACCAGTGTCGTTTTGGAGCGTAGGATCCATGTGGCTATACTTCACCGACGCGTTCATCCACTAGAGAGGAAAGAGATGAAGGAAGCACGGGACATAAACAGCGCGACATAATAACCACATGGGCAGAACATTTAGTACCCTGGATATGAGAGGAGAGGGAAGGGCTTGAAATAGGAGGTAAAGACGCGGTGAAAAAAAAAATCTACCGAGAGTATTTCAGCGGGTTACTGGAAAAAAAAACTACAAAAAGGAGCGCAAGGAAATGTGAGTCTTTTACTGTATTACATCTATTTTGTTGCTAATATGTTTAATTAATTAGTAAACTAATGCATAGCATAAGGGTTACCGGCTTTCTAGTGTTTTTTTGTCCACGACTGGCTCAGTAAAAGGGACACTTGTTAATATACATCGTAAAACATCTAAACCGGTCTCATAAAAACGTTAATGATTAAAAAACAAAACAATTCCCTAACAGTTAGGATTGTGTGATTAAACTGTTCTAGGGTGGATGTTGAATTGGTCACACGTTTGGGGGCATTTGAGGTTACCGCTGTATCCCTCTGTACCCTGGAAACTAAGGGCTGATAAGACTCCCAATGTGTGTTTATAGGTGTGTGTGTGTGTGTGTGTGTGTGTGTGTGTGTGTGTGTGTGTGTGTGTGTGTGTGTGTGTGTGTGCGTGTGCGTGTCCGTGAATGTGGCACTTGGCTGTGGTTCCCAATAGAGGCGGATGAGGACATGAGTTTACATCCAGAATCCCTTCAGGCTTGAGGTGTATCTTCGTAGAGTGCAGGTTGTAACACTGTTTCTGAGAATTGGTACATCAACTGTAGTTCATTCTGTCCTGATCCTCTTTCATTTTGGAATACGTTGTACATCACAGGACATAATTGTAACCTATGAATAAGTTACTTAAAATATATGGGTGTTAACATGATGTATTTAGATTTAGATGTGGTGAGATTGAAGAAGAATTGGCCTGCTGATATGGACACGGGTTGAGACAAATTCCCACTGATGAATCATACTGCCTGAGGGAGATATTTAATGACTATAAACAACTTATTGTTCAAATACACTGACAAGTAAAGATTATTAAGTAAAGGGTGATTAGTTATTTAGCTTTGCCTTATATGCAAGCAATAAAATAAAACACATTTCACGTTAAAAGTAAATACCCAACTGTATAGCAGCATTTCAAAAAGTGATAAACATAAAAAGCAGCTTTTCTTTCATACATTTTTATAACTTCATGTCTTTTCATGTCAGCTTTAAACATAATCTCCCATGACCGACAATGCTCTGCCCAGGACATCAGTCTGTGGGCCTGTCATGCACAGTGTGTGCTCACATGGTCACATATGAATCAGCAGCAGAGTACGGAGGTGAGACAGAATGTACAGATACACCGTGTGCGTCTGTGGATGTGGTCTTCGCTTCATTGTATTCTGTTTCTGCATTCTTCCACAAGGTATCTGAGTTTAGGTACATGTAGCCTACATGCCATTTTATCTGTGTCATAACAATTTGCAGTTGGTTTCACTGTTTAGTAATGAATTCTTTCATAAAGGTAAAGCAGAAAGTTAAATGATGAAATTCATGGGATGAATATGTTTTAATTATGGGACTTAATAATAATAGTAATCATCAACACTATAACCCCACTTGCTTTGTTAAAATTAAAATTGTGTGTTAGTGAATGTAAATGGTCAATTTGAACAATTAAAATCAGCTTATTTTCATTCAGAAATTGAAGTTAGGTTGTACGTGAGGGGGTCTCAGATTGGTGAACACCATCAGGCTTTGCCAGTGGCGAACTGTGAATAGAAGGAACATTGTGTTCAGACGCACACACACACACACGCACGCACACACAACACCCCCCCCCCCACACACACACACGCACGTGAAATGAGTTACATCTAAAATGAAATCCATGAAATTTTTAATAAATAGGACGAGGTGTTGCCGCATAAGAGACGGACATTTTGTTCTGTGCTTGTGTTAAGGAGTTCAGTAAACGTCACTTAATCTTTGAGAGTGACACACAATTGAAGAAGCAGAATAAATTGAGCAGATGTCGATAAGACAGATGTTTATGGTTTTACCCTGTGGGTTGAAGAACACGGGTGCCCAATGGCTTGGGCTGTTATTATTCCTATGTCAGTTTTCACACTTGGAACATTTGTTAAAATCTATTTCTTAATCAATTATCAACTCAATGAGTTGATAAAAGCAGGCCAAGCTCTGTTGCTTCATTTTCATACTAACAGGCTCAGAACAGCTCAGAAAATCAGTCAGCGCGGCATAATATTCAAATATTTGTACATGGTCATCAACAGCATCTGGGATGTTATTAGAGTACAGGAAAACTGGTGGAACAATCTAGAAAATGATTCCTCTTTAATCTGAAACCATCGCTGTGGAAACGTTAGGTGGCCACAAGATCGTTGTCTGATCAGCACCCTGCGTAACCGGTCACTCACAGTACGGTCTTTAGGCTTTAGTTCATTTTAATAGGATTTCTCCAGATTGACAAATGAAATATGATTTGATTTTCCTCAGCAGAATAGAGACAATCTACATTACCTGAACCTGTCCTCATGTTACATGATATCCAGTGCAGGGAGATCAAAAGATGTGCGAGAGTTACAGTAAAGTAAGATATGATACAAGTTTAGAGAGACTGTCTTTATTTATATAGTTCTTCATAAATATTTATGGGATATTTTTACCCTGGTGGCTCACCAGCATACAACCAACAATTTAAAGAATAACTTAAATCATTCTTTGCTCGCAATATAAACATTTTTCTTTGTTTACACGTATTGGTCAGTGTGTAAAACACACGCACATCTTTCTTGTATGTAAAGCTGTTTTAACAGTAATTACATTTAGAAATGTTTGAGGTTCATATTTATCTCTCTTACCGGCAAAGAGACAAATGTTGCCCTTTTGAATTTAATAAAGTTAGAAAAAGGAAATTAAAGGGAACATTCAGTGTTGGTGAGACTAAAGTCCATTTTCACATCATAGATGTTACATTTTTATTTGTAATCATTATTTCACAACTCTGGCCTCTGCCAACATCCTGGTGCATTCTCAGAACAGCTGTGAGCTGATGCTATTCGAGCAAGTGTTAACTTCTTAGCAGTTGCACGTGATAATAATCACCAAATAGTCTTTGACAAGATGCTAACATAGCTAACTCGCTTTTTTATTGTCTTAAAACAATGTCAAGATTTTTCTGTCACGACAGACTGAAAAATGTCTTCAGCCATGTTTATTGAGTAAAAGAGGTTATCTATCTATCTATCTATCTATCTATCTATCTATCTATCTATCTATCTGTCTGTCTGTCTGTCTGTCTGTCTATCTGTCTGTCTGTCTGTCTGTCTGTCTGTCTGTCAGATAGATAGATAGATAGATAGATCGATCGGCTAACATTTCTAAAAGTAAAATACCAAAATGTTTTAATTTGGGTATTGCTCCCAAAACCTCAAGTATCATATTGACATTGAGTTTTTCTATTTCAATCACTCTGTCGGTCTCGTCTGTTTTTCTGTCTGTCAGGCTAGTTACTTGACCCATGTGGACAAGTACCAAGCATCAAGAATATACATATATATCTGAAGAAGGGATCAGTAGTTAATTATTACTATAGTATTACTATAATATTAACTATAGTAGTTGATGTGATGGCCATGCAGGTAGAGGTAAAATACTGTTAAAAAAAACGTATTACTCAACAGTATCCCGGCCTGAGAGACACAGAGGAGACAACATTTAAGTTCTATCACCTCATCACCAGACACAACTTGATGAACATGATGATCCTGTTAAACTAGCCTCATATTTTGATAAGATATTACATTAATGTATAACCTCTGAGTCATGATCAAATTCAAGATATTAACCTCATCACAAACACTGAAACAGATTACATGGCTGTATTTGTGAAGGAGCAGCTTTATCAGTACAGAGTGTAAGTCAAGCCCACACTTAGACATATGAGGCTTTCAGACAAGAAGGCTAATGTTGAAATCCTCTAGACAAATAAACAGTGAAAATATTAAAACCAGGTTCTGCCGGGCTGCAGATTTAATTTTAGTGTCTGTAAAATATGATGTCATTTCTAGGTTGACAAAGAGCACAAAGGGCCATAAACTAATATTGCTGAACATACTGTACTTTGGCAGGTGCAGCTCGTGTTACAAAATAAAATGACTGACACGAGCACCACACTGCTGCCTTCTATTTTATATTTATGTAATTACTTCATCTGTAGGGGATGAGACATGGTGCTGTACAGTTAAGTGATATCACATCTGCGGTGCAAAGTAATGTTCCCCATACAGCTGCGATCAATGTTACTGTGGCCGTTGCAATAAAACTCTTAATATATCTCCAGCACAGTACATGTTTCTAGGACATGTGTCCTTATTATCTACAAGTTATATAATGTGGAGCAGAAAGTCATACTGTGTGGATTATGGAGATCTTGCATTGATTTTTTTGTCAGAGACTGATTTTCCAGTCCGGCTACACAAATGAGATTCATTTCACAAGCCATTTTCCTTGTTGCGAGTTGGTCCCAAAGTGAAAACACGAGACATGAGAACATGTTATTTATGGTGCTCAGATTGCTAACGCGTAGGCATATGTTCATAATGTTTACAGTGTTACCGTGTGATGCCCACACACAGAAATGACCACTGATCAGGATCTGACTATGGATGGCCAGCCAGCCACAGCCGTGTTTGCTGCAAAAGGCATTGATGTAACAACGAGTAAAGACCAAGGAGTTATCAAGGTATTTATGGCAATTGCTTTAGATTTTAATGTTTTGTTGTAGCCGTTCAGACTCCTTGTTCCACCATATGGCATGGTCATAATTTGTCATGCTCTTATCTCTTCTATGTCCTCTGTTTAAAAAGGTGTCTTAGTTGAACTGGAAGCTTTTCGTTCTGCCTGCAGGTCGTGAAGCGTCAGGGGCTCGATGGAGAGAGGCCGATGATTGGGGATCGGGTGACCGTCCACTACACCGGGAAGCTGCTCACCGGGCAGAAGTTTGACTGCAGTCGAGATCGCAAAGAAGCTTTTTGCTTTAATGTGGGCAAAGGTAGGCGATTACTGTCATACATGATGGTTAGTGTTGTATCTTTAAAGGAATAGCTTTATATTTAGGAAATTGTGCTTACCTGCTGAGAGTTAGATGAGATTATTAACACCTCTATTCACTTCCCAGCACCTCTAAAGCTCACCAATTAACATGTTATATCTTGTTCCACACAAAACAAAGAGTAAAAACAACAAGTCATGGTTCAACAGAGGGATATGGGGATGTGTGTTAGACTCTTTCTTAAACTAACCATCTACTGGTTGTAGCTTCATATTCAATGGACAGTTATGGCAGTTGTATCAGTCCTCTAATTCAACTCTGGGCAAGAAAGTGAATAAGCACATTCCCCTAAATGTCAAACTATTCCTTTGCATTCTTATCATTGCAATCAAGATTATGACATAGCCTTTAAACCTGTTTCATAAACCAAGAACATCTCTTACAGTTGGTATTATGTGCCTCATCCACTCACAGGACAAGTCCTCAAGGCCTGGGATATTGGTGTGTTGTCTATGCAGATGGGTGAGGTGTGCACATTACTGTGTAAACCAGAGTACGCTTATGGATCGGCTGGAAATCCTGAAAAAATTCCTCCCAACTCGTCAGTTGTGTTTGAGGTAGGTGTTGCTACGTCAGTGTTGCACCACACTGAGGGATACAATTCAGGCTTTCTCTGGTTTCTATAATCAATTACAATTATAATTCAGCTCTGGGTGTTCAAAGTTATATGTGATTGCTTGTAACTAAATACAATCTGTTATAACTACATAATAGTGTGTTATAAACTATTTATTAAACGTTTATATACTGCTTATGAACGCTAAATGGGGGTCTAAAAGTAAAGAGTAATCACATTTCTTATCCTCTTACTGTGACCGTATATTACCTACCGATGGGACAGTCATTACAAACTCATGCTGTGCAGCTAGATTTTGTTCAAGCTCACAGACCATCATTTTTTATTCTAGAGGAGATCTAATTTTCAAAAGATAACTAATATGGATTTTGGGAATGTGTATAAAATGATGTACAAGTTGTAAAAAAAAATAAGTCCATTTGATTGAGTGGTGCAGCCATAAAAACTTGGGTTTGAATATTTTACTCTGTACCTTCAATAAAGAGTTGCAACAATATTTACTATATACTTTCAGACAGGGTCATTTTTCAAACCTAAGGTTGCCCAGGGGGAAAAGGGAGATGTTACGCGTCTATTTAGCTGAGAGGGATGTTTTATCTTGGCTTGTTTTGTTCCAATAGAGGTATGAAGCGTATATGTTTGATTAAACAATCTACCTGTACTGTTACTTTAATAGTCATTATTTATCCTTATTCGTTTTACCTCCCTGACTTGATGTGATGACTCATACTTGTTTTTTTAGTTATGGATTCCCCCTCCCACACTTACTATAACAGCATACACCCAATTCTGCGGAGCTGTAATTTAGTTTTTGCTCCCTATTGATATTTGTGCAGAATAAACATTGAATTAATGTTTACGACTAAACAGATGGAGCTACTCAAGTTTGAAGGCGAAATGCTCACAGACGATTCCGGCATCATGAGAAGAATAAAGGTCAAAGGTGACGGCTACACTAATCCCAACGATGGCTCAAGTGTTGAAGGTAAAACCATTATTTTCTTAATGGATGATTACTGATATTATACCAAATAACCAGTACATTAAAGGGTTATATCAGAGATTAAATTGTGTTATGATTTGTGTCGTTTGACCCACAGTGCATCTGGAGGGAAGGTGTGGCGGTCGACTGTTTGACTGCAGGGACGTCAGTTTTATAGTTGGTGAGGCTGAGGATAAAGGCGTTCCTCTCGGAGTGGACCGAGCCATGGATAAGATGCAGAAAGGAGAGTGCTGTATACTTTACTTACAACCAAAGTAAGTTACTTCAAACCCCTCAGAAAATCTGCCTTTTCTCATTCAGTGCAGTTACAGTGAGAATGTGTTATCTTCGCTAGATTTTCAGTCTGCGGACCTTCATTAAACCTGTTAAGGTTTGACAACACTGACTCACAGTCCCCTGAATACTGAAAGGCTAACATTTGCCTGATATAATGAGAATATGGTACGGATATTCTAAATGAATTGCAGTAATTGCAATCTCTTATTTGCCAGGGTCATTTCTAAAAGGCTTAAAATCCATCAATGGTGACATGCATGATTTATTTAAAAAATAAAGACTTTAAAAACTGCTCTTTACAAAATGCGTCTCCAATTTAAATCACAAACATTAATATTAATTAGTCCTCTTTGGGATTATAACTATCCATTTCGGCTTCTCCTGTCTTCCCGTTCAAGAAACTGCACTATATTATCACAAATGCATTTAGTTTATTTTGCAATATGCATGAAAGTGCCTTACATGAAGCAATCTGATTAATCCACTCCACTTGTTTTTTTTTGCAGTTCAGTGCTATCAACCTCTTTAATTGAGAAATACCTATATTATTATTAAACTGCACAAACCTTCTGTATAAAAATCATCAGGCTGTGAAGGCAGTTGCATTGGTGTCTGGAATATTGTAGGAATATTTAGACAGGTGTTACATTTCACCAGTTGTATGTAATAAATGTAGTCACAGGTGTGATTTCCCACACTACAGTTTAAATGTCAAATGTCTTGAGTAGACTGTTGACAGTTGATACAATATTTGTACTTAGTTTGCCTATTTGATAAGTAGAAGTGAAGTGTTCCAAAATCAGGTTTGACGGTTATTTGTTGTATTATTAACAGGCTCATGCTGTCATGTTTTTTTTATACAGGTATGGCTTTGGAAACAAAGGTAAACCTGAGTACAAAATTGGACCAGACAGAGAAATAATATACGAAGTTACCCTAAAAAGCTTTCAAAGGGTGAGTCCTGCTTCCTACTATGTCTGAAGAAATAAACAATTACATTGATGCGGTTTTGGTTTGTTTTTCTATTTAAGACAAATAAGTACACTTTGAGCAAAGTTCAACAAATCCTGCATAGTTATGTAGATCATTCTAGCGGACACTAAGACCAGTCCCTGTATTTTAATCATGTCGTTAATTGTGTTTTCACAAGGCTAAAGAAACCTGGGAAATGGACTTGACTGAAAAGATAGATTTGGCTGCTGGAGTTAAACATAAAGGGAATCAGTATTTTAAGGTACACTCCTCATGCTGATCGTTTGTCCAAACACATTAATTTATATTTTATTGTGACCATGTTCATAACATACTATTATCTTCCTGTAATAGGTAGGTCTGTACCACCAGGCAGTCATCCAGTACCAGCGTATCATTTCCTGGCTAGAGATGGAGTGTGGTTCTGGGGCAGAGCAGCAGAAGAGGATACAGTCTTTTATGTTGACAACACACCTCAATTTAGCATTGTGTTTCCTGCGGATTAAAGAATTCTCACAAGCTGTGGACAACTGCAACAAGGTGAGCTGCAAGACCCTGGTTATATTTATCCACATTTAAACAATATTTAATTTCAGTACTTTGTCTCTCTGTGTCTTAACTAATTACTACTCTGTGTGTGTTTAAGGCAATTGAGCTTGATGAGAAAAACGAGAAGGCTTTGTATCGCCGTGGGGAAGCCCGTCTCCTTCGTAATGAGTTCAACATGGCCATGGAAGACTTTCAGCATGTGATGCGAGTCAACCCTTCAAATCGAGCAGCACATGCTCAGATTTCCATCTGCCAGAGCAAGATTAAGGAACATCATGACCAGGACAAGAAGATCTACGCCAACATGTTCCAGAAATTTGCAGAACGGGACACCAAGGTCTGTCCACTCACTGTTCTTGGGTAAATGGAGACAAACAGTCAGCCTGACATGTTTGTCTCTTGTCTTCTTTAACGAAAAATAATTGAATATTAACAATTATCTTAAATTAGAAGAAACAGTTACAACTCTACTAATCCTATTGTTTTGCAGAGTTGCATGACCTACCAAACCAGTTATTTTGCTCTTTGGTATTTCCTTGAAAAAAACAATGTTACAAAATGCTTTACAAAGGAAAAACTAAATTAACAACAAGATTAAGGCAAACTACATTCATTATTTTAAGATAAGTAGAACAATGAATGGTTAAGAGACTTCACAACTGTTAGGACGTGGAGATGTGTTATTTGTAGTAACTATGAGAACAAGTTGATGTATTTCAGATCTGGAAATTACATTGGGCATATCTGATTCCCATAAATTAGGTAATCTATCGGATTTGGAATTTTTTTTCTAACGGATGGTCAGCCATTTTGAGTATCATGGCAAGAGTTATTGATACAATTGATAGAGGTTCATCCCACCACTACCTGTCCAATGTCCTGTAAGGTTGATCATGTTGATATTCACAACAGGACTCCTTCATTGAAATATCTTACAATAATATAGCTGATTTACATTTTTTCTTTTAAAGGTTTGAATTTCATTTTGAAACTAAACACCCTGCTGAATCTGCTTCCTGTGTATTATTCTGCTTTCTCCAGTATTACGCTGACCTCTAGTGGTCATTCATGAATTTAATGATTTTCTCACCTATTGACGCTCTTCTCTTAAAAAAAAAATAGAGATATTATCTCAAGAGTAAAAACGAAACAACACAAAACGTTAAACCAACTTCTTAATATTAATGACAAATTTAAGTTTGATTAGTTTTTTCGGTTTTGATTTATTCTATTTACATTTTCAGTTGTTATATGAGGAGGCACAGTAGAATGCAGAATCTATGATTATCAACAATGTTTTAAACAACTGTAGTCATATGTGCTTTATCTCCGCTCAACAGTTTGGAAAGATGAAGAGGAGGCAGGATGAGAGCATGAGGAGCGGCATGAATGGTGAAGTGGGCAACAAACGGCGGAGGAGTCAGGACTGTCCATCGTAAAAGTGACATTTAAAGGGGAGGACAAAAAAATACACGCTTTCCTTGTTTTCCAAGTCCAGGGAGCAGGGACAGCAATGAAGTTGTGTAAAAGCCTCTAATCCAAACCTCTTTATCCCAAAATCCAACATGACCATTCCTGCATATAAAGCAGAGTGTAAACAGGGACGTTTGCGAGCCAAACAGCATTTCCCTTGTGACATGGCCTGTGCAACTGCCAGGACATACCTCCCAATACACTGCCGAATCAGTGAATTAAGATTGGTCAACACTTCTAGCCCCAATCTTTCATTTCTTAAAAATCACAAAGAAATCACAGAGAAATTCCATTCCGATGCTACCTATACAGGCACATTTGTATTTTTTTTAAAGCCTATAACCGAAACTAAACTGTGGTGCAAAGATTATTTCCAGAAATATAATTCAAAGTAAGCCCCTTGTTTTGGGCATAGATGAAGCATTGTTTTACAATGGATAAGATCATGCACTAAAATAATTTATTCATGAATACATGCGGAATAGGTCATTTCTTATTTGTTGAAAGCTTGTTTTTTATCCATTAAACGCGTCACGCAGAATAAGTAGTTAAGAGTAAGAATATTTTTTTTTAATGAGAAGCCAGTCTGGTATTGTATTAAAACAATGATTATCCATGGGCGTGATAACAGATGACAACATCCTTTTTATGGACTGACTTATAAGGTGGCAGCTGCAAAAACTTTAAATAAAAATATAGTACAAAAGATGACACATATATATATATATATATATATATATATATATATATATATATATATATATATATATATATATATATAAAACATGAAATGTTACTTCTCCCGAGCTTTGGTGGATTTTAGTGATTGATGACTTTCTTCTTCTGTTGCACTCAATGTATGTGTATCTATCAGCTAATTGCATAAACAAGCATGGCACAATCCTCAACACACATAAAATCTTCAATTAACAGATGACATAAATCCTCATAATTATGATGATAACCTCTTACAAAAGGAGGCATTTGATCATACCATCTCTCCTATTACCACCTCTGTATTTGAAATGGCAGATGCACCCTATGTGTGCAAGTGGGAGAGGGACACAGAAACCACAATTAAGCTTTAAAACCGTCCGAACCACAGTCTAATCTTTCAGAAATTCCAAGTCTGGTAATGTTATCGACCACAACATTTTA
Source organism: Taurulus bubalis (assembly GCF_910589615.1). Taxonomy (NCBI): domain Eukaryota; kingdom Metazoa; phylum Chordata; class Actinopteri; order Perciformes; family Cottidae; genus Taurulus; species Taurulus bubalis. The sequence goes on along the minus strand of NC_136593.1, from coordinate 13,600,154 downwards.
CATCTGTGTAGGTATTTTTGTCCGAGTCCCAGAACTGGTGTCTCTTTATTTCACTGCATCTATTTCATTTTTTTAATTTTTTATTTTAAATGTGTGAATGTTAGATAGTGGACAGTGTTGCACATTGGTGACTGGCAAACCAACACTGTTATCTTTTCATGAAATGTCTAGATACGGTCTTGACAATAATCTTGAGATGTTTTATAAACATTGGTTGGTTCAGTATGAAAACCTTAGCTGTCTTAAATATTTTATGGAAAAAAAATCAACAGTGTGTATGTGTGTTAATATATATTGTTGTATGTTAGCAAGGTTTTTAAACAGCCTATTGCTTTATGTTTTCAAGTACTGCTGGCTCTAAACATTCAAACATTTTGTACAGTGGAAATGAGCATGAAGTACTTTTTTCTAGCAATTATAAATTGCATTTAAGCATATACATAATATGTATCCCTCTTTGTCAACAACAAAAAGATTTCCCAGCCTCTCCTACATTCATTTTTGATAACTTGACAGGAATAAATTGTAAAAAATGGACATACACAAGCAGGACAAAATGCTGCAGGTCATTGCTGCAGCACTGCCAATGTGAGATTGAATTAGAACTCTTATGTCGTACAAAATGTTTACATATTCAATTGATCTTCACCCTGTAAAGCAAAATTTGATCAATGTATTAAACCGGCATTTATGCAAAAGAAATATTTTCAGACAAAAAACTACTTAAGGTACCTTTGTTCATGTCTTCTTTATATATATTTTTTATTTTATTTTGCACTTTAAAAGCATAAAATAAATCCAAGAGTTGCATTTCAAGATATATGTCATTCTTCAAGTTATCGTTCAATATTTTTTACAGTGTGGTAACATATTTTAAGTTTGCTTAGTTGTATTGTCATAAACATAGTTCCATGGTAAAATGATCATGAAAAGGTTTCAAATGTTGTACAAGATTTTGTATATCTAAAAGTAAGTTGCTTTGGATAAAAGCGTCAGCTAAATGAAATGTAATAATGTAATGGAATACAGTGTCAGGATAGCTCTACCCTTCAGCATCATCATTACCAACATTGTTGAATTGTTATTTTCAATTTAATTTATTAATTCTTTGAAACCTAATTTTACACATGTCTCCTCCTCAAAGAGTATTTAACTCTTAGAGGAAACATCACATTTAATTATCTGAACAAGAAAATATCTTGTGAATTAAAGCTTTGGATTTATTCTGCAATCTATTTTAGGAGAACTGTTTTTCTGACCTCATAGGGGCAGTAGAAACAAGTTGTGAACACAATATTGACATATCATCACCTTTAAGTTGATAGGGAACTTAGAAAGCAGTTGCTTACTTACACATTGAGCAGTTACTGTTTCTGGCGACCTGGTGAATCTACATCTCACATTCACTCTATTTTAACCCTGCTTTTAGTTTCCATCAACTACTGAGGGAAATATCTGGCTAATTACCAGCTAAATGTTCCATGATGTTGCTAACTGCATGTCTGATGAGCAGGTACAGGGGGTTTAGTGCTTTTTCAGTGAAAACATTTGAGGCAGAAAAACAACGCAGTCAGTGAGTCAGCCTGAACATTAAAGTTGTGAGCTTAAACTCACGATAAAGAACCGAGGGAAGATGCAGATTCTGGTGATTTTTTGTAGATTCATCTCTTCCTGTGACCCTTTTCACATTGTTTTAATTTAGTAATTGTACATTTTCATTGAAAAAATATTGAGAATATCAACTTTAATATTTATAATTCTTTGATTTATATAGCGCTTTTCTGAATACTCAAAGACGCTTTACATAGGAATCATTCACCCACTGATGAGAGGAGCTACCATGCAAGGTGCCACATCAGGACTATCTAACATTCATACACCGTAGGCGCAACTACGGGAGCAATTTAGGGTTAAGTGTCTTACTTCTTATTTGTCTTATTTATGCTCTAATTAGGGTAATTACTAATTCATCTGAGGATCAACATAATTCTTACCCTTGGAAAAATCTGTTAAAAAAACAATCTACCACAAGGTCCGTGTGGTCTGGAGCTTTCGGTTATATCACACGATCTTCATCAGCAGATGGAGTTTGCTCACTTGACATAGAATTGTTCAAAATGTCAATTTTTCTGAGCTCTTTTTCGTCCATGCAGCTACATTTGTTGAGGGAAATCATGTGATCTGAGCCACATAACTTATGAAAGTTAGTGATGTTTGGTATTGCAGCTTCGTATAGGACATTATTTGCAAATGTCCTTGTGTAGTTGCATTCAAAGACAAAAGAGTTTCTGCATTATGATTCCTTTATTCGGCTCTAAAAGCTGCACCACCCAGCAAAACAAACTGTTTCTGTAACGTGTCACACATCCACGCACACACATATATGTGTGTGTGTGTGTGTGTGTGTGTGTGTGTGTGTGTGTGTGTGTGTGTGTGTTGATTACCTCCCTCCCACTATTGGCGATACCCACCCACCTCATACATCTCCAAATATTATACATGGGAATGTATTATTATTATGATTACATAAATTGTTGGATTTTGCTTAAAACGTAGATAGAAGATATAGGGCTCTCAAGTGTCACGCATTGAGCGTGACTGTCACGCATTTCGGTCTTAAGTCACGCCCTCCCGCCACACATCGCATTTCTCACGCTGAAAAAAAACTCTAGGCTATTTAATGTGCCGCAGCGCGCAAACATGACCTGGTCGCGCTGCCCTCGCCATGGAGGAATCAAGCACGTCTCCCCCGAATCCCCTGGAGTTCTGCCGCGAGGTGCCACTCATCAGCCAATCAAAAAAAAGAAATGGGGGATATGTCACTCTTACCTGTCTTAAAAACTTGAGAGCCCTGAAGATAGTTTTTTTTTCTTAGCACCATGTATTCTGGCTATTGAAAGTTACATGTTCACAACATCAAGATAGCTAGCTAGCCACTGGGGTTGCGTAAGAGTATGTGGGGGACTCCAACACATTGCTAGCATTTTTAGGCCAGGCAGCTGTTAGGCCGGTTAATAAAATGCGTTTTTGAAGCTGTGATAATTCCAGTGCGGAAAACTAATTCAGAGTACATGGGTCTAAATAGTTCAGAATCTTTGTCAAAAAGAAAGATACCTTTTTCCATCTTTACAAAACCAAAACATCTCCATAAAAGAGCCCATGAGTCAAGTGAAAACATTTTCTTAAAAAAAACAAACAAATTAATGATTAATCCTCAAATGTGAAAAATGTTTATGTATTACATAAAGGACTACTGCCACAAACACCAATGATATATGATAAACAAAATACAAAATCACATGAATATCAACCCTGCACCTTTTGTATAAACACTAGAATAAACAAGCTTAGAGTTAAGACTACGATAAAAAATATAACTTTGTTAAAAATATACCCTTTGTGATTCTAAATGCTGCAACCAACAGGTTTGGTCTTTGTTGCAGAAAACTAAACCATATCTGTGTGTTGAATTGTGGCGATGGAATTAATCAGCACAATTCAACTAGCTGATGTTTAATTTTAACATCAAACACAAACTGAAATGGTGAACTTTCTCTTATCTGTGTGAGCATTATGCACATTTGAAGTAGTTTTTAGCAGTACTTGGCACAGGTCAGAAACACTTTAATGTTGGGACATCCTGGTGGCTCAGATGGCTAAGGTGCAGGCAGTGTCCAAGATATGATCCCACCCATATTGCTGGAGAACCTTTCCTCTTTCATGTCAGTGTTTTAGTTATATGGGCAATTTGAAATTCAATTTCCATCACTCACAGTGATTTAAAAGTGACTCAAGTGTTCAATCTGTATGGCTTATTTGGCAAGTATTTATCAGTATTACTTTACTCCATAGTTATACAACCTGGTTCAACAAAATAAAACAATATTGGCAATACTTTTTCTTTACATGAATAACTATTTAAAATATCAATGTTAATTTGAGCATGGCTGTTCCATGATCAATAACTTTTAAGGTTAACTTACTAATAGAGCTGAGACAACTACTGTAAGAGATGAATCAATTAATAATACAAAAATACAAATCCACATTGTGAGAATGTGCTATTTTCTATACATTTTATATTAAAGTTAATTTTCTTTTCTTTAGAACATCTGAACTCATGGCTCTGGAAAATTGTGTGTGCCTTTGTCACTATGTAATGTCATTTGAAAATAATAAATTAATCAAATCATGGATTAGCAATCATTAGATCAAATGATAATGGAAGTAATCAATAGTTACACCCCTGCTAGTTGTCAGTGCTGTCAGCGATGACAGTTCAAGTGACATCTAAGATAGCTGTATATATTTGTGGAATGAAGACCATGATATGTGGATGACAGCAACACATATACATCACTTTGTTTAAGAGGCCTAAAAAGATTGGTAACCTTTCCTTAAATTGAGTAGGAGGATTGTATTGAGCACAAGCTTTTGCTTATGCCTCATGGTGTTGTGAAGCTGCTCCAGTTTGTTGTGGTTACTAGGACACCATGCTGTCAGGAGATGAGGTCAAGTCTAGCAGTTCAAGTCCTTTCTTGTCCTTTTTGTCCAAAGAAAGGTCTTCAGCCGGAGTGCATAAGATGGAGATCCTCTAAAAAAGGAGAATATAGGTTTTAATAAAAATCATAAAACCCACAATTGCAGACAGTTGCACTCCGAATTATTCAACCCCCATTACAAATTAGGTTTATTGGGAAAATGTACAAACCTTCAGCAGTTTTCAATAAACAATTCAAACAAGGACAATTTAAATAGCTCAACATAACAAATGTTAAGAGTGGTTTCTCCAAATTCAACACACTAAATATTCAACCCCTTCATGATATCTTTAGTACTTAGTAGAGCACCCTTTTGCTGTTTTGACCTGCAAACGTGAGCATATTGGAGCAGACTTTTCTTGTGCTTTTGGGTCAGTAGTAGTGTATGTCTTGGAGTTGGGGCATGGAGACATTCAGCGTTTAGTATGCGCCTTACTGTGGAAACTGAAACCTCAGTACCCGCTGCCTCCAAGTCTCGCTGTAGGTCTTTTGGAGTCACTTGAGGGTTTTTGTCCACCTGCCTCTGCAGAAATCTGGTGGCAGTCGTTGATAGCTTCCTCTTTCTGCTATGTCCAGGCAGTGGAGCCATTGTTACTTTAACTTTTAACTTGTGAACTGTGCTTCCAACATTATCTATTGGAACATTCAGTGCCTTTGCTCTCTCTTTGGGTCCTGTTCCTTGTTTTGTGCAAGGCAATGATCTCTTCTCTTAACTTTTTGGACAATTCTCTGACCCATATTTCTAATATGCAATCAAACATCACTGCCAGTCCAGGTATTTGATGTGTTCTATCTCAAGCACACCTGATACAACTAATGAGGCCCTTGATTAGTTGCATCAGGTGTGCTTCAGATAACATCTGATTTGCAAATGTGTGCTCTTATGAGGGATTCTGAGGGTTGAATAATTTTGAGACTGCAGTAGTTAAAAAGGGAATTTGGAGAAACAACTTGTAACATTAGTTGTGTTGAGCTATTTAAATTGTCCTTGTTTGAGTTGTTCATTGAAAACAGCTGAAAGATTTTGCCAATAAACCATATTTGCAATAGGGGTTGAATCATTTTGAGTCCAACTGTAGCTTTTTGGAGACGTGTTGAAACATTTACATAACAACTTACCTGTCGCAGTGTACCAGGAGTGGTGCTCACTTTGTACAACATAACTAGAGGAACAATGAGTGTAGAGGAGAGAGTGAACCACCAACCAAGAGCATAACCCCACCATGGGTACTCAATTGTGTTGTTGAACTTCAGAGGAGTGTATTTGACCAAGGAGAAAATAAACGTTCCCTGAAAATAGTCACAGAGAAAGCAGTTAAAGTATTTGTGAGACAAAGTACAGAATGTCAAAAATGTACCCTAAATCAACTATAGCTATGTCATAACCCGGCTCTTAGGCCATGACAAATACGGCACAGACCACAGTGGAGGGTAACATAAGACGTTTATTCTTACAAAATAATAGAATATTTACCCTATATTTATGATAAAGTAAAGGTGTGGCAGTGAAGAGCATGCAACATGTGCTAAAAAGTTCGCCCTGCCCTGCTATGTCAACAAAGCACGGCAAAGCTCTGATTGCAACACAGAGGGAGGGCAACTTCATTGTCTGCTCAGGTGGATATTACTCCAGTATATCTTTACATTTCAACTCCACTATATCTTTATATTCCAAATAGTTGTTTGCTCTTATTATAGAGGTAAGTCTCGTCCCTTAATGCATACTGGCCAATGCTATGATTGGCCAGTATGCATTAGGGGGCGAGACTTACCAAAGAGACAAATCAATTGACTGAGAGAACTTTTTCTGCAACTCACCATGCATATTACTGGAGTGACGTATTTCAAACAATACTTAATCAGGAGGAAAGGCTTATATCCAATCATATCCTCAATATTATCATAAAACCGGTCTGCACCTGTAAGTAGATGGAAAAGCTGTGTTGAAGGAATTCAACCTCACAGTGAAGAAACCGTGCACATTCCTCTAGTTCAGGGATTCCCAAAGTGTGGTGCGCGAGCTGCCTCTAGGGGGTGCGCGAGAGGAAAAATGTGATGGCTGTCTAATGGTGTAATAATTAATATTAAACATCATTTAAAAAAAACTAAGTAGGATTTTTTAATTATAAAAAATCCCTTTGTAAGATTTAAATTTAAAATTAAAAACGTACAATTTAAAAAATAGATGCACTTCCGGTCCGGCCGCCAGACTGTCTTTTACGTACACACTAGCTAGCCTAGCTTGTGCACCTAACGTCATTTTCATTCATTCAGCAACATCCATGAAAATATGTTAAACTGGCTGAAATCGGGGAAGCTGTCAGGTGGGACATCTGAAGCTATCAGTAATAAAAGAGGAGAGGGACAGAGAGAGAGTGAGGAACCGGAGGCGAGAGAAACGGAGAGGTGCGTTGGGGAGAGACCGGGAGAAGAAATCGACCGGGAGTCGGTGAAAGAGGAGACGGAGGAGACCGAGAAGGAGGAAGGGATATCACAGACAAACCGGGAGCACAGAGGCCCATCGCGGAGTCAAGATGAAAAAAGAGGAAACGAGAGTGAGCATCAGTTGTTGTGCAGTGAGGTTCTGGCTAACAGCTGTCTGAAGCCTCTTATTTGCGCCTCCACCTGAACACCAAGCATGCCAGTGCAAGTCAGAAGCCCCTTACATTTTTTAGATCAAAATTGGAAGAGTTACAAAACAGCCAAAAACAATTGCAGTCTCATTCACGTGAGTCTCTCACTTTCTCCCCCTCCCTCTCCCTCTCTATCTCTCTTGACTCCTCCTTTTTTTATTTATATCTGTTTCTGAGCCTATGCATGTGCCACTCTTTGTTCTTTACGTGGCTTACTGTGTTTAAGTAAATAAATGTGAAATGCAATCTGCCTCTGAGCCTGTGCGTGTGTCCTCGCCATCCTTATTGCTCTTTAAAAGTGACGCCTTGTGTAACTGACATTTATACAGCGGACTAAATCTTGTAATAAACGCCACGCGCGAGCAAACAGTTCTCGCATTGGTCCGATCTTATGCGGCTATAAATAGGCTCTGTTGCGTTTTTTTTTAAGGTGTGGGGATTGGGGGTGCGTGAACCCGGTCGGGATGTAGAAGGGGGTGCGTGGCCTAAAAAGTTTGGGAACCGCTGCTCTAGTTCATTAACTCACCGTATATCCATCCAATACAAGTGGACTGCAGTATGGCAAAGAGAAGTAGAGTCATTCCACTACAGGCATAGTAGTCAAACAACTGGAAGATGTACAGTCCACCCTGTGTGTGAGACATCAGTTAGCTGTTGTGTTCTTTTGACATAAGAAAACAAGGTTAATATAAAAGAAGTGACTTGACATTTCAATATGATCTTACATCTGTAACCATCACAAGTCCAACGAAGAAGCTGAAAACACTGATGGCAAGTAGAAGAAGTTTACGTCGATGGCCAACGTGGAAGAAGGAAGGATTTGTGTCAGAAATTGATGTTACGATGGCTTCCAGGCCTACAAACTGAAACACAGTGCCCAGTTACACAACTCCACATATGCTGTACACAAACATACAAACATTGCAGAGATAATTTCATAATAATTTAGTAAGTACTCAGAGAGTGAATACCTCTGCCAAAGCTGCACAATCCTTTAATCTAGTTATTTTTTATTCTAAAGATTAAGATAAGAAATTTGTATTATGCATCCGGATCCGGATCTGAATCAAGAGACAAAGTGACAAACAAAATCAAGGGATTCCAAAAAAAAAATCACATTAGTAATTGCTGCAGTCAATGATAATGATGTTAATAAATGTTCTCACAGTATTTTTGGCTATATGCAAACAGACAAACAAACAAGACAAAAAAAAAAACACATCTAGAGGTACATTGATTTTTTTCTAACTGTGAGACACCCACAGACCTCCAACCAAGGCCCAAAAACCATTACGACAAACCTCCCACATGTTCATAAAGACTGTTATGCAATGTATGCATGTAACAAATGGAATAAAATCTTTTATCCTGGTCATCGTGAACAGAAAATACGCGTTTCATAACGTCTGTCATCATTTAAAATATTCGATTCACAGAAATAAAACAGCCTTTTCTGATTCTCTAAGTGCTAAAAAGAGTCAGCTTACCTCACTGTCGAGTCCCAGCAGGATGACCATAATGAAGAAGAATATTGCCCAGACCTGGGGAAAAGGCATCATGGCGACTGCTCGAGGATAGGCAATGAACGCCAAGCCAGGACCTGCAGTCAAAATGAGATGGTCAAAAATGTTTGAATATATTGAGCGTATTTTATGCTGTTGAGTCAAAATAGCTTACTTGTATGTAATACAATGCATTTTGTGCTTTTGACAACGCTAAACGTACAATGCTCATTAATCCCTTGATTTATTTCTTAATAACATTATCTATATTCTTACCGGACTCTGCCACTTTTGATATGTCTGTGTTCTGCTCATATGCCATAAATCCAAGTGCAGAGAAAATGGCAAAGCCTGCAACAAAACTGGTCGCACTGTTCAGAAGGCACAAGTACACACAGTCCCTAAAAACAAAGAAGACACAAATACATTTTATACTCCTTTATCTATAAAACCATTATATTATTCTTTCCATAGTTGGGACTCGTATCCATGGGATATGTGAGTCAACTATACTTCAAAGTGATGTGGTACTCCTCGTATAAGCTACACCACATATGTTTTGCCTAAAATGAGCATTGAAGATGTTCTGGCTAACGGTTCTAAAGCTGTTGTATATCTTCAGCGGCTGTTGTGCTTTTCAAGTGACTTGGACTAATGAAGCTGCAGCTTGGGCAGCTTGCTGTTCGATGTGTTCTTTCTTTTTGCGTTTGTTTCTGTGAATCTACGTAACCCAAACTGAAAAACACACTATAAATATTAAATCAAACGTACTTGTAACAGTTGTTGTTGTACTTGTTATAACTGCCAAGTGCAGTTAGACACCCAATGCAAATAGCATAGGAATAAAATATTTGTGTGCCAGCGTCCATCCACACCTGCAAGACAATAAAGGTTATCTTTTTTATATGAGGTCCCGGGACAGAGGATGTCGTATGCGTACAGATTGTAAAGCCCTCTGAGCAAATTTGTAATTTATTAATTTAATTTAATTAAATGTGAAACATGACATTTACTGTGTGTTGGAACTCTGCAGTAAACCTAGACAGAACCACCTGATACAGATTTGTTACGGTTTTACACTGCTGCCGATTTGTGTGACGTCACTAGAACAATTATTTGCAAATAAAGTTACAGCATGGGAACCAATCTTTTTAATCTCCTGAACTCTGACTTCCCCTTAACTTTCCACCAAAGTGTGACCAAGCTCCATTATTTTTTATGATGAAACCAAACACATGTATAAACATTTGTGTATAGTTCAGCTTTATGTCTTTGGAAATTTTCAAAATGTTAACTTCTCCAAACAAAATGCATTTGTTAATGGGGGGACAACCTATGGGTACATGAGGGTCGTAGAGGTCCTAGGTTCAAGAGAGTCACATTTCATTAAAACCGAGAAGTATTGAAGAGCGCTCATACCTGTGGATCAGACAGGCGGGATGGATCTGGGTAGAGGTAGAACTTGATCCCATCTAAGGCCCCTGGCAACGTGACTCCACGAACAAGCAGCACCACCAACATCAGATATGGAAATGTGGCAGTAAAGTAAACCACCTGTGGAAGAGTGAGGGTTAATTTGTAGCAACATTGTGGACTTTGATGGCTGTGTTGCCAGGACGGATGTAGTATGGTCACCGTCCTTTTGAGCTCCAGAAACTAAATTTACCATTGCCTTAAAAATCTTATTTAAGATGAAAAGTTAAGGGAATCGCCAAAGTGATTATAGTTAATCTTGAGGGGGACATCAACATGTGTCCCTGATCTCAGCAGTAATCCATCCAATAGTTGTTGCAATATATCACTCAAACCACAAATGTGAACCTCATGGCGGCACTAGAAGTCAGAGGATCATCAAAGTAATCAATATCTGTCAAAATTTAATAGAAATGAATGCAGAAGTTGTTGAGATATTTGAGTCTGGATCAAAGTATTGGACCAGCTGTCAGACTGTCATTGCCATCCCTAAAGCCAAGCCTCTATGGCGGATTAAGATAATCCATGGCACCTGACAGCAGTTTCAATCGTGAAAAAATATGTTTGAGGTTGTGCAATTTAAGCTTGCATCCTGTGTAGTAGCTTTTTCCCTCTCATGTTCTTTAATGGTATACCTGTGTGCTTGGAAACATTTATGATCATGTTTCAGGCAGCGTGTCTGACAAACTGATATGATTCCAGTGTTTTTGAAGAGTAGAGAAGAATGTTGTCCTTAAGCATTGTCATTTGACAGTTTAAGAGTTGCTTAAATACACCATAAAAAATGCTAAAGTCTGTGTCCTACCTTCCCAGTGGACTTTACTCCTTTCCAGACACAAAAGTAACAGACGGTCCAGGACAACAGAAGACACAGAGCCAGCTCCCATCGAATGCTGCCTAACTCATCGGCACTTCCTGTAAGATTCAGAACTCTTCTCCTGAAAATCACAATTTTTGTTATTATTCATGTATGTCAAATTACTTTCAGAACTTAGTATCATTTTGGGATTTAGTTTTCAGACTCACTCCCAAAACTCTCTCACTGGTGACGTTGAATTTTCAGCAGCAGTCCAGTTCAAATAATCATCTTTCCGATCAAACTCTACACAGGTCTCTGTTGCAAAGGAATACAGGATGCTTTAAATAATGCATTCAAGGACAATTACATTTACAATTACACACATTATATCAATCTGCCTTTGTCAAAGCCTTCATATCATTTTGTATACTTATTTAACTTGATAAATGGAATGGGGGACATTTCCAAAGAGCCTAATTTCTTAATTACTGAGTGAATTCAAAGGCCTTGAGCCGAGCAGTTGCCTCCTGGTCTCCTGTATGGAGGGTGACTAAACCGCTTATTATTGTTATTCTTTGATGGGAGACGGGCAGTGGGTGGATTGAAAATGTCTGCGTGAATTGATAGATGCCAGGAATCTTGGACCTTTTAGAGCATTCTTTAGGTAAGTTTTGTCAGATATGTGGGGGTGAGGCATTATGCTGGAAAGGAGAGGGAGCCAGAGAAGTGGTCTAAAATAGTTCTGGTTATGATTTGTGTGGTTGTGTTAAGCTAGACATCCACAATGATGCACAGTATTCTGCTGTAGGGTATACGAGGGCCAGTGCTCAGGTGCACAAGATAAGGGCCGTTGCCTCCGGTCTATTAATGACAACAGTAAAAGGATTACGTACCATTTTACACTAGTTTGTGGTTTCTTAATTAAGTTCCTCTATGTTCACCTAAAATCTTTGTTTAAGAAGTGTATGTCAACCGGTTGTGTGGAAACTTGAAACCACCAGTACACACTCACTGAGAATGGCAGATCAGCAGGTAAATGTTTGAAATGGACAATAGTGTATGTGCAGTGGCTTTTTAAGTATGTTACGTAACTTGACATGAACACTAAGCAAGGCAGAGAACACCCAGCAACGTTTCTAACAGCTGGCTTTTAAACTCCAGATTTCCAAATGAGCCAAAAAAAAAATCACTAACTAAAGATGAATAATAATCTTGTTATTTGTTTGTATCCCTAAACCCTAACCCCAGACCCAACCCAAATCGCATCCTGGGACAAACCTGTGTTCCAGTAGTTTCTGCAATTCGCCCAGGGAAGTTCAGAGTTGAAAGAGGAGAAGAGATACAGGAAAGCCCAGGCCAATATGATGATGTAATAGATGCTGGAGTACAAAACAACCACAAGACTGCCATAACCCATCCCTGACAAAAACAGACAAACAAAGATATTTGAAACAAAAAAGTAAGAAACATATAGTTATTATATCTACTTATGTATGTTATATATTATAAAATATCATAATAATGTATTTAAAGTAAATCAATGTCACAGAATACAACTTTGTCCTATACATATAGGTGCAGACATAACATCTGACCACTGTATTTATCCTAAGCATTAAACACCGGAGCAATTGGAGGTTCCGTGTCTTGCTCAAGGACACTTCAACATATTAACAGTGAGAACCAGGGATCAACAATCAACCTTGTGGTTAAAGATCGACCTGCACTAGCCACTCATCGACAGTCACCCATCAACAATGTTGATAATTCCCAAAAACAGGCTGTTATTGCAGAGTAAATACAGTGTAGAGAACAATTTTCTCTGTAGATTTACTAAAGATATGTGAGCTTTATTGCGCACATGAGAAAGATAGCCATCCATTTTTGTAACTCATTCATCCTAATGTAATAGCTCACAGTAGGCAATATTTAACCAATGCGAGCCATGTCAAAGAAATGTTGTGCCAAATGTTACAGGTTTACCAAACCTGGCACAGTTTGCTGTGTTTCTTAGAAAAGATGGTGTAAAAGTGGGTGGACACGTTTTTTTCTAAAAAAAAAGTTTTTCCCCTGAAATTCCTTTTTTAAGGAATGTTGTTACTGTCAATGTCAAGACTTGTCCTCACTTATTGTTACAAGTTGTGGAATTTGTTTGACCAACAACACTGTTTCTATCTGTTCCACAGGTGGTTAAATCGCTTTCATCACATATTCCTGTAAGATTTGTAACAAAAGTGTGAGCACACAAAACAAAATTGCAGAAAGTCAGCATGTGATAGGTTGTATCTCCCAAAACTTCTTGAGAAAAATATAAAAATTGCGAAAATATAATACAGTATTGCTGCCCAGAAGAATATACTTCACATACAGATTCACACACATACACATGTTGTCTGTAATATCACATGTCTTGATGTGTGTGGATGTTTTGTCCTACATTCACTGCAGGAACTGTAGAACAATGTGAGTGCATGAATTTTACAATTTATTCTGCAAAAGATTAGATTTGAGAGTTTGCAATAAAAACAAGAGCTTGTACCTCATTTTTACAGTTTTCTTCTTTACCTAAAGAACCAGCCAGCCATTTTTTAACCATGTCATACGCACATGTTTTAATTTGATTATTTATTTAATATTTATTTGATTTTAGATGGATAGTCTGATATTGATTCTACATCTTTACCTTCAAAAAGGGGACAAATTTTCTTCCAGCAGGTAATACTTCCCTGTTTGGTGTACTGGCCGAGTGACGTCTCCAGGAGAAACAAAGGGATGCCGCAGGTAAAGAGGAAGAGGACATAAGGAATGAAGAACACCCCTTGAGAAAACATAAAGTTTCGCCGCATAAGTTGTTGAGCAGGAATATGCCTGTTTCAGAATCTTTATCAGTATTTGTTTTGGGTTTCCATCAAGTAACCCAACTGGAGTGATTACTATATAGTGTTTTTCCTAATTTCTTTGACTATTATGAAACTTACCACCTCCGTTTTTGTAGCACAGGTAAGGGAACCTCCACACATTTCCAAGGCCTATGATTTGTCCTGCAACCGCCAAGAGGAACTCAAGTTTGCTTGACCATTGTCCTCTGGGCATGGTGTTGGGTACAGGGTGAGCTGTGCCGACATCCATCATGAACTTGACCTCTGGACCAAAAGGCTTCTCCATCATACTGAAACAAGAGAAGGGTTAACAAAAACAAATTACTTCAGTGGCGTTCAGAGAAAAAATTACAATGTTCAGAAGATAATATAAACTACACTTTCAAAGTAATTATTCATGTTTTTTTGTGGACTTTATTTGGCAGTAGCAAATTGTGACTAAAGAGCACATTTTCAGTGTTGAAGTCAACACACACTAACCACAGCAAGGATGTTGACATGATTTAATCGCTGTTTATTAATGTTCATAATCCACACAATGCCAGCAGTCTTGCTGTATAAGGTCAAGACAGGATCAGTACCTCTTGGCATGAGGGCCATTTTTCTATCAATGTTGCTTTTGTGTTGCTGTCTTGGATTCGATGTGGGAGTGCAATCGTTTCACAAGGAATATAAAGGCTGTCCCAGCCCATTCTCATTCCTGGGGCTTCAAATACTGATGCTTTGTCACGGCCTTCAGTGTCTGACACTGACACACAAGGCATCCTAAAGCATCTGTATTATTCATTAATAATTGTTTCAAATAGATTTTAATCAGCATAAAAATATTTTTATTTTGCCTTTTTCAAATTCAAGACTCCTTATTACATCAGACATGCTGTGGAAGAACCATTCCATTCTCAATAAATAGCTTATCCTATTTAGGGTCAGGGGGTGCTGGAGCCAATCCCAGCTGACATTGGGTGAATGTACACCAAGGACATGTCATCAGTTTATCTCATATTTATATATATATGTAGACAGACAACCATTCACACTCACACCTACGGGCATTTTTTTAGTCCAATGAACCTAAGTTGCATGTTTTTGGACTGTGGGATGAAGCCAGAGAACCTGGAGGGAACCCACGCCGACATGGGGAGAACATGCAACGCCACGCAGAAGGACTGCCCAGACTGGGAATCGAACCCAGGCTCCTCTTGCTTTGCTAGCCACTACACCTCCACCACCTTATGGAATAACATCCATCCATCCATCCATTATCAGCCGCTTATCCGGGGTCGGGTCGCGGTGGCAGCAGGTTCAGCAGGCCGACCCAGGCTTCCCTCTCACCCGCAACACTTTCCAGCTCATTCTGGGGGATCCCGAGGCGTTCCAAGGCCACAACAATAAGGGCTTATTATTGATAATGGCTGTTGCACAGGTGTGTGTTTCATCTTCTAAACAGCATTTTAACTAATTAAAAGTTAATTGCATCAAAACGTGTCTTTTGAGCGACTAACTGTTACTAAAAGTAACACAAAAATACAGATGATGTGTCTATAACAGGCCCTAAATCACTATTATGTTGGAAGAGTTGCTTTAGAAGAGCTGTTAACTAAAGTGACTGCTTTGTGTTTTGTATTCAGGGCTGCAAGGTGCAGGGCATATGTGCAGCAGGGAGGGCTCTAGGTTCTAGGAAGTTAACAGTTAGTCGTTGGAATAATCTCTCCAAACCATTACACTTATCATAGGCAGACACAGTAGTGTCCACTTTGCACTGGGGCAACTTTGTGCACATAAGTTTGTAGAGCTGTTTAAATGTCTAGTGAGGGGTACTATACGGTAAATGGAGTGTACTTGTATACACACAGACAGGGGGATCAGAGGAAAAAGGTTCTTTGCACCAGACTTACTGTACCTATCAGCTAATTCCCATCTGAATTTACCTAATGTTCATCACCAAACCTGGAAGAACCAAGGGGAAAGTTATAATTTGAACAGGCATGATCGATACTGACAGGAAAATAGGCTGCATTAGGAGGAGGAAAGAATCCAACATGGAGACAATTTTGTTGTGGTGCTGTCAACAATTTAAGGTGTTTTTTCAAGAATATCTCAGATCATATCTTTGTTCTACAAACCTTGACCAAACCTTGTTAGTGTAATAAATAGTTGTTGGTCACTTCTACTGAGTAATCTTTTTTTTAATCCCAGCCCATCATCAACAGGGAGGAATGGGCTCAGGGGTAAATCCTTTTCTGTTTTGATTATTTGACCATTCCAGACCATACATAACAACCCTCCATGCTTTTTAATCTGCTATCTATTAACATCAATAGCTTTTAGGGCTTAATTTGTGGAAAAATTAATAGTGTTTATTCATGCATGCACCTTTTATTTTCTGCAAAAAAATCATAGCAAGAGATTTCATTATTTAATATCAGTATACGTCACTTTAAAAAAAATATATTGCTATCTGTTAAAATATTTGCACAAGACACATGCCATGTGTTTGTTTGAAATGTGAGCGTTCGGCGGCAATAGAGAGAGCAACTTGATGTGTCACACTAAAAAACTCCCTGTAGTAGCACAGCCAGTAACCTTTGGCCTACATAATACAGCTACCGGCGTCAAGCACAAGTGCAAACACAAAAGCCCAGCTGTCTCTGACCTGGAAGGATAGCATTTGTTTCCTATTCAAGAACTTAAACCAAAGTAGTGTACACTCACAGTGTATAACAAGGAAGCATGTAATACAGACAGAAACTCCTGCTGACATGAAGGGAAAGGGATTGGTGGTTATAGAGTACCTGAGAAAGGTCGCTTCTTGTCTGTAGTCTGTGGTTATGCTTCCATTTATCCCTAGGTAGGATTTATCTGGTGCCTTTTGAAGAAAATAAAAGTCTAGGTCCCCCAGTCTCTCCAGGGCAAGTGCTCTGCCCAGCTCTGACTATGAGTGAGCCCATGAGGGGTTTGAGAGAGCTGTGTTTGTACGACAATGAGGGGCGAGAAAGAGCCAGAGGGACAGAGAGAGAGGAGGAGCCTGGGTGTTATGTTTCTAAACGACCAACTCAAGGCGGAGACTGTTCATTGAGGCCACAGCGTCTCACAGTAAAGAGGAGGAGATTTGCACAGTGGCAGGCTGGCTGCATGGCTCTGTCGGTATTTATATCTGTCGTCAGTATGTTCAGCACGTTGGTCCAGACAGAACAATCTGAATAACTAACTGCGATCCACTGAGGTTGAAAAACAGTTTCTTAATGTTTCTTCAGCAGGTTGACATTTTACTTGCATTGCACAATGTTAGCTTCTTCCTAAAAGCAGGAAGAAAAGCTAGCATAAATGTCTCCAAAGCTCAAAACACACTCACTACATGATGTATTGTTTGTTTAATTTGTATATACACGGAAATGTCAAAATTATTGTCACTTATGGGGAAGTAACGTGGTGGATATATATATATATATATATATATATATATATATATATATATATATATATATATATATATATATACTTACAAACAAGTTTACAAGTAAACCTTCCTAGTGTACAAATTCACAATACAAGGATTAAGATAATGTGTGCAGTTTCAAGTGTCCTATCAGCATTTTTATGTTTGTCTCTTCTAGAATGGCAACTTTGGTTGTTTTTTTTTTCCGTTTTTTTACAAAATTGTACCCTTTATTTTGCCAAAAATTGTAATAGAACAACATATTTATATTTTATGACAACATAACAATGAACACACTAATCTGAGATTGAATAATCTAATATGACACATAACAGTCATTATTACATGAAATCCTGAGCCACAAAAAAGTACAACAAAACTACAGCACCAAAAAGGTATGATTATAACTTCACATAATTATAATGAAAGGTAAATCATTTCCCACAGCCACAGAAATAAGACACAGCTGGTGACCCTAGATGATCCTTTCACTCCCTCCCTCTGTGCCAGTCTCTGTCCCACACAGGCACCCTGAGGTCCAGCATCCACAGCCACAACGTTATGTTACATTCACCACAGAAGATCTCAACACATGCTATGTGAAATACCACAAATGTATGCAGTATGTGGACACACACACACACACACACACACACACACACACACACACACACACACACACACACACACACACACACACACACACACACACAGTATAGTTGTACTGATTTCTCCACGAACATTTGTGTTCCTAATTGGTCTCTTGGGGGCAGTGGGAACAAGTTGTGAACATGTCATTGGCATATCATCTCCTTTTAAGTTGATCTGACAAAAGATTTAGCAACTGAACAACTGTACATAAACTGAAATATCTGGCTCTTCAGCTGCTAAATGCTCCACCATGTTCAGCAGATAGTAACTAACTGCCTGCTGGTTGATGCGAAGCAGGTACAGTACAGTTGGTTTTTACAGCTCTTGGGGAGAGATGTGACACTGAAAACAGTAAAGTTCCTTCTCAGTAAAAAGGGAAATCAGATGATACGTATACTCACCATTTGCCATTGTCTGAAGCAGATTGACATCCTTGTGGGTGTTCTGACATTATTTCAGGTTTTTCCATGTAAAAATATTTGTCAGTCCAGTTTAGTCGTTCTGCGTATCTCTGACGAAGGAGCTTGCAACAAGTGTGCAGGCTGTAGAACAACATACGGGACAGATCACTGTACTGGTTGTAAATGGATTATCTTTGGCAAACTTCGTCGAAGTGACTGACCAGGGTTACTCAAGTTCAAGGAAACACAGCTGCCACCTGAGGCAACAACATAATTCTTCATCAAACGTACACATACTTGTCATCTTAAAGTGTAAGTTTATATGGTATTGTGTACACCTCTGTGTCTATTACTTAGACTTTCACCATTATGATAAAAGATTTGTAATGTTGTCCCTGACCAAGATTACTTAGCATAGTAAAGTCTACACTTTCTCTTGATATTTCTAATTATTTTTAATTGTAAAAAGGCATAAAGCTATATTCTGAGATCTTCTTGTCTTCACTCAGAAAGCTATATATAAATCCCCTGTGTGTGTGTACACATACTTGGTCAATAAAACTGATTCAGTTTGACTTACACCCCTGGAGCTTATAGTACGCTATGTAGCACATCAATTCTTGGTTAAGCTAAACCAATGTGGTTGAGGTGATATAATACATCTGAAACACTGAGTTAGACTGTAGTTTCTAGAAAGTGAGTCATTCCAAAACTAGTCTTGACTGAACATAATTGGATTAGCAATTTATTTGTTATGCTTGTGTTGATATTTACTTTACATGTTTCAGTCTTTATTTATTTCACATGTTCAAATAAGACACATTTAAATGACAGTCAAAGAGTAAAACAGAGGGACAGACAATTTTTTTTACATGTTTAAAATGACCAACTGTACGTAGATGTTTCATGACAAGCAACCTCTTGTTGTCCAGCCACAAAAGCTCTTTGTCTCTGTCAAGGCAGTTGGTTGGAAAGTTTGACCTGGATTGTCTGACACTGACACGGGAGACTGTGGTTCATATGCCATCTCCTCTTTTAACCTGCCCCAGCATAATTTTAGCCATGACCACAACCTCTCTGGCCTTTTTGGCTCATGAATGTTTTTGCAAGATACTGACAAGTGACCTATTTTTCTGTGTCTGCAAAACAACTTTCTGGAAACAGAGGCAATGAGTGTTGGGACTATTGATACAGATAAGGAGCTGTCCAGCCTTTTTTGACACAACACTAAAATGACAGAAAGTTACAGACAGAAAGTACATACAAAGACAAAATAAAAACGCAAACATAACAAGACAATAACTAAAATTATGTTGAAAATTGATATTGTACAATAACTCGAAGGTAAGTGCACAAGCAAACTGACAAAATGTTGTATTGTAAATTAATTTTTTTTGAGGCACACACAGACATAAAGTGATCTTCATGTGTGTCCGCTCATGAAGATCACTTTATGTCTGTGTATATCTCTACCTCTCTCTACTTCTCTCAAGAAAGGTGATTCAACTCTAATATACAGTTGTGCTAATTCAAAGTACCATAGATAAGGCATGGCTTTATGCCAATGTTAGTCAACCAACACTGCATTGCATCTGAATTTGGAGTTGTTTTAAAATGGTAATCTGCACAGATTACGTGAAATACAAATACTGCTGATTTATGATAGACTGTATAAACTATACAGTATAGTAGTTGACTGATTTGTTTAGTGAGTAGTAAGCCATAGGATCTTATCCAGCGATCGTAGGCCATTTTCTGGAACGATTTTTGTCCACAGGTTCAGAAAGTCCCTGTGGATGACCAGATGCTGGAGGATATTTTTTTCCGTGCCTTCGATTTTTCGCAAATTCGCGCCGCGTCCGGTGTAAACACACTGAACAGAACTCGATCTGAGTGATTTGAGTGATGTAGCTGCTGGTGCGTAGAAGGAGGGAAGCGGGGAATGGATGAGACGGAGACGGAGACGGAGTGCCCGATCCAACTGGGAGGTTCTCTCCAGGGCCCTATTTCTCGTACCTGGCTTACTGAGTTAGCGGGCTAATTGTCAGGATAATATGACGTAGGTCAGGCGTTCTCGGTTTCTCGAAGCAAGCTTAGATTAATCACCATAGCAACACATCCAAAAATTTAAACCTGCTCCTGGGCAGGCTTACTGAACTTCACTGGATAAGCTGGACACTCCCACCGGACAAAAAAAGCACCTCACTTCCTCATTGATGAAGGAGCGATATTAGTTATATTAGTTTTATAAGGAGAGAGTTCTTCCAGATCGCCAGGATCCATCCTTTACCTCATCATGACTTCCTGTACGCGGCGATATAGATTTTGCCGGCAAGAAATAATTTATTTACGAGAGCTTCTCGAGCCGCGGACATTGATCACCACAGGCGCAGCTGATCGCCCGTCTCAGACACAGACTATCAGCCGCTGCATGCCGCTGTTCTTAAGTTTATTTAGCTCTTAAGAAACTTATGGATGTGTTGAAAGCACTCATAATTATATGACAGTGCTATTAGTACACCATACATATCATTATTGTAGAACATAATTAAAGTGATCGTGATGAGAATACAGAGAATCACACATAATTTATTTTCACTGCTTCAATTGATTGAATTTCTGATTATGAATAATGCATACATACTGATCCGCCCATACACATATTCAAGCTCATATACACATATATAGTACATGATTCATACGTGCATACAGTACATATATCCTCATAAGTATATACTTATTCGTAAATATAATCTGGTTGATTTGGGTGATGAAGCACTTCAAATTAGCCGATACATTTTCTCAACACTGACGCATTTAACTTGTCTGATATATTTGTGACGCTTGTGTCTCGCAGCGGGGGCGCTGTTAAAGTTGCGTTCACGGCAACAATGTTGCAAAAACGTTGGAATATTCGCAATGCGTTTGCTGTGAATGATTACGGTATTGACTTCCTCATATGCCTTGATGATCATCTCCTGCTTCTCAGTAGAGAAATAAAAAGAGGTTCCTCTGAGTTTATTTGCCATTGTACTGTTAGAACATCGTGGTGTCAGTGCTCCATTATTATCCCTTTATCCAGATGACTCACGTCTGGCTAGAATTAACGAGACCGTTTCAGCGCGGATCAGCCGTGAAGAAACCCAGATAGCTTGATGTCAATCATCTCGCTAATTTAAGATGGAGATTAGGACGTTTGCTTGACTTTGTTTAGCCAGGTACGAGAAATAGGGCCCTGATTCCCTAGGATTAAGGATATTGCAAAGCAATACAACACTCCAATACCATCAAGTGCACCTGTCTGTAATGAAGTGGAGCTTCTAACAGTGTGTTCACACGGACGCGGCGCGAATTTGCAAAGCTGCACCTTTGTTCCACCTGCGACACAAAGAGGAGTGTCATGCAGCTTTCCCTTCACTGTAGAGAGCCCTTGTGGAGGCCCCAGTCCTCTCATCGCCTGTGGCCCGAAGCTTACTGCCTGCTAGACCAGGAGGCAGAGACTATTGTGGACGCTCTGATGGTGCAGATTTGGGGCCCCTGAAGTCATCCACACAGACCAGGGCAGAAACTTTGAGTCCTGTGTCTTTGCTGCCATGTGTGACACTTCTACACAGCCATCATTGAGTCCATCCTCTGCTCCTCCATTAGCGTCTGTTACGCTGTACCCACTGCCAAAGACAAGGGCAGGCTGCAGCGCATCATTTGCTCTGCCGAGAGGGTTATTGGCTGCAATCTTCCCTCCCTCCAGGAATTGTTCGCTTCGAGGACCCTGAAGCGAGCAAGAAAGATTGTAGGCGACCCCTCTAACCCTGGACACAAACTGTTCGTTTCCCTTCCATCTGGCAAGAGGCTGCGGTCCATCAGGACCAAGACCTCACACCACACAAACAGCTTCTTCCCGTCGGCAGTCAGGCTCATTAACAGAGGCCGGGTCCCCGACTGGAGGGTAGTATAGCGGACTGAGTGACATTTAATGTGAAGCTGTTATGTTATAAGCGTTATTGTGTTTACAGGAAGAAGGTGTTCTTGAAAGGAAGATTGGTCATTGCATTAATTAAGTTCAGGAGATCAGTGAAGGTTTCATGACATGGGAAGCTGTTAAACCTGTCAATCATCCTAGCTACTAACAGGGGCGGGTGGCACACATGAGCGTACCTGGGATTGGCAGAGAGTGAAGTGGGATGTTGTTGTTTGTGTTGCTAGCTGGTTGAGAGTTGAGGCTATGACTGGGAGCAGAGGGTGAGGCATGTTATGAGAATGTTTAACGGTGTTGACTGTTGTTTAGCGTAGGCTACGGCCCACAGTAGCCTGTGTACTGGCTTTGAATAAATCACAATAAACATGTTAATGACTTATTATTCTAAGTATGAATCTGTTTCATTCAAACTGAAAGGAGAAAGTTGATGCTACAAAGACAATCGAAAGGTTCTTCATCATTGTGGACTAAAAAGCTATCCCATGCAACGCTCAGACATCAATGGCTGCTTTTGGTGTTCCGCCCGCTATGTCCTCAGCCTCTTTAATGACAAAGCTCTTTTCCAGTTCAAGACATGATTTCAACATCATCGACTCACGAGAGCAAGGCGGCCGTCGATTTTAGAGCCAGGCGCCGCAGTAGCTCTCCACCGACTGCGTGGCCCAGTGCATGATGGGAAACGCCTGGCTGTCGCCACATCAAAGAGCTGATTGGCTCTTAGATTTGACAGCAAACATGTGTAGTTGTAATACTTAACACTCGATTGTTGGCTATTTGTCTCATGTAGTGCAAAGATGTGGGTGTTAATAATAATAATATATAAGGTTATTTATTTAGCATCTATAAATAAATATATTTATAGAGAAATGACAACTATCTTCACATATATTTATTTATATAAATGTTTAAATGAATATGACATCCAACAACTACAATATGGCCAACCTTTTGTCCTCAATTATAATAATAACAGTTGAATAAATAAAAAGATACCCAACTTTAGACCACTGTGAAAAGTAGATTTATTGTTTGGGAAAATCTCATTTGTGTGACCTCACAGATTGAAAATGCATTTGAGATTAAATATCAGATATTCCAACCCTTAATATGCCAGTTAAGATGATTAGTTCTATTAAATATATTTGTTGGAATACTGTGAAGTAAACCTCATCTCCTCCTGCATACTTTCAGCTACAGACACATTTCAACTTTTAAATGTTGACAAAATCTCCAACTATTACGGCATGATTCAGCTTTTTGATACTACTGCTGCTACTTATTTCAACCACTGCCACTTCTGCTGCTGCTGCTTCTACTACTACCACTACTAAAACCTCAGCTGCTGAATATACTACTCTTGTTACAACCACTTCTACTATGACAACAACTTCTACAGTTTAACAGTTTAGCTTCCAGCTTCACCTGCATTGTAATTCAGCTTTTTGATTCTTTAGATGATGCAGTTTTGCTTCCATATTCTCCACTTATACATTTCAACTAGAAGGTTTAGTTTCTCAGGCATAAGAAAAACATTATTTGAACGTCATCATCTGGAAAATCAGCAACACAACAGCAGTCACTGTGACGGGCACAATCTGTAGTCAATTGTAATCAGTTCCCACATAGTAGATATGCTACATTTCTAGCAGGTGTCTTTAGTAAATTCTCGTCAAGCATTTGGGTATAAAAGGCACCTGCAGAACCTCAGTTTGACCTGCAACAATGGAGAACAACACTATTATCTTGAGAGACGAGAGAGGTGCCATACAGTTAAAAGTGAGCAGGGAAACTGCCGATCAACTGACAACTGGTGAGTTAAAAAAAAAGTATGATTACTTCATAACTTTGTTATTTGTTTTCTCATTTGTATGGCCATCATTACCTTTGATTTGTTTCCAGATCCAATGTTTGCGAAAAGCATACTGGTGCAAATAAGAGCTGCAGAACAGAATCCAGGTAAATAATGCACAAAGATCGTTCTTTTAAATGTTTAGACTTTCTCTGCAGTAAACTCTTAAAAGGCAATGCATCACATTTGTATTCTAAACAGTGTTGTCACCTAGTCTTCTGTCTTCCCCATTCCTAAACCTCAAACATTCACCCTTGGCCCACAGTTCCCCCTGCCTTCTCTCCGGTTCGGACCCAGACGCCAGCCACTTCTACTCCTTGCCCCACTCCTGTGCCCAGGCCCACAGTTCCCCCTGCCTTCACTCAGGTTCGGACCCAGCCAACAAACCTGGAACCACCACAGTCCTCTTACCAAAGCTTGGACCCATTGCCATCACAGTCAGAATGCCATGAATGCCAGGTATAGTGTCTTGTTTTGGAATGGATTATGCACTGAACCCATGCACTGGAGTCACTGGTGAGGTCGGAACTAGTGCGGTGGAGGCACCTTAAAGAAAAGAGAAGGGCAAGATTTGAGAAAAAAAATGGTGACCTGTATGGTTCAAATCTTGACACAACTGAAGGAAATTGGCATGCAGCATCAATAATTGATTGCATTATTGAAAGATGCCCATAAAGAATGTTAAAAACAATATTCATGTGTCTGTGTTTTTGAGAAATGTCATTAATAAATTAAAACTCGACAAAACGAGAAGTGGTTGCCCATTTCACCCTAACCACAACTCTATGATCCCCTGCTGATTTTGCCTGGGTTCTGGACCCAGTTACCATGATCTGCCACGTGGAGGCACAGCAGGAGTCTGGATGCTGTACAGGCACTACAATCAAAAGGGAATGCTTTATCAAATATTACAAGGTTGTTTTCTACTTGGCATTTGCCCTGAAATGCCTCATCACCCTGTGGGATACTGCACACCAGCTCACAAAATGTGTAAAGAAAGTTTTAACTAAACATAGTGTGAAGGTGTATACTATCCTTACATCTGGGCACAGATCATGTCTCTGTACTGAAATGCATCTTGGTTGTTGTTTAAGTTAATGAAGAAGACCCTGCTCATCTTCATCCAGTTGGTCACCTGAATCCAAACAAATGTTGTGAAGACAGTTGCACTGATATGTGCCACTTATTTCATGTGTAGACATTTGATTATCCTGAATTTGGATTTCAGGATCCCAAAAGCATGCTCAATGGCCACACGAGCTGCAGTGAGCTTTTGGTAAAAGCACCTCTGCCTGGCGGTTAGGTGCCCATTATCCCTGTAGGGTTTCAGCAGTTATCTCAACAGAGGATAAGCTGAATCACCAAAGGGCAAATCACCAGGGCCTGAGGATCCTCTTCCAAAAGTTGTGCAACATCTGTGTTGCGAAATGTTCTGGCATCATGCCAACTACCAGGGTGACCAATTTGTATGTGACAGAAGCGCCGTTCACTGTCACAGAAACCAGTGAGGATGATGCAATATAATTTTCTGTTATAATAGGCTATGGGATTGTTGCAATGTGGTTTAACAATGAGAATATGACCTCCATCAACAGCAGACTGTATTTGGAAATCCAGCTGCCACAAGATGCGATGGGACAGATGTAACCAGGGAACAACAACTTCAGTAGCACTTAAATAGCACTTACGGATAGCACTTTGTAGTTTAACTTTATTGAAGAAATTGTACTTGATTCTTGTTGTTCTGAGTTTGTACTCATGGTTGAATGCACTTATTGTAAGTCGCTTTGGATAAAAGCGTCAGCTAAATGTAATGTAATGGAACAGAAGTGGTGAAGATGTGTTGAAAGTGTAGATTTTGAAATGTTGAATCTGTCTGCCACACCCTTATGAATCAGATCGGAACCCCTATATGAGTCAGATCAGATCGGAACTAACAACTAAGTCACTGTTCCTAATATTGCTGAACAGGACTTTCTGTGTGTTCTTTGAAGGCAGCTGAAAACTGTCCGACTTGATCGCAATTTTTTGTCAACGCCCCCCTGCGCTGCTCTTTCAAACGAGCCTAGTGTAATGCCGTGTTCACACCGGACGCGGCGCGAAGTTTCGCGCCGCGTCCGGTGTGTCCGGTGTGAACACGTCCACCGCGGAAGTTTACTCGCGGAAGTTTACTCGCGGAAGTTTACTCGCGTGAGTGAAACGAGGCTTCACACCAGATGCGAAAAATCGCGGTGCCAAGGGGGCGTGGCTTAGCTCTGTTGCTTGCCTCTGTGAGAGACAAGCGACGAAGCTTTCATTTCCGCTATCGACCATGGAATAAATAACCACTAGTTCTGCTTTATACTTGTTGTGGAAGTCCCAAACATGTCGGAACATGAAACGCCCTCGTATTTGGGTTCATAACATCATCCGTAGCCGCACACAACTCGATGAATTTCACCGACTCCTCCAGGAACTGCGTCTCGCATATCTCCGTAAAACGATACCGATTATGCCATCCACCATGGAAATAACCACCAGTTCTGCTTTATACTTT
This sequence comes from Taurulus bubalis, assembly GCF_910589615.1. Classification (NCBI taxonomy): domain Eukaryota; kingdom Metazoa; phylum Chordata; class Actinopteri; order Perciformes; family Cottidae; genus Taurulus; species Taurulus bubalis. Next base: position 13,573,478 of record NC_136593.1, on the reverse strand, counting down.
TTGTGTAAACTCCACATATGTCGGAACATCAAACTCTATGGTGTTGGGGTTCATAATGTTATCCGTAGTCCCACAACAGCGTCTCAATGAAGCCGCTATCAGCGCTGGTTCAGGCGGAGCAGCAGCAGTTTCATTCAGAAACGGGGAGACGGCGGTGGTGACGGGCAGAGCTTCTCAGCGCTGATTTCAACTTTGCGTCACGCGATTTCGCCGCCAAAGTTGGGAGAATTCAACTCACTAGAATTCGCGCCGCGTCCTTCGCTTTGTTCGCCCCAGGTCAAACGTTCTGTTCGCGCCGCCTCAAACGCGTCTATCTCACCGCGGCGCGAATAAATCACCAATTTGCGTCGCAGCGTGTTTGTGGATTGACTTTACATGTAATCTGGTCGCGCCGCAAATTCGCGCCGCGTCCGGTGTGAACACGCCATCAGGTTTCATTAGACGCTGCTATCGACCCCTTTGAGTCCCTGTCATTTGACGTCAGAGAGAATTTCCCTCCAATTTCAGAGGTTATGCGTTAGCGTTGTGTAGTGTCGTGTCTGCTTCTCTGCTCCCCTTTCTTTTCACGAATTTACATTTTTATTCAATTTTAGCCACATCTTACGCTACACTTTTTCAGATCAAGGTTGTAAATATGTCTTAACTAACCATATGGTGTCAGTCATCATGTCCCTTGTAGTCTAACACTCCCTGGATCGGACTACCTGCTGGGCTAGTTTCAGCTTTTAGCAGCTAGCGCTACCCCAGATACTAAGTGTCTACAATCAGTAAGTGAAAGTGTGACTTTTTGTGACTCAGCAGTTTCCTTTGCTTAAACCTGAAATACGGTAGCCCTTCAGAGATGCACTAGAACTATGTAAAGACGCAACACGACCCATGCCTCAAACCCCAAATCCCACATAAAAATGATTGATTTGGGGCGTGGATTGGAAGAACAACAAGACGGAGAAAAGTGAGAAATCTTATCCTCAGATTAGCTGCTTTTGTTCCTCTTGTTATGCAATGTGACACAAAGAAGGGGACAACCAGTCCAATATAGCCTTCAAACTCAGGTGAAAGTGTAGCTTTAAACAGTACTTTGTGTATTTTTGTCTGAAATTATTGAACAGAATTATGGATAACATACACACATTAATAGTAGGCCTACCACAACGTTTAAATATTCATTTTCAAGTAGAATATGTCCTTCAATCTAAATCCTTAAGTAAATGAGTATTATCAGGACTGTTAGTGCGGTATTTATTATTTTACATTATTAGATTGATAATACTTGTGCATCAAAGCATTTTACTGTTGTATCTGATTGAGGTGGCTACTTGAAATACTTGTTTAGATAGATTAGTACAGAGTTTCCTATTGTAGGCTTCTATTGATTCATGAAAAACGAACTACAGCAACGATGATACCTTTTCAAATGTACAACAAGAGCAAGAGATGACCTAAGTGTAGCCCTGCACTTTAGGTTTCTGTTGGTTCCAAAGAAAAGAATGGTTAAGTTTCTCAGTGGCCACTCCTCACAGAAACCCACTTTGCTCAACTTATTCTTGGAGAGGGCTGGTGTTTTATTTCAGAATACAACTGTCAGAGGAAGACATACTCAAACTTCTTTCAGGTTTGACTTTGACTGATTTTATAGGACTGTATATTTCATTAAAATGTAGGTCTTGTTTAGCTATTGTTTAAGATATTGTTTACGGTATTGAAGGCAATTTTTATTTATCCAGTTGAATCTGTTTTTCTTTTACTGCATCTCAAGAAATCTGAAATGTCATTGTTCATTTTTTATCAGAAATGTGTTTGACCCTAAAAAATGTATATATAACATATATATATATATGTATATATATATGTATATATATATACATATATATATATATATATATATATATATATATATATATATATATATATATATATATATGTATATATATATACATATATATATACATATATATGTTATATATACATTAGATTCTTACCAAAGGTTGACATGGACCGAAGACAAAACTCACAGGTGAAACAAAATCTGATGAACTGTGGGACAAGACCAGGACATGTTCAACACAAACCTCAGGAGAGAGAGCAGTGGGGCAGTAAGATTGAGTTCATCCTGGCAGTTGCCGGACACATTGTCGGTCTGGGAAACGTCTGGAGGTTCCCATACCTTTGTTACAAAAATGGAGGAGGTAAATATTTGTTGTTGTGGCCAGATGTAAAAAATACTGTGTTGTAGCCAGCCTTGGAAGGGATTAAGATTGTATTCAGTTAATAATTGTCTTGTATGACAATATTTTACAAAAGAAACCTTACAACTCAACTTTACAACTCAGTATGGTTTCTTCTCGCCGCGTAACTGTGCAATGCAAATGCACACATTTGTGCAATTGTATCAATATTTTAACGAGATATTTCATTTTTGTTTTAAAGGGGTTTTCTTCATACCTTATGTTTTGTTTTTGTTCACCTGTGGCATCCCCCTCTTCTTCCTGGAGACATCTTTGGGCCAGTACACCAGTCAGGGTGGAATTACATGTTGGAGAAAAATCTGCCCTCTTTTTGAAGGTAAGTCTAGTGCTTTTAAGCACTTTATTTTATCAGCTCAAAATGATTATGTATAATTAATATGGCTGCATATGAGTACATTGGATTGGATTGTGTTTAAGAGTAAAACCCAATAAATCTGCTGTTAAAATATATTAACTGTATGAAGTGTTTTTATTTATTTATCTTACTGTTTTATGTACTTAAAGTTTTGTATTTTCATCTAAACAATGGCTAAAATGATTATTTGTGTGTGGGAAGGCTCACTGTTAATATAGGGGTCGGACCCCTCAAAAGTTCTGCTGCACAATTAATCTTTTTTTCCTTTTTTTTTCTCTCTTTTTTAAATACTCTATTTTAGATACTTTTACATTTCACAAGTCAAAAAGATTGGGAACTACAGGCTTAATCCTTAACAATAAATTGTATTTTATAATCTTAATATACTGGAATGCTTTTATAAATATAAAAAATGTTTTGGAAAATAAACTCGTAACAAAAAAAGAGTAGTAAGTAAGTAGTACAAGTAAAGTACGAGTGCCTCACAAATAAAGATTTTTCATGGTATTACAATTTGACATTTGTATCTCTCTGCAGGTTTAGGTTATGGAAGCCAAGTGGTGGTTTTGTACACTGGGGTGTATTACATCATCATCCTGGCTTGGACGTTCCTCTATCTATTTTCATCCTTCAAGTCAGAGCTTCCATGGGCGACCTGCAGCAACAGCTGGAACACAGGTACCCAGCATTTATTTCTCAGCAATGGCACATACAACTCTGCAATGTGCTCACTTTTTTTAATAGGTTTTCACAACCTTTCTTATTCTTTCATGTAAGATGACTGCTTTGAGCATGGTCACAATCAAACATCCTCCCTGCACCTGTATGGAAATAACACGTCTTCAGTTGTAGAATTTTGGGAGTAAGTAGCAATAATGAACGCTTTATAACAAGGCAGGTATTGTTTTTGCTGTGTTTTCCTAAATAAACTTTGTTGCAGAAGGAGAATCTTGGGCCTGTCCAGTGGGATTGAGAAAATTGGCAATGTCCGTTGGGACCTGGCCCTTTGTCTACTTCTTGCCTGGATTGTGTGTTACTTTTGTGTTTGGAACGGAGTGAAATCCACAGGAAAGGTACAGTACAAGCTTAATGTTATTTTTTAATGTTGGATTTCATGTAAACCCTGTTCCTAAAATATTTAACTTAAAAAACTAACAGAAATGCTGTTGGTTTGGTCTTAGGTGGTCTACTTTACTGCAACATTTCCATATGTAATGCTGGTGGTGCTGCTTGTTCGTGGTCTAACATTACCGGGGGCTAAAGAAGGAATCATGTTCTACCTCTACCCAGACCCATCTCGCCTCACTGATCCAGAGGTACGACCAAACCTTAACCAAGTGCTTTGAGCGCCTTATTATAACCAAAAGAGTCTGCAGCTGGCTAGCTGCTTTGTGAGGCTGAACATATGCACAACTGTGTTTTGAGCAAAATGCTATCAGCATGGTTATATGCTCATTGTGTCAATGCTAACTTGCTGATGTTTAGCAAGCATAATGTTTACCATGTTCATAGTCTTTATTAGCATAATGGTAGGCTTGAGGAGTCAAAAATAGTCAAAAATATAACTTCCTTAACCCCAAAATGAAAGATACAATTGACTAAATATGCGACAGTTCTGGACACATTAAAAAGGTTAGCTAATCAGAACTTAACTCTGACTTAAAAATCTGATCTGCGTTAATAAACATGACACAGAACACAATATATGTACTGTATGCAGTTTGTTAAACAGGTAACAGGCTACAGAGAGAAAACACCTCTACTCTGTCCTCCATATTTGTGCAAAGATAGACAGACATTTACCATTAAAAAGTCCTCTAAGAAACACAGAAGGCCTACATTTTCTTGTATTTCCATGAAGTCTTGTTTGCTTTTCCTTTTTTTTAAGTATTATAAATAACTACGTAAACACAAAATGACAACAGTATAAAGCGAGCATTGCACTGCATGGAAACGCAGCTCAACTCCTACAGCTACAAGTCACAAAACTGAAACGACCAGCTAGCAAACATTTTACTAAAACAATATGTGACGGGGTCTTCGGGGAATGGAAGGGAACCTACAACGCCACCTGGGGACTTGCACCCCAAGAAATATCCGTTTAACAACCCTAAGAGTCAGTTTAGGATTCGCTAAGGACACAGATTCATTACCGATATTGGGCCGGAGACGTGTTTTATAAAATTGTCCAAAAGTTTATTTCAGGAATTAAAAGAATATATATTCTACTGTAAAAGCCACAGCATGCAAAATCAAATCACAGCAAAACCCATGCAAAACCAATACAGCAAAATAAACTTAACAAAACAGATAAAATGGATGAAGTGTTCCCCATTACAAATAGAAACATTTTTAGCATAGCATTCCTTTATTGTGCTTCATAATTATTTTTACACACATTAGACAACAACAACACTAATCCAGCACTGTTGGCCTCTGACCAACGTAAATTAATTTAATTGTGTGTTACTACCTTTTATTAAGATAACTTTTTAACTCATGTGACTTGCGGCTAATTTAAAATACTAAGTTAAAAAACAACACAATAACTAAAAATGTCCATACTGCTTAATTTACTTTGAGCGGATAGTGTATTGCAATTGCGAAATCGAAGCAAAACAAATGATGTCATGTGAACGTTGTGCAGATACACTAAATATGAACATTTTGCAATGTGGCATTTACCTGCATCTCTACAAAGCTAAACTGAACATAAACACATCCAAACCCCTCAGGTATGGATGGATGCTGGAAGCCAAGTTTTTTACTCCTATGGAGTTTGCACAGGTGTTCTGACATCTTTAGGAAGTTACAACAAGTACAGCAACAACTGCTACAGGTTTGTATTTCTGTCATCTACACAGATTGTACTCAAAATTAAATTAGTTTGGATCAGAGCATGGGTCTAATTTTCCTATATTTGTACTCTCTTACAGAGACTGTGTTTACCTTTGCCTGTTAAACAGTTTAACCAGCTTTGTAGCTGGCTTTGCCATCTTTTCTGTGCTCGGTTTTATGGCAAAGGAGCAAGGTGTGGATATATCGATGGTGGCTGAATCAGGTATGGAAGATCAATACTCCCTGACAGAAACCCAGAGTGATACAGTTTGAATAGTTTAAGAAAATATGACCATTTCTTTCCCCATCCCCTTTGCAGGTCCAGGGTTGGCATTCATTGCTTATCCCCGTGCTGTGGCTCTAATGCCACTTCCCCAGCTCTGGGCTATTTTCTTCTTCATTATGATCATCTTTTTAGGATTAGATAGTGAGGTAGGATTACAAATCTGCTCGGAATGTAATAATTAGACACAGACTACAATTTTGTGTTAAGACATCATTTTTTTCACCATAGTTTGTTTGTCAAGAGTCATTGGTCACAACCATCACGGACATGTATCCTGATTTCTTTCAAAACAATTGTCGCCGCAAACTCCTACTTCTTGCCATTTCTGTTGGAAGTTTCTTTGTTGGCCTTCTGATGGTCACAGAGGTGAGAGTTAAACTTTGTAATATTGATTTATTGAATCAATTAAGCATTCATTTCCAGTATGACTGAAATAAAATATGTAATATATATAGCAGAATATGACAAATACTTTTACAATAAAATATTGGACAAACGGAGTGTGGATGATGCAATGACATTGACTTTCATTGAAGGACCTGGTTCTTGTCATTTGCAGGGAGGCCTATATATCTTCCAGCTGTTTGACTACTATGCCTGCAGTGGCAGGACACTCCTGCTCTTTGCTATTCTTCAGTCACTCTGTATTGGATGGGTCTATGGTAAGGGGAACTTTTAACCTCGTAAAATGGGATAGTTTGAACCTGTTTAACTATTATTTTGAATGCAAGATGAGATCCCAAAGTTTCCTGTCGTTCCTACTATGTGTGGCTGAATTTTGAGGAGATGTATAAAAAATCATTCAACAGTGGGATTTTTTTTATTTGATAGCCATAATATGTAACTAACATTTGGGTTTTTCAGGTGCAGATCGTCAGTATGAAAATATAAAGGACATGATTGGTTATCGACCATGGCCTTTTATGAAATACTGTTGGCAGTACTTCACACCAGCTCTCTGCACTGTATGTACTGGAGATGAAGACATGTCTGCCTTGTAATGTGGTTCATGCTTTACCTACAAACACGTGTATTTGGCAGCTGCCAGATGGGAGTTAGACAGATATGTATGGATGCTTATGTTAATAAGATCGGATATTATACTATTTATAATCTGCCTAAACACTGCAGTCTCAGTTTCCATTGTATGTTTTTGCCAAGTGATTAAATACACAATATCTAATTGTGAATTGTCTTTGCTGTGTGTCATAAGAATGAGTAATCTGTTCATTTTGAGAGTTTTTACGCCTTCTTCACTCTGCTGGTCTTTTTTTAGTTCACATTTCTCTTCTCCTTGGTCAAATATACTCCGCTCACCTTCAACAACACGTATGAATATCCCTGGTGGGGCTACACCATTGGAGGATTCTTCACTCTCTCTTCAACCCTCATGGTTCCTCTGTGGATGCTGTATGCTGTGAGTGTAACTCCAGGAACACTCAGACAGGTACAGTAACATGTTACTGTAAAAAAGGTTGATCAGAAAATAGAAACTAAAAACAATAAAGGTATAATTTACTTACTGAACACCTCAGTTTTGAGTCTGTAACAGGATAACTGAGGCTACATTAACACGTTGTTTCTGTTTTGAGTGAAGTTGAATGAAGTATGTGAGAATAAGTAGATCACAGTTGTGAGGGCAAACTTCTTTCAAAGAAGACAAACAATTGTTTACTAGGTTTTTCTGTTAGTTTTCAGTTAAAATTCTGCCGAACCTTTAGTTGATGCCTATTCCCAAGTTTTTCCAAAGTATGTATATGTGTTATGTATAAGTAAAAAGTCTGTAAAGATTTCAAAGATTTGTGGTGTTTGCTGCTGTTGCTCTGCTTTTACTCTTTTTTTAATGTAATAATTAGACATGTTGTGGATTTACTTGAAAAAGAAGACCCAACTGTATTGTAGTTGCTACTGACAGTTCATTTTTACTATGATTATAGTTCAGCTGATTTGTTATTTCACCACTGTTAACATATAGGTAAGTGTCCTTTCTTTCTCCACACAGAGAGTGAAAGTTCTCTGCACTCCAGCAAAGGACTTACCCACTGCAACGTCAAAGAATAAAATAACGAATAAAGAAACATTTCATACTTTCACGGGCTTGTACACACTACGCACAACAGTAAGTCCTGATGACAAAGGTGACAGAGCTCAGAGATCATCCATTATCTAAACCGCAAGAAAAGGTACAGAAATGGAACAATAAGCCTCACATATAGAGGTAAAGAATATTGTTAGGTGAGTGCGAAACTTGCCAAGACACCTCTGTAATTCATGAGGCCACACTTGTTTGCTTTAACACCCGAAACTGAGGGAAAACTTGATATGCAGACTGTTATTATAACACATTGCAGGCATGTTCAGAGTAAAAAGCGTCTTTGTTCAGCTATGTCACACCTTAATTACAGTGCAAATAAAAATAGTGTAGGCAGCAATATAAAATGCATTGTATAAAAGCTATCAACATAACAAATTCAGTGGTACAGATTTACATTGTGAAGCATTTATTTTTGCTTGAGGAACTAGTTATCTTGAGGAAACATTGTCTGCTTTTGAAGGAAACGAGAAACATATTTTTCCAAAAACCTTTAGCTATGTTTAGTGTGTGATTAACAGGTCAAACTTTTGTTTTAGAATCTATTATTATCACTGTTTTAATAATTCCAATAATACCGTCTTATTGTATTCCGTTTTTACTATACATTTTTCTTATCTTGTGTATTTTCTCTCTCTATGTAAATACTTTCTTATCTTAAATTATGTTATCTCAGTTAGCACTGGTTGTATTAATTCAATCACAATACAACAGTGGTTGTTGCAGACACAACTGGCAGAGACCTGCACTCAACTGAGTTTTATATTTACGTCATATGATCTTTGCCTTTGCTTTTATTTTTGGAGCACTTTGAATCTGAGCCTGTCATATGAAATGTGCTGTATAAATAAACGTGATTGATTGATTTACCCCTTACCCAAGGCACTCCATATTTCTAAATTTCTTTGTGTAATTTGCTTAAAATCTATAATTTTTCTTTGTCAAATGTACCTCGTGATTTTGGTAAAGTATATTAATTGTTCATATTTATAACTTTCTTAATCTGCAACAGTAGTAGTGTACCTTGTGTTATACAAGTAACTGACATATTTGCCCTATTGTATAGTCCAGTGCAGATTCCAAGGTTTGGCCTCATGGAGGCGCTGCCGGTCAGTGTTCAAAACACCCCGCTTTAATAACAATGTATCCTGCTGTACTAAGGTGTCCAACCTCTGGTCCTTTTCTGTAGGCGTATATCTATGCACATACGCAATGTATCACTGTAGCATTGTCTTCCTACCTGGGAATACTGAGAATAGAAAACAATAGAAATACAACGGTTAATTAGTAAAATGCAAATCCTATTAAATCACATTAAAAAAAACTATACAATTGACAATGTACATCAAATGAAACCTTAAAAACTATATATATATATATATATATATATATATATATATATATATATATATATATATATATATATATATATTCAAATATCATATGTACTCATGTGAAGCATTCTTATCAGGTAATTATAACGTGGTGGTTTGGACTGTTTGAACCAATAATAGAACCAGCATGAATAAATATTTGAATGTTGTTCCTATTTTTGGCACTAATGCTGACCCTCCAACATACAACATCATCAAACACTCACCAGCATTAATTTGCTAATATTGAACGTTTCTGAACAGTATATACCACTAGAGGGTGCTACAACAGCAAATCAAAATTTGCTCAAATCATTGTTCTTAACAGTCCAGCAGAGTCTTCTGCCCCCTGAAGCTAATTTAGGATTCAAGATATTGTGTTAAACAAATCAAACTGAAAACTTTGTATTGATATAATATATATATATATATATAGATATAGATCATTACATTTGTGTTGACATATATCACTGTAGGAAAGAAATTCGGTAACACTTTATAATAACTACACGCTATTTAGCATTAGTTAAGTATGAGTAAACACGTAATTCATCATTTATAAAGCTTTGTTCCAACATTAACACTCATTAGTATGCAATTCATAAACATAGTTATACATGTTTTGTTCTTGATTAATAAGCTTGACTATTATGCGTTTCATGATTGGGTTTTCATACTTTATAAATGATGTTGATCTTTGTTTTTAAAGAGTATAATTTGTTGAACCAGGTATCAATGGTGTATATGAAGTGGGGAGAGGAGATCGTCAGAACTAATCCTTTGGTGTAAACGAGTGGCTGGGCTACTCTGAAGAGCAGAGATTATCTGGAGGTTGTGATTTAGCAGAGAGTGCAACACAGTAACCTTGTAGAATACGTTTGAGTTCTTCAGGAAAAATGTGTCTAAAGATTCAATTTACGATGAATGTTAAAGTATATCTTCTTCTTGTAATCAATATTATGTTTGTCAGGATTATTATACAAGAGTCAACTCAAAAGATATTCATACTTTCAGTAAGGATGCTTCACATACATTCCAATGCTAAGCTCTGTTTTTTCACTATATTTTAAAAAGACTAGTTTATCATCATGGTGCCTACTCTCAGGAGAGTATTCACTTTATATTCCCTGTTAGCCATATTAACCTTCAACCCACTAAGCATCTGCACACAGTAAAAAACAGCTTTCTTTACCTGTATTCAAAACATCACTTTTTGCTCTCACCCGCGGAAATGAATAGAAAACTCTAAAATAGTGTTCGTCAGTGTGCTCTGCAACATGTATGTGTGTTCATTGATTGCTTGTAATGTGGCACAATGCGCTCCAGATCAGTCACACATTGTCTTCCTGACCTACTAACAGATTAGCTACTGTCCCTGTTTGTCTCAGGTACAGCACTTCCTGTTATAGTTTCAACACCTAACCTGCACAGGAGTGTGTTTAGTATTTGCATAGCTGTAAAGCAGAGAGCTAATCCAATTACTGTTGTGTTGTGTACTTGTGACTTTACGCACGAGCAGGCTCCCTTTTGATCTAAGCTTTAGACTTCTCACCTGCCTCGGGCTTGAGAGTATCTCCAAGCTTCTATATCAATCTCATTTAGAGCTCAGCTGTCGTTGCACCAGATGCACACTGTAAGCAAATCACCACTCTGACCTCTTTAAACCATTCTTAAACAGGTTTTATTCTTGTATGAATAATTGTAGTTGAATTTGTCATTATTTTCAAGAAGTGTATTCTTCCGTTGCTCTTTGTTTGATTGTTTCATGCTCAGCAGGTCAAGAATTCAAGAAAAATGCAACTCTACTGAAAAACATTTGGACTGAATCATATCAGTGGTTATAAAATGTTTTCAGTGAATTGCGTTTAATTTTTAAGGTTGAAGCGAATTAACAAATTAAAACATTGCCATGATTCAGTATGAGAAAACTAATATGCATTCCTAGTGTATAGTAGGTCTATTTGAATAGTGTATCTATAAATATTAGTACAGTATATAAAGTCAGAAATAAGCTGTTGCTGCAACTTTAAAGTTATGTACAAAATATGTAAATACTTATATTTCAATAATATATTGATTATATAATTGGCTATTAGGTCGACTATAATAAGTCCTTTTACTTCTTTAATTTTTTATGTATTGTGATGCTTGTTTAGTAAAGTTAAATGTTAAATGCAGGATCTTTACTTGTAAAAAGTATTTCTACACTGCTACTTTTTACGAAAGTAAAGCTTTGAGTACTTCCTCTGCTGCTGACAAGGACACACACTGTATGTTGTATTAAGTATGTACCGTTGCATCTAACTAATTAGACGAGAATGTTTTAAATCACAAAAACAGAGCAGCCAGCATAACATTTTATTGTTCTTAGATTTTATATTGGCAATATTGGCCCCTAGAGTGTCCCCTAAACAGAATACATCTCATTATCATCATCAGAGAAGTAAGGTAAAATATACTTGACATTCAATGTCTTTGAGGTCCTTGAACTGCCAGTGTGTGACCACTGTAATCACATGTGAAGACTATGTGAATTGAAGGAGACAGGTATCACCTCTAACATGTGCCCTGACTCCCAGACAACCTGCTCAACGCTTTTGAATTACGTACAAGGTGTGAATCCAATTTGTTCGGATTGAAGATTAGAAAGGGCCAAACCCCTCCGGTTTAACAGCTTGCTAGTGACAATTTTTGGATGCTAAGCAGATAAACACAAGCTCCTTGGTCTGGAAATCCCATGTGGGAATTGGCATATACTTATGAAAGCTGTGTAACAGATGGTTTCCCGTTTGTACATCCAGGGCATTACCACGGTTGTATTATCATTTTGCCCCAGATCACTTTCTTATGTAGGTTCAACAATTTGAATGTTTTATTTAAAGACACACAATGTCTTTATTTCAAATACTTTACATCATCACTTTTACTCCCCATCAAAACAAACCAGCAGTGAACACTCTTTCTTTTCTACATATGCAGATCAGTTGTCAAGAAAACATATTTTATTAATTAACCTTGAAATACTAAATCCAACAAGCCATAAGCATATTAATTAATTAATTAAATGATAGCCTCAAAGATATCTTTTTTTTAAAGGATAATTGAATTCACTTGTGTTTGCTGGAAACTGAAAGTATGCTGATTAGTGTTTTTTTTCATAAACTGTGAATCCTCAATTTTGTTATATAGATATGTATTTACATGTATAATTAAGTATCATATATTTAGTCAAAATAACTTAGTAGTTTGATATATTTGCATATTAAAAATAGTCAAATCCTTAAATTAATATGTTTCTAAAATTATATTTTCCCTGACCTTATAAAATTATTCCTTATATTGATTGTTTAATATAAGAAATGTACACATTTGCTGTGGAGAGATGTTATTAGATGATCTATTAGCAATACAAAGTGCAGTATCATCTTTACTGATTTGCATCTGCAGGCCAAACAGTCTGTTTTCCCTCTGTGCAAGATAAAATATTAATATTCATAGAGGAAACCATAGTAGGAAAAGCACAGGTGTATAAAGTGCTGCAGGGATAACATATTTTTTACAGGTCAACCCAGAAGTAAGCATCTCACTGGTACCCTCGACCTGAGCCAATGGGATTTGTCCATATGATTTTGAATTATTGCAGAAAATAAACTCAGTAGCATTATACAAATTCATGATACTTTCACATTTTAAACAGAAAGATAATGTTCTATTTTAATATTTTTGTTGTGTGAATGCAATACGAAGAAGAAAAAGCCAATGCTATAAACCAACTACACCACGGTTGCATGAGCACAAGTATACAGTATAAAACTCTTTTCCGGGTTTTAAGACTCATTCCTGCCACGCTATTCAACATGTAACATTAATGATAACTGCATCACATGCTGGTTCGCAAGAATATCTTTATGGATCACAACAATGCAATGGATTGCAGCATGATATACATTACAACCTCCATTTAAATTTCACACTTACATGCTTATATGATGACACTTTAGAATGTGTTTCTGTATACTGTATAAACAAAAATGTTTGTAATCCATATAACTCTATTAAATAATAAATTTAATAAATGAGCCATTCTAAACTTACAAACATCATGAAATGGTCAACTTGACCAAAGATAAATTAGTTTTTAAAATATGAATAATTATGTAATTTTTTAAGTAGATGAGGCTCACTTCCATTCACAAGAATACATTTTTTAAATTGAACCATTATTAAACAGCACAAATGCAATTCAAATGTTGAAGACTTAATTTGTTCAAGTCCTAACCAAATTTACAAGCCTCAAATATAAAAATTGTCTTAACCTTCCAATATTGCAGGTGAATAGTACAAACAATGTATAAAGCGTGACTATATGAGATTGGCTTTATGGGAAAATGGCCTTAACCAATAACAATATTTCTAAATAGATAAATGATGGTGAATTAATTGATAGCTTAGAACAACATCCAACATTAAAACAAAGTTAAGTTGGATGGCAAAGTCACGCATGAACAACTGACCAATCAAACTGATCTTGGTTGCAATGGGTACTGAGTCAGCCAGAGCTAATTTTCAGAATAAGACGTGTTTAATTAATTTACAGGCCAGTAATAATTAGGTAATTGGTTCTGATTCAGTAAATGGATTAGTTGTCTGAACAACTGCAGACCTGGCAACAAGATGAGGGAATCTGGGTGTTTAAGTGTGTAGTAAACAGTCTGTCATCCTGAATGCACAACCTGTTGCAGTGTTAAAACTAAAGGCATGTTGAGCAGCCAAGTGCTGTAGAAATGTTTGTCCACATGGTGGTGATTCAATTGTATTTCATATTGAGTTAAAGACAATGAATGTATGAAACTATGCATGATATCTAAACATTTAAATATGTAATACTGTGCTCACAAAACAGCATCTTTGGAAAGACTGAATTGAAGACGGATGGGCTTCTGGTTATTTAAGACGAGAACATACATCATCAATTTTAGTTTTTAAACACTAACAGGATGTGAACTGAACAGAGTTTCGTCAGTTGCTTTAGCTAACGATAACTGTTTTTAGCTGCATTCATTGCCTTTAATTCATACATCTTCAAAGCAAACTCTGGTCTGGCTTGATGTTGTTTTTTCATAGATTATCTGGGATAGTTAAACTCAAACAACACTCTCCACACCAAAAAGCCGGTTGACATAAATGGTTTACCATAAACTAATGGCATTTGCAAGCCAATAGTAGGCAAATAAAGTCATAGGTTCTGGCTTAACTAATGAAGTAAGAAGACAATCCCCATTATATGCTGGAGAAATTACGACAATAAGTGGATTAACCCAGACGTAATAATCACACAGACCTGCAGGAACTTCAGATCACAGTATAGCAAAGAGACCAATGTGATCCCATTGCTTACCAATAAGTACATACGGTTGAATTCAAATTTGTAAATTTTGCAGGTCTTCCTTATCTTGGCATTTTTGAAATCCATGTTAAGATCCATCTTTTTACTATTGCCTTTGAGTCTCCTATCATTAACATCGAACATATTTGTGATATTTCTGTATTGTCAGATCAACATCATCAAATTTTTCTCTCTTCATCAACAAAGGCACAGAATTTTAGAAAAGAAACAAGAATACATCCAACATTACAGACACTGTCGAGATAATATGTATTTAAGACCCTTCAACGTACATGTGATCTGCATTTAGAGTAGATTCTCACTTGATGAAGCAGTTTTTATTTTAAAGTTTTGGGTAGTCACTTTGAAGAAGAATATGTCTACTTGCCCAAACGGCCTAATGAAATTATATATATATATATATATATATATATATATATATATATATATATATATATATATATATATATATATATATATATATATATATATGTATATATATATATATATATATATATATATATATATATATATATATATATATATATATATATATATATATTATATGTTTGTTTTCAGTGTGGTCTTTCCAGGATAGCAGATGGTCTATCATTACACCCAAGTACCTCTATAAAAGGACCTGTTTGATTTGTTTTCTTTTTGGATATCAACAGAAACGTAATGAGAAACAAAGCCATTTCTTACTTTTTCTTTCTTGCGACTTTTAAGTCTCTCTCTCTCTCGATGAAACATGAATAACACCCCGTCTTTCCCTAGTACTAGTGCAGCTGCAGCACGGCTTCACCACGTACATAACTTGCATTCTGAAATCCTATTAAGAAGTTATTATAGTTATTTATAGTTGAATCAAATCTAAATTGTCAGTGAGCTAGTCCAATTATATGTTTAATTTATGTCCATGACAAGAAATGTTTTAAAGTATGCAGTATAATGTACTGCATACTTGCAAAAAGGGGCAAGAATCCCTCAAATCCTAAGTGGCCTTTGTGACATCCAATGGTGAGACACATTCTAAGAAACTATGGGTTTGGTTTGGAAAACAAGGGATTTACAGTGACATCAGATTATATGATGAATTCTCATGCATATCATCTTTGCTCATCCTCTTGATCCATGCTATTTAATAGCAGCAGTTTCAGAGTTCAGGCTGCATTGAAAGTGTTTCAAGCTTCCTTTATACAATATACAATCCAAATCCTAACCTAGCAAAGATGGAGAATGGCACAGAGGGCAAGAACTTCTACATCCCCTTGAACAACCGGACGGGGCTTGTGAGGAGTCCTTTTGAGTACCCACAGTATTATTTGGCAGAGCCATGGCAATTCAAATTACTGTCTCTCTCCTGATGTGCACTGGCTTTCCCATTAACCTTCTGACACTGTTGGTCACAGCTCAGGACCAGAAGCTCCGGTAACCTCTCAACTTCATCCTGGTCAACTTGGCTGTGGCTGGACTGATCATGGTCAGCTTTGAATTCACAGTCACTTTTTATACTTCCCTCATGGGCTATTTCACCTTGGGACCCATGGGCTGTGCTATCGAGGGGTTCATGGCTACACTTAGAGGTAAACCTTAGGAAAATAAATGTTTATTGGCCGTTATCATTGATATTGTACCAGAGTTCTGTCTTATTTGTATTTATATTAAATCAAAGCTGTAAGACAGATCTAAGCTAGTACAACATATGGCACAATTTAAAGGTGCTCATCATAACTTCTGTTTTTTTCTTTTATCAACAGGTCAAGTTGCTCTGTGGTCTCTTGTGGTTCTAGCTATTGAGAGATACAACCAAGATGTTGGGATGTAGTGATGCTACTAGAATAGGTTAAGTAGGGACACAACAGTCACATGATCACAGTCAGGGAAACACCAGGTAAGCCATGTTATTTACACCACTGAATTAGAAAATAAACAATATGATGTAATCATGTATAATGTAAAGATTATACGACTCATTTTCTTTTGAAAACATAATATTTATCTGGCCAACTTTAACCAAGCGAACTCCCAAAGTTGTGTAGGCGTACATCAAAATGTTTAAGATGATCAACTTAAAGCTAGAGGTTTGTTAACCACCAATATCCTTAACAATTGCAGCGAGAGATCTTAACAATCATGTTGGTGAGTAAATCTAAACATGATTCAAAGGAATCAGGGGAGTGCGACCCAGATTCGAAAAAGCAACAACAACAACAACAACAACAACAACAACAACATAAAACCAAAACAAATTCACGATCGTGGATACAATGCTTATTCTTCAGCCTAGCTCAAATCAGTTTTTAACCATTAATGTGAACAAAGTGCCTTAATATATAATGCTCCAAAATATTGGAGAAAACAGTTTTAATAGGTGTGTTTACACTGCCATTATGCTTTACATTTTTTAAAGCTCATGCAACAATCCTAACATTTTCACTGTACAATGGCCTTTAACATGAGATGTTACACAATTGCTGTCCCACTTGAAACTGCAGTTAGTTATTTTCATATTATTTTCCTGCTTGCTCTCAGGTTAGACACAGAAAGGTTGCAACATATAATGTCAACATTTTTTATCTTACATCCCACATTTATTTTTTTATTTTACATTTTAAATGTAGTCTAATACATTAATGCATGCACATGTGTTTTTTTTCTTGTTCATTTTGATAAATCACAGTTGTTTAAAGTGTTGCTAAACTGTAGTCCTTCTGGCTGTACACACTGTACAAGAAAAACCCTTGGCAATTATTATTATTATTATTGCAGCTGTTATATTGGGGCAAAGATTTGCATGGCCACACTGAGTGGCAGATCTCACGGTACAAAGACATTTATATCAGGTGAACTGTTAAAGTAAGTTTTTGGTAGTCTGTCCATATGTGTCAGCACTATGATAGATTGGTGATCTGTCCAGTTGTACTACACCTCTTGCACAATGTTGAGTTAGGATATTCTCCAGCCCTACTCTCAGGGCTCAAATTCTTAAAAGGCAAAAAAAAAAAAAAAAAAAAAAAAAAAAAAAAAATATATATATATATATATATATATATATATATATATATATATATATATATATATATATATATATATATATATATATATATATATATAAGTCTGACTGGAATACCTTTGCAACACTTTTGACGCAGAATGTATGTTTATCTATTGAACAGAAACCCATCACCAATGGAGTATGTTTCATTTCAACATTGAAACAGACTCATGCAGTCTGGAAGTTCTTATCCAAAGAAACTTGAGCCTCAAACATTTATTGATTTAAACATTGGCTATTACCATAATTATTACCATATTACCTATTACCACATTAAAAACATAATGTAATACATAACCCCTCGGCCCTCACAGTTCATATGATTGTATCGCCTTATTTTTCACTTTTTGGCCAGAAAATAGGAATATATAAAGCTATTATCAATGCATACCTAAGCATACTATTCAATAAACCCAAAAGTGGTAACCCTGTGTAAATGGTAAAATAGTACATTAGTGGGCTAATGTTCCGAACCACTAAGAAGGTTTGCGAAAAGGAGAATGTGAAAAAATACACCAGCAAATATTTAGACTAACTTAAAAGAGTAATGAAAAGATGTAAATACAAAAGTTAGTACCAAGTTAGAGCCATTTATAATTTGTTACTTTATTTGTTTTAGAATAATCAAGGTTCTGCATTCAACATAACACACTAAATGTCCACTTTCCTGAGCCAATGTACTTAAGTCAAATACCATTTGCAACACTATTGTGTTCTTATCCCAAGTGTTATATCTTATCCTTATTAATTGGATTAACCTACTCTAGATTTACCACATCGTCATGATCCTGTAATCCCGATGACTTTAAAATAACGTTCGGCACAGAGCCCAGAGGCATGTACAGTATAAGGCCAGACTGAGACGTAGAGAAGTAGCATTTAGTCAGCCAGTTTAGCTCTGAACAACTTGGACAACAGAATCCCAAACTGCTCTAAGAGTTTTATGAAACCATTACAATCCTGATAAACAGTTTGTTGTTTGTCTCATGAATGAACACCTTTTTATAGTATTTGTAGTCTGAAATGAACTCAATATGACAACACATATTTATGCATGCATTTATTTATCTATATTAATTTATATATATACAATGTTTACAGTTCGAAATGTACAAAATGTGCTCCCCCTGATGTAAGAGAGAAAACAAATATATTGTGTCAATCAAACCACATGTTCTTTAAGGATATAATGTAGATTCAATGGTGCCAAATAACTAAAACATTTCAGGGGCTGCTATGATTCATGTCAAAGTGAGCATTCACTTACATGTGTTCACAGATTTTCCCATTATTTGCATGATTTTGAATTCACATCGACGTGACAAACAGTTTTCACCATCCATCAAATAAAATATGAGAAAAGAGTTTGTTGCTGGCGCCGTTCATCACTGGTCAAGTAGTCCAGACATCTCTGAACTTCACTCAGTCCACATCCAAGATTATTCCAAACCAAAGAGACGATAGAAAAAGAAAATGTCCAGGTATATGAAAATATCTCTATATTTAAGAGACAGAGGACACTTCTGTCTTGCTGGCAGAGACTGAGGTCTCATCATCCACCATGCCACCCATTCCAATAGTGCTGAGCATGCAGTTACGGAACTGAAAAAGAGCACAATGACTGTAAAAACCACAAGCTTGTATTGTGTATTATGATGGGTTTAAAGTAAACACTGAAAAATGAAGATCATTTTCATATAAACCAACCTGTTTGTTCAACAGCACGTAGATAACAGGGTTATAGAGGGCTGAGCTCTTTGCAAAGAAGGCAGGGATAGCTGCTGTCACGGCTGTGAAGGCAGCTCCCTTGTTCATGAAGATCCAACCGGCAAAACTGGCATATGGCACCCAGGCTACGAGGAAGCCAAGGACCATCAAGATGCACATGCGTGTCACTTCCCTCTCAGCCTTCTGGGTAGACTCTGACTCCTGCTGCTGGGCTGCGGCCTGAAGGGTTTGATACAATAAAAGATCAGTTCATCAGTAGTGGACATTTTTTTTTAGAGTTTATCTGAATGTCAATGATATTAACAAAGAAAATGCCTAAATAGTGTAAAAATAACTTCAACTTCACTTACAGCTTTGACTGTCAGCACAAGGCTTCCATAGGTGAAGAAAATGGTGAAGACGGGAAAGAAGAAGTGGACAACAAACATATAGATGACGTATGATTCATTGTTGAAGCCTGGAGCCAGAGTGTAGTAGTCAGGTCCACAGGAGCACTGCATGCCCTCAGGAAGGTACCTATGTGAAGTTTAAGAAAAACATTAATGCACACATTTATTCAGTTTTATTAACAGATATTTACCCTCTGCATCAACAGTATCAAGACAATCTGAATGGTGCGTTTGAGAGGTTTAAAAATATATACATCTTTGCAGAATACTTTAAAACGGAAATTCATATTAAACTAAAATGTAAGATTTAAAAGAATGTGCTAATTACCTGGACCAGCCAAAGAGAGGGGGAGCAGCACATGCCATGGCCATGATCCAGGTGAAAAGGACTCCAGCTCCTGCATGAGTACCAGAGAACTTGAAGCTTCCCATGGGTTTGCAGACTACGATGTATCTTTCAACAGCAAGGACTACCAGGGACCAGAGAGCAACTTCACCTGCAGAGAGAAAAGTTACATTGATTATATGAAGCAATTTATTTTTTCTTTTTTCAAATACATTGAAGACACACTGAAGAAGAAACTTTTTGATTCGTCTTTCTTACCTCCTAGTGTAGCCATGAATCCCTCAATAGCACAGAAATTGGCCCCAAGAATGAAGTAGCCGTTGACAGCAGACGTGATGGTGATGGTGAATCCAAAGGCGCACATGATCAGTCCAGCCACAGCCAGGTTGACCAGGATGAAGTTGAGAGGTTGCCGGAGCTTCTTGTTCTGAGCTGTGACCAACAATGTCAGAGCGTTGATCGGAGTTCCAGTGCAGATCAGGAAAAACATGTAGAAAGCTAGAAGCTTGAACATGATGGGATCAGCCAAATAATACTGTTGATATTCGAATGGACTTCTAACAATCCCAGTCCTGTTGGACATAGGGATGTAGAAGTTCTTGCCCTCTGTGCCATTAGCCTCGATTCCTCCTTCCCAAACCATCTTCACTAGTATGTTGTCCTGTTGAGCTTATTCGCCTCAAGAACCAAAGAGTGTTGGTGGACTCAACAGTCAGAGTTGCGCAGTCTGATTTTTATACTTCACCACTAACTATCAACGTGCCAACATGGGATTAAAGGACACACATTGAAAGAGGATAGTAATTAATCTTAACACCGGATAGAGCGGTCTTGGCACAAAGTAATATGCTCCACTTTAGAGGTCCGGGAGAATTCTTCTAATCCTGATTAAAGAATCAGAATTAAGCTCAGTCAACAGCTCTTTTAACACCATCTAGTAAACTTATTCTAAACAAGCTAATTACATCTGGAATCACATGTCTATCTACGTTTATGATTAAGTATATCAATAGACCCTACTTTGATCACTCTGATGTGAGGATGGCCCATGATAATGGACTTGAGAAAGTGAAAATCCTCATCTCAATTACTTTCTTTTATAACTTTTCTTTCTACTTTATTTTCAATAATATGGGCAGGTAAAGGTTCTGCATTTCCTTATTTCCCTCTACTTTTTTCCCCCTCAACACATTATGTTGAATGGCTACCTGTTGAGCCGCTGCTCCTTTGTGTCGAAAGGAGTCAGCTGAGGTGGTTCGGGCATCTAATCAGGATGCCTCCTGGACGCCTCCCATTAGAGGTTTTCCAGGCACGTCCAACTGGTAGGAGACCCCGGGGAAGACCCAGGACCTGCTGGAGGGATTATATCTCCCGGCTGGCCTTGGAACACCTCTGGATCCCCAAGAATGAGCTGGAAAGAGTGAGAGGGAAGCCTGGGTCAGCCTGCTGGGCCTGCTGCCCCGACCCGAAGTGACCCGACCCCGGATAAGCGGCTGATAATGGATGGATGGATGGGCTACGTGTGTATCTTTACAGCCAGTAATATACCATTTGAAATGTCCGCCACTATATGGAGGAACTGTCATGATCAGGATTGGATTAACCTCATTGTCTCACCTGCAGTGACCTAGCTGTGATGTAGCAAAAGCGTACTGTCACAGCTTGGAAAGAAAATGTCAGTTACAGACTTCTGTAATTTGTTATTTTCACTAAGCCGCAGCATAATTATCAGTGAATCAGAATATACAGTGATAATTAGAGAGCCCATTCTTAAAAGTCAAAGACACTCTCACTGACAAAACTGGCAAATTTGGCCAGTAGTAGTAGACTGCAGTTGAAATACATTTCTCAGTCCACTGTTAAACAATATGTTCACCATAAATGATGCCGATGTTAAAGATGATCCACCATTTTGAATTCACTACAAAGGAAAACCTGGTTGTTACATTCATCCAGTTTAATGTAGTCCAGCCTTGATGATTTAGGCTTTTGCTTGTTAATGTAGTTTATTTTGCTTATTGTATGTAGTTCATGTTTGTTTAATGTAGTTTTTGCGTTTGTGCTATTCTTTCCTTGTTTCCTGCATGCCAAGTGGCCTTGGGTTAGTTGAAGGGCACTTAAAAGTTTGTTGTTGTTAATACGAATTAAGTAACTGTAATTCATTTAATTAAGTGGCGGGTGATTGCGCACATCCACAAACAAGCTTATTACGCCCATTCACTTAATGAAGATGTTAAGAGTATCAAGGATCAGAACTTCTACATTCTCATGTCCAACAGTGAGTGTGAGAAGTCTTTTTAAGTAACCGCAGTTTTATCTGGTCGATCATCATACATTTCTGCATGTTTGTTCCGATCTGAACTTGGACTTCCATTGTTCCTGAACAAAGATCAAACAACCTCTCATCTAAATCCTGCTCAGCTCAGCTGTATGACTGAATGAGCTGATGAGCTGCTTTGGGGTCACCATCTCCAACAAACCAAATATCTGACTATCCATGGATTCACAGCCACACATGGAGGTAAAGTACAAGAGATGGTGACTAATAGGCATTGGTGGATTATTCTTTTTGTAGCTGTTTTGTGTCTCTTTTTTAGCAATATGCATCTCTTTGTGGTCATTTTCTATCTCCTTGTAGACATGTTGGGTCTGGTTGTAGTTGATTGGTGTTTCTTTGTAAACATCGTGTGTCCCTTTGTGGTGGCTTTGTCCACTTTAATAGTTGTTTAATATTTGTCATAGTTGAGTGTCTCTGTTTCTCTTTGAGGTCATTTTGTGTCTCTTTGTAGTGGTTTGATATTTATTTTTGGTCCTTTTGAGTCTCTGAGAGTTGTTACTCTTTGACATTTTGTAGGATCTGTGTCCAGAGATCCTGTCCAGTTATCCATCCATGCTAAAATAAGAGATAAGATAAGAGATAAGATAAGATAATATAATCCTTTATCAGTCCTGCAGTGGGGAAATTGCAGGATTACAGCAACATTGCACACAAGAGACACATAGAAAATAAATATAATCAAGTAATATAAATAAACAGTAAAACAGTAATAAAAACAGTAAGAAGAATACAATAGCAATATTAAATATACAGACCGAATATAAAAACAAAAAGTATATAAAAGTGCTTAAACGTGTTATATATTGCACAAGATGAACGCAATTAAAGTGGCCAAAAGTGATTAAAGTGTTAAGTGTTTGAGGTCTACTATGAGCTCAGCTTGTTATGCAGCCTGACAGCAGCGGGAAGGAAGGACTTTCGGTACCTCTCCCTCAGACACCGGGGATGAATCAGCCGGTGGCTGAAGAAGCTGTGCAGAGCTATTAGTTGCCTACATACTATTTAATAAATCCTATTCAGATGTTTGGGTTGATCAGCTAATATTAGCTAATAGGTTAAAGATGAAACCTCAGTGTACACCAGTAAGACAGAAGTCTCCACTGCTTCCTAAGAATAAAGTACATTTTCTGACTGTATTATTGTGGACTGATTTAAACTGTTTTACTTTGAGAAAAATTAACGTTTTAAAACATTGTGACAAATGAATGTTACTGTTTTGTAATTGTGTACATTATTATTAGAATAATTATTTTTTTAGAAGCCACACAGATATCATATGTGAGACACTTATTAATAGACTGAAGTCTAGAGAGCTGAGTTGACACTCGCAGACAGACTTTGCAGGGTTTGTCAGACCCCAGTTGTGAAGTTAACCCTCATGTTAAGTATCCTTAAAGCCAGAGGATTAACCAGAGGTCTGTGACTCGTGTTTGTGGAAGGATTTAATGTGGAAAATCAATTATTACAGTATTCTTTACTTTGGTTCAATTAAAATTTGGATCCAATATGTTTACAGTTTAATCTAACCTTGAAAACAGGTAGTATAGGTGATCAGGACCAGATATATGATTAAACTGACAAAATCATCAAAAATGGGGAGATTTCTTTTAGGACAATGTAAGACACATTTGAGTATATTACACATTATCCATTTTGAACAGTTTACTCTGCTTTAATAGCCAATAACACACTATTATGCTGGTGCACAAAACTCACACACTACCTGCAAAACAGGGGTACAGCATTACTGCGGAAAGTATCTGAATATTTACTCATGTACAAACTTGAGGTACTAGCCGACTTCACTTTAGTGTTTCTATATTTCTGTTTTATGTTTTATATTTCACTTTGTTGAGGGGTCTGAAGTCCACACAGAAATGTCACGCCTCCTCCTTTTTGGGGATCATAATGACTGGAAAGCTCAGTACTGGTGGAAGGCTGAATGATTCCAGCTCGCTGTATCCCTGACAGGGCTCTGTCTGCACAGCCTGTCTGGCCAGTGGGAGGCGACGAGGTCTCATCCTAACCCTTATCGGCTGTGCATCTCCTGTTTCGGTGTTATGCTGGATGAGATCTGTGCGGCTCACATTGTCCTCTGACAGTGAAAATCAGTCCTTGAACTCAAGTAGAAGCTACCACAGCAGACTTTGCTCACTAGGAGTCAGACCATCACAACTTTTCTGCCAGACCTCCCTCACTGCCAAGACTCTTTCACTGTCGTTAGGTGGAGAGGTGTTTGTCACCTGTGTGTGTGAACCTGCAGCTGGCCGGACAGTGGTTGGTGGTGTGTGCAGCTCAGCAGCTGGCAGGGTGGAGGGCAGTGGAGGTGGCTCGTTTGAAGGGATGCAAGTGCTGGTAGCAGCAGAGTTTGTTGTCTCAGCCATCAGTGTGGCAACAATGTGGCTTGTGACACAGCCAGGCCGGTCGCCGCAATATCTCTTTGTGTTTATGACACAGTCCAAAGCCTCGAGAATATCCAGTCCCAGTATCCAGTCCTCCAGGTTAGCAACCCACACCAGGTAGTAAACTGATTTTCTTCGCAGCCCCTGATGCAGTATACTCACTACATTGAATCTTTGTACTAGCTCAAGTGCACATGTGGCGGTTACGGACACCAATCCCATACAGCACTACGACAATGAAAATAAACAATATTTCCGTTACAATGCACACACATTACATACGAATGATAACATAATGAATGTCTTAAGATGCTAAATGTTATAAGCCTTGCAGTCCTCTCATGAACGCCACAGGTTAGTCACTCGAAAAGAAGGATTTCACTTCGTGCTTCCTGTAGCTTTTTCTGGAGTCACTCTACAGCGCGCTCTAGTGGCTTTAGTGGCGATATCATTTTTCCCACTAGGTTATGTCTGGAACAACTTCTTCTTGTAAACACAATAACACTTATAACAACACAGGTTACCATTACATGTCACTCAGTCCATTACCATATGTTACATTGACACTATTGCACAATTTCAAAAACTGTTGTCATTAGTCAATTAGACACAAAAACATGAGAAAATAGGTTAGGTTGATACATACCTTTTTTCCCACTTAAAGTCAGCCTTTAACTTTAATAAACAATCTCACTACTTCTTCCACCACTGCTGTTAAATGCATATAAATAACCCGAACCCACAAGCAGACTAGCCTACTTAACTGTAAAGCTCTTTGGTTTTATGTCAAGCTGAATGTCTCAGAGCCGCTCCTCCCTCTGCAGCAAATATGTAATTTGTGCGAGTAAAGTTGTGAGTCAACCAACTTAATATGCTCACTATCTGTTGAGAACCACTGAACAAAGGATCCCTGATGCGGTTTACTATTTGTGTCGATGAAGTTTTGATTAATGACATTGACACGTTACGTCTTGCACAAAAAATGTGTAAATCAAAGTGTAATGCTATGGTTTATAATTCCTAATGTAATAATGCATTATATGCATTAATTGGTTCTTCAAGAAAATCACATTAAAGAAATATTGTGAATCTTGGGCAAGGATCATACTGCAACAGGTGAATCTATCCCTGAATTACGTTACAACAATGTTGTTGAAATTATACTTTTATTAATTCCTTATGTTTGAATGAGGAATGCCAAAAATAATAAAAAGCTTCTTGCCAGGGAAGAGAGATAGCGAGCCCATAAGTTCCTAATGGGACTGCCATGAGAGGTTTGATGCAGCTAGAGGTGGCCGGGAGCAACGCATAGCCGGCTGGAGGTGCACTCTCCTGTACTCATTCGAGGGAAATGAGTCATATTGATTGCCGAAGAGCAAAAGCTCCTATCTGATAAATTCACTTTTTTGAGATTTCAAAAAAAAACTTAGGAGGTTCCCCCCACTTTTCCTGGATCATTTTGCAGATAGGAGGTTTTGCACTGTGGCCATTGATATGTGAGCACAACACACATTATGACTAATGCATCTAGGAATTTTGACTGCATGAATGTTGATATTAAAGTACTGTTATCTGTTTGTTGTTTACCATATGTATCTATGTATTGTTTTTATTATATTTTAATTGTTATTGTTTTATTCTATGTCTATGTTTATTGTTATGCACTGAATCAAATTCCTTGTATGTGCAACGTACTTGGCCAATAAATGATTCTGATTATCTGATTTTGATCTGATTCTGATCTGATTCTGATATAGTTTGAGTGGATCAATAAATGTTCAGTTCCATGTGTCATTGTTAAAAAATTAAATCCCCCAGGATTTATTGTGCTCAACTGTACAACCCACCCCCACAGGTAGCTAGGATGATTGACTGGTTTAAAAGCAACAAGCGTCATGAGACCTTCACTGACCTCCTGAACTCAGTAAATGCATTAACCATTCCTCTCATCTGTGTAGGCAGGTGACATTGTATGACACCAAAAAAACAGAACTATGTTCAGGGATCTTTATTTCTCGACTACTCTTAAAAGGGTAGGATAGTATTAAATGCATTTAGAATGTTCAATTTGTGTTAGATTTAACAAAGATTTTCCTGTCCGTTCAAAGTTACACGGTAAACAGAATTTTTCCCTTCAAAACGTTTCGCAAATCTTGGTCGCTAACGGATGAAGTGCATTCACCGATCTGAAAAAATTACTTGAATTTTAAACTAACTTAAAGGGCCTTGAAACTGTGTAGCTCAGTCCAAACTAACAGTGCATAAATACACATACATAGCTGCAGTGGTAGATCTTATAAAAAATAAAAGACAACAAACAATTTAACAGTTAACTCTGAAGTTAAGAACATGAAACATTTGGACCATTAATAAAGATAAATTAGTATTTACTTTCACTTTATGTATTGATTTAAAAACATTTACTTTAATTGGTAATATATTGTATAGATATTGACTACGTCCTAAAATGACTGATTTTACTGAAGAAATATTTTTGTAAGGTAAAAACGTCACTGCCATTAGTGCTTTTAAGTCAATTATCAATCAGGCTTGAGCTGTCCACTTACTCACAATCCTCCTATAATCTAATTTTGTCAATTTGAGGATAACCCGAGGTAGGTATAAAACAGCCCCATGAGCACCATAAGCTGTGGAAGTTGGTTTACACCACTAGTGACTGAGTAACTTTGCACACTTCGCCACTGTCTATCGATTGAAGCTCAAGCAGAAAAGGCAACTGAAGATGGTTTGGGAAGGAGGAATCGAGGCTAATGGCACAGAGGGCAAGAACTTCTACATCCCTATGTCCAACAGGACTGGGATTGTTAGAAATCCATTCGAATATCAACAGTATTATTTGGCTGATCCCATCATGTTCAAGCTTCTAGCTTTCTACATGTTTTTCCTGATCTGCACTGGAACTCCGATCAACGCTCTGACATTGTTGGTCACAGCTCAGAACAAGAAGCTCCGGCAACCTCTCAACTTCATCCTGGTCAACCTGGCTGTGGCTGGACTGATCATGTGCGCCTTTGGATTCACCATCACCATCACGTCTGCTGTCAACGGCTACTTCATTCTCGGATCCACTGCCTGCGCTGTTGAGGGATTCATGGCTACACTAGGAGGTAAGAAAGACGAATCAAAAAGTTTCTTCTTCAGTGTGTCTTCAATGTATTTGAAAAAAGAAAAAAGAAATTGCTTCATATAATCAATGTAACTTTTCTCTCTGCAGGTGAAGTTGCTCTCTGGTCCCTGGTAGTCCTTGCTGTTGAAAGATACATCGTAGTCTGCAAACCCATGGGAAGCTTCAAGTTCTCTGGTACTCATGCAGGAGCTGGAGTCCTTTTCACCTGGATCATGGCCATGGCATGTGCTGCTCCCCCTCTCTTTGGCTGGTCCAGGTAATTAGCACATTCTTTTAAATCTTACATTTTAGTTTAATATGAATTTCCGTTTTAAAGTATTCTGCAAAGATGTATATATTTTTAAACCTCTCAAACGCACCATTCAGATTGTCTTGATACTGCCAATGCACAGGGTAAATATCTGTTAATAAAACTGAATAAATGTGTGCATTATTGTTTTTCTTAAACTTCACATAGGTACATTCCTGAGGGCATGCAGTGTTCCTGTGGACCGGACTACTACACTCTGGCTCCAGGCTTCAACAATGAATCATACGTCATCTACATGTTTGTCGTCCACTTCTTCGTTCCCGTCTTCACCATTTTCTTCACCTATGGAAGCCTTGTGCTGACAGTCAAAGCTGTAAGTGAAGTTGAAGTTATTTAGGCATTTCCTTTGTTAATATCATTGACTTCCAGATAAACTCACAACAAAAATGTCCACTACTGTTGAACTGATCTTTTATTATATCAAACCCTTCAGGCCGCAGCCCAGCAGCAGGAGTCAGAGTCTACCCAGAAGGCTGAGAGGGAAGTGACACGCATGTGCATCTTGATGGTCTTTGGCTTCCTCGTAGCCTGGGTGCCATATGCCAGTTTTGCCGGTTGGATCTTCATGAACAAGGGAGCTGCCTTCTCAGCCATGACAGCAGCTGTCCCTGCCTTCTTTGCAAAGAGCTCAGCCCTCTATAACCCTGTTATCTACGTGCTGTTGAACAAACAGGTTGGCTCAATATATTGTCTAGTTTCTAGTATTTGCCTTTTTTGTTTGGTCAATCTTACAACCGTGAACTTGTTTCTGAAGTCGTTGTCTTTCCTCTCATTTTCAGTTCCGTAACTGCATGCTGAGCACTATTGGAATGGGCGGCATGGTGGATGATGAGACCTCAGTCTCTGCCAGCAAGACAGAAGTGTCCTCTGTGTCATAATCACGATGACATCCTCAAATCTGTGGACATTTTTCCTACTGATCCCTTCCAGATTTTTAAAAAGGTCGAGTGAAAAAAAAGTCTTAAACTTTTGCCAAATGGATTTATGGATTCGATGAACGGACTCTGGACCAAACACAATGAGGAATTAAATCTGTTAATATGTATAAATTAACAAATGTAATGAAATGCATTTGCTCAGGAGGTTTTCTTGCGCAGCATTTATGTGTCTGTGTGCCCGCAAGAGCATATATGAGTGAGTGAGTGAGTGAGTGTGAGTGAGAGAGAATGAAGTGTGACTCACTGTGCAGGACTTGATGACACTCAAAACATCTCAAGTCAAGCTAAACCTGCTGAAATGTGACAACGCTTTCTGCTATGCTGATTGTGTCACACATGAGTTATTTTCTTGTAATTATGTGTTTTACTGGGCTACCAGTGGCAACATTTTCAGGTATAATATGAAAATAAAAAAATATAAAGAATTGACTAGATAATAAATGCATGCATGAAAAGAAATGTACTCCTGTATTCATTTCATTTCTGAACTATCTCTAACTTTGCTGATTGGATTACCTGCTGTTTAAGCCAAAGTATTTGAGAGAATCTATCCTCGAATTGGAAAAAAACTAAGAACCCATTGATAAGAAAAAAGGAAGAACAGCTGATGCATCCCTTTTTATCTGCAGAGGTTGTATTCCTTTTGGATTTTATCTAGAAATGTAAAATATGGCACATTCAGTGTCACCTCCTCATTGTCAAGCGGTTGAGAACAATCCGTAGTCTAAGTCAGTAGTTCTCAAATGGGAGTACTAGTACCCCCGGGGGTACTTGAAGGCACCCCGGGAGTGAGATAAAGAAAAAATATATATATTTAAAATTAGCATAAATTCAAAAATCCTTTAAAACTATTCATTTAATAAA
This sequence comes from Taurulus bubalis, assembly GCF_910589615.1. Classification (NCBI taxonomy): domain Eukaryota; kingdom Metazoa; phylum Chordata; class Actinopteri; order Perciformes; family Cottidae; genus Taurulus; species Taurulus bubalis. Next base: position 13,543,381 of record NC_136593.1, on the reverse strand, counting down.
TATTCAATAATATAAGTGTAAGTTCTTAAACTGAATTGTATATATCTATATCAAATCAGACACTGATGGCACAGCGCTATTTTTCAACTAAAAATGCTTTTCCCTAGTTATGGGGTACTTGGCTGAAAGAAAATTCTACAGGGGGTACATCACTGAAAAAAGGTTGAGAACCACTAATCTAAGTGTACTTAAAAGGCATCACACGTCTTCCCACGCTAATCCCTCTCTTGTAAATCTCTTGTAAATCCTCTGAAAGAGTCATAATAACAGAAGGCGTTCTAGAAACTGTTGCTCATCCACCTACTTGTGTTAGATTTACAGTAATTGTTTTACAGTTACTACTTTGTGTAACATGAACACAAGTTTAAAGCAACAGAGACTTCCTGAGCTATGCTATTAAAAAAAAAAACATTAAATTACATATTTTAGTTAGCAGCAAATTCATAGTTGTTTAGATCAGTCACTAGATTCAGTGAAGGATTAGATCTTCTTAAGTAAAGTATCCTACTCTGGGAAAATTCCCACAAGTCAACAGTTGGAATCAAGATTCCTTGGTAAAGGTCAGATTTTTACATTTCTTTCAAAGCTGAGTACAGGGTCCTCTGAAAATATACAACAGTTCTGAACACACTTCTAGTTATCGGTAGCACTTTATAATAACTATACACTCTTTAGCATTAGTAAAGCATGCACACTTAATCATTTATAAAGCATTGTTCCAACATGAACACTCATTAGTAACTCATTAGTATGCAATTCATAAACACAGTAATAAATGTTTTATTCTTGCATTAATGTCCTCTTTGAGAAAAGTTTAATTTGACTATTATGTGTTTCACGATTGGGTTTTCATACTTTATAAAATATGGATTCCCCATTTGAAAAATAAGTAATATATATTGCAAACCAATTAAGTAATATATATTACAAACCAATTATAATAATAATTATTACTGCAATTCATGATAATTCAGGTAGTTACTAGTTGTTTGTTTAGTATCTAAATAATTATATGTATAAATGAAGGCATGCATAAATGAATTTAAATATTTTTTTGTATCATTTACTAACACTTTATAAATTATCTTATTAATCATCTATAAGTCCTAAATACTTAATTTACAAATGGGGAATCCATCATTTATAAAGTATGAAAACTCAATCATGAAACACATAATAGTCAAGCTTATTAATCAAGAATAAAACATGTATAACTGTGTTTATGAATTGCATACTAATGAGTTACTAATGTGTGCTGCACGGTGGTGTAGTGGCTAGCACTGTCGCCTCACAGCAAGGGGGGCCGGAGTTGGGATCCCAGTCTGGCAGGTCCTTCTGTGTGGAGTTTGCATGTTCTCCCCGTGTCAGCGTGGGTTCTCTACGGGTTCTGCGGCTTCCTCCCACAGTCCAAAGACATGAGGCTTAGGTTAATTGGATTCTAAATTGCCCGTAGGTGTGAATGTGAGCGTGCATGGTTGTCTGTCTCTATGTGTGCCCTGCGATAGACTGGCGACTTGTCCAGGGTGAACCCTGCCTTCGCCCAATGACAGCTGGGATCGGCTCCAGCGTCCAGCGACCCTAAACAGGATAAGCAGTTCGGATAATGGATGGAGTTACTAATGAGTGTTCATGTTGGAACAATGCTTAATAAATGATCAATTAAGTGTTTACTCATGTTTTACTAATGCTAAATAGTGTGTAGTTGTTTTTAAGTGCTACAGTGCCCTCCAGAATTATTGGCACCCTGAGTAAATATGAGCAAAACAGGCTGTGAAAAAAATTCTTTGCGGTTTATCCTCTTGGTCTTTCACTCAAAATATTGACAAAAATCGTACAGCAAATCGTAAGTAAATCTTTTCAAGATTTTTTTAAAATATTTTTCTCATAAACATGTGTGCCACAATTATTGGCACCCCAACATCTCATGATTCAAATCTAACTGAAGTATATTTCCAGTCATATTTTACATTTTTTAGTTCACCGGTTTGATTAGGAACTCTTACGTAAAAATATGAGGTGACACAAGCCAAATTCCCTTTGTCATTCATCACTATGGGAAAGACCTGAGAAAACAGTGAGTATCTGCGAAGAAAAGTTGTTGAGCTGCACAAATCAGAAAATGGATATAAGAAAATGTCTTAACAGTTGAAAATACCCATGTCCACTGTCCAGGCAATAATTAAGAAATTTAAAACGACAGGAGATGTTAAGAATCAGCCTGCAAGAGGACGTGTGTGTACTTTGACCCCACGCACCGTGCGGCAAAATAATCTACACGGATCACAGCTGGAGAATTGCAGAGGTTAGTTGATGCAGATTCATAAAACAAAGAAAAGAAATAATCCTTATTTTATTTTATAAAAAAAAAAGAAATCTTTTATTTATCCCAGAGTGAGGAAATTATTCTCTGCATTTAAGATAACCATCCTTAATAATTAAGGAGCAGTGTACTGCTGTGAAGCACTGGGGGTTCAGTGTCTTGCTCAAGGACACTTGCTCAAGTAACTTTACATATTACAAAAGTACAAAGTACATGGACATAAAACGTCATTAATAAATGTTTACGTTAACAGGCTACGCTTGCGCATGCGCAATTCTTTGCGTTGTTGTGTCTCTCAAAAAAAAAATACAGATCTAAGCTCAACATTGAGCATGAATTGAGAGCGGCCATATCAACCCCGTTTTAAACGATTTGTAGAGGAAAGCAGTTTATTGCAGCCACTAATACTGATAAAACATGATGGCTCACATATCTGCACTCATTTTGTTTTGCACAGGTTGAACGTTATTGTTATTATCTTGAAAATATATTCAGTGCAAAACAGGTTATTTGCAGCCACAATAGGTAATCTTTTTTGCTAAATATTAGTTATTGTTTGCACAGATAGAACTTTATTTTCATTGTTCTAACAAAGTGATTGCACAACAAGTTGGACCTTTTTGTTACAATTTTGTTAGGGTGGTGGGGCCCGAACATTTTTCTTCCTCCAAAGTGGGGCGTGACAGAAAAAGTTTGAGAACCACTGGGTTACAGTCTTTCTGCGATTTTAGTTAATTGAGATGATTCATGACATGAGCAATGATAGAGGTCTAAATAAGGCAGTCCTACCTGAAAAATACCATGTGTGATTACCTTGGACATACTTGTTTCAAGTACCATGTATATATTTTGAAAGTGGACAATTACACATAGTTTCTGCTCTAGTTGAATAAATGTGCTAAATTAAGCAAACGAAAGCTCATTGAATGTTTTTAAATTATTTTAAACAAGCTAAATCCTCCGTTGGAGAGGTTTCCGATGATAAGACTGGCAGATGATGCCCCCTGCAGGTGTCTGCAAATACTTTTTATCCATATATGCTCCACACTGTGCTCCTTTTAGAATATATAGATGCTTCATGCACCAGTGTGTAACATGTTGCAGCTCACAGGGGAATAATTACATATAAATATACCTTTGTTCCATCTCAGATAGGCCATTTATCTCATGATGTAGCCCTTTATTTCCTGCTGATAATCTGACCCTAATTGTCATGCTGTTGCACATGCACTGTAATTTTCTTGAAAGATCCTGGTCTGGACACCTGCATGTGCTTAGTGTCTCTGTCAGGGGGCGGGGCTGAGGCAAGGTCGGCTCTCTTTGTTCTAATTGCTCGGATCAGAAAGGAAAAGCTGCATACAGAGGTTTTAATAACCAACTTGGGGATGTACTGAATATATTTACAGACTAATGTTCACTGTGGGAAAAATACACTGGCTCTGCTGGATGAGCAACAGATGCACACACTTTATTTATGCGATCATGTATGCGCTCTATACTATTTTAATATAACTAATCATTATTTATTTGTTCTCTTTATTGTTAATTTGGTTATTGGGGACTGAAATTATTACTTTTTTGCAAATGTAAGCTTTCCACAGACAATAAAGAAATAGACACAATTGTTTGCTCCAGAAGTTCCGGTCAAGCTTCTAAACAGCAGCAGCAGGTGATGTTAATGAGAAGAAGAACAAAAACTGGTAGTGAAACTACTGTCCATATCCAAGTCAACAAAATGTTACTTATACATCCTTAAATCACAAATTTGCCTCCCTCAGAGAGCTTTACAATGTGTACATCTTCAGACCGTTTACTGTATTGGACAGTCTAAAAAAAGAAGCAATAAAATACTCATGATGATTATATTGAACTTCACGTGCATAATTGGTGAAGAGTCTCTTTTAAGTCAATGACAAACACAGTTTATTCACAATCATCATCACAAATCAGAAATATTTGGAATTGAAACCTACTAAGTTTTAACGTAAATCATTAACCCACCACTCATTTGTTCGTTTTAAATTGTAATTATCAAAAAAACATCATTACAGGTTCGTAACTTTGATATTTAGTCTCCATTTTGCTCGGAATTACGTAGAAACATATTGAATTTATGTTTTATGAACTCGCAAACCCAACTATTCGTCATCAACACATTTCAAACTTTGCTGGTTGTACGATAGTTGGAGCGGCAAGAGGTTTTGGGCATTAGTTAGAATGAAACAGATACCCTCAGGGATTATCCCAGCCTTTGCAATCAAGATAATCCTAATGGTGTGAAACATACTGTAATGTCTCCATGAAAGTTAATACTCATTACTGATCTCTATATAGGTTAACCACATTTCTTTTTCAGTATTTTCTCACTTTTTAAGTCTCCTCTGCTCTGTTCATTTGTCCATGCAAATGAAGAGGCTGACAACATACAAAACCATGTCAACACCAGCAACACAGGGGATACGCTCACTTTGATAGCAGTTACTGAAAAACAAGAACATTATCCAGCTTTGACACATTTATCATACAATGTGAATATACACTTATTTACATGGAAATACAGAAAGAAAAAAAGTTAAATAATAATAATATGTCAAGGCTCCACTGAAGCAATACTTATTATCCATTTGAAATCAATATTCATTAAAAAAGGAAGGACTAAGAAAAACACTGGAATGCCACATTTAACAAAATCTATCAGTAATGACAAAGTGAATGTATGTAACAATCAAATATTAGATATTTATAGAGGACTCAAGCAAATTGGTTAGACATATTTTCAAACTAATATTGATACTGCACGTTTTCGATGTAAAGGTAAGAAATTAGGACGTGTGATTAAACAGCTGCAAATTAAATTAGTTAAATATCAACACTATGTAAGTCCTATAACGCCATCCTCAAACAACTACACCACTGGGCATTTATTAAATAAAATGCTGTTGTTTAAATGGCTATTTGGGGATTTGGAGTTGAAAAGAATGTTAAAATGTTAAAAAAAATAATCCTAAAGTGTTCAGGATAAATAAGGAAATCACACTGCGACACAGAGACATACCAATGAGCTACAAAAGGATTAGCTTGTAAAATCATCAATACATAATTAATAATAATAATTAATAAAGTAGTTAATAGAACTAAGTTACAGCACCACAGAGCATTTCCTGCAGATCAGATCTGAGTGCGAACAGTACTTTGCATCACTTGAGTAAAATCTTTGATTTAACATAGTTAATGAATACTTGTAAATACATTGTATTACACTATACCTACATAATATACATACATGTTGTTGACAAAAATACGAGATCATTATAATGTTGTCTAAACTCTCGCAGTTATATGCAAGCTCTATTTTACTTTGCAACCACTTTGTCACTATTGTTTTATATTATGTCAATATTGCATTGCTCATCAAGTATAATTATTATATTTAAAAACTGTCTTGTTATGATTTATGTCCTCATCAATGAATGGGACATACATTTTGATGGCAATAATATCACAAAATATTAATATGATTTTTCTCTTTTTTTAATGCCTTAATTGCATTGGCCACTCAGTTTGACTGTGAGATGATTTATTGCAGAGCAAAACGCTCACAGCTATGCCTGCTTAGTGACAAAGCTCACCTTGAAAATTAATATAAACAAACAAAGCTGTAAGTAATCACTTCAAATTTCTTCATTTCAAAAGTTATAATATAAATATTTCATCACATTATGAACACCATATTTGCCCAATATTTACCACTCGTGCATTTTATAATAATCATGTCCATGTACAGCACTATACTAAGAGCTAAATCACATCTTGTTGTTAAGTATAATCGGGCCTTGAGAAGCCACTTCATTCTCTCTCACAGAAATTACCGGTTTGCCAAGATATGAGTGTGGTAAGCTCAAGCTTACTTGTGCCTGGTTGAAGCTAACTTGTCTGGTGACCTGCTGATTGAAACTCTCTTGTCTGTTGAGTTGTGGACCAAAACCCTCCTCCGGCTGCTCGAAGCTGCTCTCACTGTAAAGTCGCTGTCGCATTTCACTAGCGCGTTTCCCAGAAGCACTCCTGGTTGGATATCTATGACCTGTCTTGTACCAGCCCGTCTCTTTGAAGACAAACCAAATATTTCCAACCCAGAGGATGACGTTTACAAAACCAAACACCTGTAGAGTGAAGATGGGACAGGAGTGAATGATTTTGCTTTTTTCCAGTTTTGTGTTTTGATGCTTTATTTGTTGACCTAACACCTACCACAGAAGTATTGAGTCGTGACCAGAGAGGCTCCTGGGTGGCTGTACATTTGTTCTCCTGGGCTCTGCAGGCCGAGATGAGCAGAAGCACGTGTGTTGGGTTTGTGGCCGTCTTGATCTCAGAAAGAGTTTTGGCCCAACAGCAACTGCTAACCAGCCACATGAAGGAGAAGATGACTGTAACAAGAAAATCCTGCTCAGGACAAAAGAGTAGAGAGGAAACAAATCATTGTTTTGTTTCATACAAACACAAACATAAACACAGTATATTGGATATAATATCAGGTGTGGACATTAAAGGAATGTTTGTTGAAGGTATAAACTCACTGACCACAAGCGGGCCTCTGTTGTTTCTCAAGTACTTGTTCTGGTAGAAGACATAGACGATCGTTGCCAGCAGAGAGTACAGGAAAGCAAAAACCCCCACAGTCAGAAAAAACTGAGCAGATGAGGAAAAGTTGCCATCCAGGAAAATAACCTCTTCCCTTGTTGCCTCACACAAGGGAGCCTTGAAATGCACTTCTTGTAATCTACAAGACAGAAATAAGAGGTTTACAGCAAATTTTATAACCTTGCATATTTATTTCTGTTTTTTGGCTTGTTTTTGTTTTTTTAACATCTGCCTCTTGGGACTACAGATGGAAAATAGCCTCTTGGATAACTCAGAAATGTTTTTATTAATGTGCACTGTCCCCTTATCAAATAAACCATTTAATAATAATGGAAAAAAACAGGTTATTAAAACTGGCATGCAATGAGCTTCAGTTTGTAGGAAAAACATCACTTTAGCTGCCCATTGTTCACTGGCGCTCCGAGAGCCCTTTCCTTAGCACACAAAAATAGTACAGTTCAAGATCAGAAAACATAGATGAACAGCTGAGAAACCTTTATTTGGTGTTGCGTACAAAGGAACAGATTCTACAAGATTTATGAAGAAGCTGCCAGTGGAAAGTTCTGTAACTTGTATTTTCCTTTTGACACATTGGATTAATCATGGCATCCAATGGCCCATTTGACCTTATGTACATAAAAAAAACACCACAGCAAAAAGAAAATGTGTATATAAATGCCAAAAGTGTGTGCGTGTGTGTGCAAAAGTGTGTGTGTTTATTTTTGCCGTAGTGTATTTCTTTTTTATTTACATTTGCACCACTCTTTATTCCTTGTACTGCAACTGCTGCATAACAATTTCTCTTTGGATAATTATTGTTTTATCTTATTTTGTTTTATAAATCATAAATTCCTTGGCCACATGGTCTATCATGCTGCATGACTTAAGTGAGTTAAATTACTGTGTTACCGTGACCATATTGACTTAATTATAGGCAGGAGGGTTTACTCAATAATTACAGTAGGGTACAGCTTGCATCTTCTTTTTATAAGTTAACAATAAAAACACAATTAAAAACATTTTCCAAAAATGTGGCTTTGTTGCATGTATGACGTGTCTTAAGACACATCTAAAATATTTTAGTCTTTGCTTTATTTTACCAAGCAATGTGCAAAACACACAAACATGTTTCTTGTCCCTATGCTGAGTCTAAAAAACTGCAAGGAATCGAAACATTTAGAAGAACTGAAGTACAATACAATTATATTGGAAGTAATTGAGTTACTAGTCCATTTATACATGTGGGTACCACTGAACTAAGACACTGACACCAGTGTCAAGTCAGATAAGCCATCTTACTCTAATTGGACGATTAATTAACAGTTTAGTTTGGCCATCACTGACTCTGAGGGATACAGTTTGGGTTTGGTCAACCACACAACTGCACTACTGCACCACAACAGCAAAGTTTCTTTGTGCACTAAATTAAATGATAATATATTATAGCTCTGTAGCTATAAATTAATATTTTCTTCACTCAAAATAGCAGCAAGGATGACAAATAGAGTCACTCTTTTTTCTCAGCATAAAATCCCAGACGGCCCCAAGTACATGCAGGTTTGCAGGAGTCAAAATGAAACAGGGACATAGAAAGATGCCAGTGCCAAAGTGCTGTCACATTACACAATCCTGGCTTCCTGTTTCTAAGCTTTAAGAGACAGCTCTCTGAGGAGCCCGACAACATGATGATTGTCTGGTCATGTCTTGTTTGTCCAAAACCATCATGTTGGGTGTCCAATAAAATCTTCACTCTTCGTCAATTAGTCTGTTAATTCACATTTTGAATACATCGAAACATGTTAGTCAATTGTAAAAGATGAAATGATACGAAATGTCACAAACAAACAATATTGAATCACAATTAATATTTGTTCTTTGTAGATTCACAAGTTAAGTACCTTATGAGATCAAAGAATGTACGGAAAGGAATGCACAAACATGTACTTTACCTGAAAGGATAGCCAAACTCAATGTTGATGCTGAGGTTACTCCTCCTGTCGGCACAGTCCACTTTAACCTGGAGGTGACCATAGTATCCTCCACATGTTGCAAAAGCACAGATGGCAAAAATCTAGGAAAAACAATGTCACAAAAGGTTGAGGAACTTTTCATAATTCATACAGTTGATTGATCCAGTATTAGGTATAACATCAATAAATTACTGGACTGTTTAAGATCTATAATTGCTTTGAAAACAAAACCTGAATAATTTAAAGGTCGGAAGACAACTAACGGAGCTGCTGACTGTGTGCTGGAGGGTGGCCACAGCAGTACAGTACTGATTAAATCTGAGGTTGGGAGTCATTTTATCTTTATAGATCTTATGCAGAATATGCGCGTTAAGAATGACAGATTTACTCCATGTTCACTATTCTGAATAGATTTTTCTTTACTTTTAATTATGTGGCACATTTCGCATAAACAAGCAGCACTGAGTCTAGACCTGGCAGACATTTCACCAATCAGCAAGTCAAAACATCAAGATCCAATGTGATATTGTAATTCATACAATGTATTATGCTGTGTATAGAAGCAGAAATCACGAGAAGAAAAATGTAGAACAAGACTGGAGAATTGAAACTTACCGGAGCAAATATAACCATACACATTTAAAAATCACAGTTTTCCCGTCCAACTCCACACAGTGTAGACAGCTGTTGTCATCAGGGTTGAAGCGCTACTGATGTAGACAGGGAGAAAGAGAGCTGCTGTTCCAGCGGAGGGGAGGGCTGACACGAGACATCTTCCCCAGGGAGGAGTCTGTACTGTACCTCTAAGGTCACACAGACTGCAATACACTGTAAATGCAATGATGAATGTGTGTGAACAGGTTTTTGTTGTTTACTTTTTATAGTAAGACCGTAAGGACATTGTTGTTTTATTAAAGCTTCAGCCGCATTTTGTCACTGCAATGAAAACTATGTATCTCAAAAGAAGAAGAAGAAGAAGAAGAAGAAGAAGAAGAAGAAGAAGAAGAAGAAGAAGAAGAAGAAGAAGAAGAAGAAGAAGAAGAAGAAGAAGAAGAAGAAGAAGAAGAAGAAGAAGAAGAAGAAGTCAGTTGGAAAATACAATTATTAGAATATAATTATTTGAGTAAATTAGTTTCTTTTTCTTTTTGAATTCACGTACAGTTTTGTGTTTGGAGGTAATTCAATAATTGTATTTGAATATACGTTACACCAAGCAATTTCCTTCCCAAATCCTGTGTTGCTATAGTAACTGCAGTGTGTTACAAAATGTTCATTTATGCTCCTTCACAAAAAAAGTCACTTTTTTTCAACATTACGACAACCTTTCTCAGCACCTTTAAGTTAATATATTAACATGGGTTCATTTAAAATGACTTACCATGTCAGGCCATGAGATGAAATCATCATGCAAACTTGACACAGAGAAAGGCTCTGAACTGTGACTCATATACATTAGCTGCATCAGCAGGCAAAAAACATACCTGAGACATATCACACCAAGGTCCAATGCATAATCAGATTGAAGTGTTCAAAGTGTTTCATAACTTGTGTTGGTATTTGATACAAAGTAATCAAGGACATCGATTTTGAATAGCATAATCATAGGATTTCAAACAATACAGCTAATATTTGTAATAAATCAACACGTATTTGTGTGACTGAACTAATGCTTAATGTGAAAAAATAGAATAACAATTTTACTCTCTTGTAATTAACGTGTATACTTTAAATACATTTTCTTTTCTAATGATCCGTTGATGATCGGCCCATTTGAATTGTAATAAAAAGGATTCTGCTGACCTCTTTTGGTAGCAAGTCTGTTTTACAGATTTCCTTTTATTGTTGTGCACATCACTGACTAACACATGTGCCTTGAAATACATTTGCTCTGATGTCCTTAAATGGCAAATATCTGTGTCAAAAAACTGCCGTATATTAATTACTTTAAACTTTTACTGAGTCAATCTATTAACCAACTTAAGTCTTGGTAAATTCTAGTTTTCACCACAGAGTGCGAAAAAAAAAGAAGAAAAAAAACACTCACTGCTATAATAATAATTAATAATATAATAATATACTGCATGTTTTTATGTTTTTTTTACAGTCAGTTATATTATGCTTTGAGAATAAGCAAGCAGAGATGTTGTTGAGATGGAGTCCAGAGTGAATACACACCGACTGTTGTAACTCATTGTACAGAGGAGGATGTCAACGACCACTACGTTGCCTACATGTAGCATTGTGTGTGTCACACTACACGGTGTGTAGAACATGCCCTCTCTCTCTCTCTTGCTAAGGTGAATGTTTGTGATCTGTTGCTGCTGTCAAGTTTATATTGCCTCTATACCTCTGTGTTGGCTGCCATGGGGATGATTTATTCTGCTGTTATATTGACAGGTTATTTATTTTAGATTATTTGCTGAGTTTTGTCCACTTGTCTGGCTTGGTTGTGCGATTAACACCTGAGGACGGGGTGATGTTGTTCCTTTAGTGCAGGGGTCACTAAAAGGCGGAGTCTGAGTCTGGACCCAGACGCCGTTGTCTCCGGACTCGCATCTACAACCGGTAGATTATTAAAAAGTATTACATAGGGTATAGTTCAAAACCAGTATGTCTCATGTTCAGAGACCGTGGAAATTACTTTGAAATTACGAGACAACGCACACATATTTTAAGCAAACGTACCCACTGAAATTTGAAATGAAGAGACAGAAAATAAACAATATAAGAGCCCAATATGATCAAAATCCTAACACATTAATTTACTGTCCAATAAGGATGGTAACAAAGAGGGGAATAGAGCTCAAACAAGTGGTTTCATTAACCACAGATAAAGTCCCTGCACACAATTGTTTCTTTTTAGAAGATGAGAAAAGTATGGAGATTTTGGCTTTTTTTTTACTGACATTACTTCACACCTGAATTGAACTAATTTGAGGCTGCAGGGCAAAGACAATTCAGTTAAATTAGATTAGATATTATTAAATGTAACTTTCTTTATTTAATTTGACAGACGTTAATACACCTGTTGGCTCCTTCAATACATATGGCTCTAAAATCATAGTGCAAATTACACATTGTTGTAATATGCCGGACCCTAGCAAAAGGAAATTCTCTCTGACTGGATCTCGCTGAATTTTAATTGAATACCCCATGTGGCAACAAGTTCAGTCAGATCATTTTTCAGTATTAATTAGTTATGTTTATAACAAAACAAAAAAGAAAACATATTGTTTGTTGTGTATTACGTAACTCCTTCAATAAGAACAAAACACAGTGATGTTTCAACTAAAAAACACACTTTTGAAGTGTAGTTATCTCATCTGCTTTCAATTGAGAATATACTCTTATTAGTGATGTAGTCAAATATTCACTTTATTTGGATATTTAAACACAACACGTGACTTTAACTGCTCTTTAATTATTCAGACACCAGAGGGCAGTGCTTAGCTACGCTCTTTGAGAGAAAAATCCCTGAAGCTGCAGTGATGTGCTTTTCTTATACTTTCTCGTTGCGTTTGATCTTTCTCCTCCCACGAAAATCCAGTTGACAGTCGTGTCTCCTATATGGAAAATGAGCTAAATACAAATAAACTCTTCTACTGTTGCGTGCAACTGATCTGATTAATCGTATATCCCACTTGATGAGAAGACTGTGCTGGTCCAACAACAGCTGTAGAGTTGTTTTTTCATCATGTTAAAGTGGTGACGCTTCAGCCTCTCGCTGCATTATTAATGAATCTTTTTCTGGCATCATTTCCCCTCTCTACCCTGAAAACTGTGGGAGGGAGAGACACGCATTAATCTGGTGGTTTTCATGAGGCTTCCACCTGAGTGATGTCCAATGAATTGATGGAGTGTTTTTTCCTTTTTTTTCTCGCTTAGGGACACCTTTGGCCCAGTGCTAATCTAAAGCATGCAACGATTCAAGCCCACTTCAAATCCTAATTAAGGCTGAAAGTATGCAGTATATGTGTGTTTAAAAAAGTCCTCATTCCAGTGTTCCCTGAAATTGCAAAAAGGAACCTTAAACTGTAAACGTAATTAATAAAAGAGAACACATACATGTATTTGATCTGCTATATTTCCATCTGTGCTTTTTTCTGTTAAATAAAGAAAAGGAAGAATCGTGTGCCACAAAAGAAAATAGTGTACACTTAGACTCAACGCATTTCTACATGAAAGGATGACGAGAACATGTAAAACAGAGGAAATAAAAGACAACATATTTTCTTCTGGAACTACTTGGATGCCACCTCAAATTCACTGCATGAGTAATATCAAAGAGGGATCATGGAACAATTTGAATTTGGTTTTCTATTTTTGCATTTGAAAAAAAAAAAAAAAAACATGACATACTTTATTACTTAAAAGGATTTAGATGATTACAAATAGATCTTCTTCTCCTTACCCTCAAAAGCCCATTATAACCCACCTACGCTTTAAACGGTTAAGCATTTCACTCTTCTGCAATCCATATATTCAGTCGATTTCACACAAAAAATAATCTGTTACATATCGCATATTATTATGCATTTCTTAAAATGCCAGGATGTACACACATTCTTGGAGAAACTGTTGAGCGTCAACATACAGTATTTGCTGGGTGTGAATCCCTCTGTGAGACGGCTATAGCTGCAATGATGACACTGACCCTATTCCATCAATCTCACATTAAAAGCGCTCCCAGCATTTAAATATTTCAAAGAGCTCCTCAGCTAACTCCAGAAAAGCTCTGAGCCACTGTGTGTGTGTGTGTGTGTGTGTGTGTGTGTGTGTGTGTGTGTGTGTGTGTGTGTGTGTGTGTGTGCGTGTGTGTGTGTCACTTTCAATATGACAAACCATTTTTTAAACTGTTTTTAAAATGCGGTTGAACCCAGAGGTTATGGTGACTAAACACTAAGCTAAAGTCTAGAGGAATACCGGTCTGAATGATACAAGCTCATGTGCACATGATAAATCTATTTCTGCAAAAATGATCACGTTCCCCATCTCTCTTACTCTCTGACACTCTGCATGAATATATACTGAATAAAATAAACATGCTCTACATATACTGTATAGAATGGCAAGAAGGATTTATAAACGAAGAGAACTGAGGGAAGGAAGTCATAAATATATTATCATGCTGTAATATAGTCTGGTTTGTTACTGTATGCTTTGCATATGTTGTCTGTGTCAACTCTCCAAGACACCCACAAGAGAGACAGTGTGCAAAACACACATGCAGGAACACATTAAATCACAAACTCCAGTTTGAATTATTGCTTATATTTTGTGTATTTTTTAGGATTACACATTTTCTTATGACCCTGGCTCTCTTGTTATTAATTGTTTTAGAGACATAATTAATGAAATAAAGACTGTTAAGATGATACGCAGCAGTGATGATAAAGTCAGGTATGTTTGCAATTAATTTCTTGGAGGGTCAATGTAAGTTAAAATGATTTATCTGCTCAGCGTAGTCAAATATCTAGTAAAGTGTTAACTATGTTCAACAGGGAATTCACACCCTGACAGCTTTATTTCCGATAACATTTAATTGACAACAAACATGTTGATATTTGTGCATCTTAAGGTCATTAAGTTGCTTTCATGTGGTCATATGAATAAATATCACATTATCACACTAAAGGGACATCACCTTGAATTTAATGAACATTAAAGTTCATTCTTGATATTGGTTGAGAAAATGATTACTACAAAGTCCATTTAGTAGCTATTCTGGAGGTTTCACTCATACTGTGTTAAATTATATCTTTATCAGCATTGGAGTTTTCTTGATTGTCATGGAATTGATGCTCTAAAACACTTTACATTTTTATCTTATCAATTGTCACAATGGTAACAATGGCTACTTGTACGTGAGGAGGGCTCCTTGGAGTGACCAATCCACAGAAACAAATAACCTGACTGCAGTTCTTTCAGCTCAGTGAAGTGTTTTAGTGTTTTCTTCTCTGTGTTTTTCTGACTTTATTTTTTGGTTAACTCTTACTGCAATCATCATCGCTGTATTCAGTCTCTGTAAAAACTTACTGTACCTCACCTGCCAAGCCTCAAATGGCAAAAAGACAACGCTTGCGACTAGCTTGTAAACATACTGGTGCCTTTAGCAGATGAAGAGCCAAATATTTACCTCAGAGGTTGGTGGAGACCAAGACAAATCTATATGGAGGGTGAATATTGCTTCTATTGCTTAAGTGGCCCAAATATCTGTTGTTGTAAGTTTAAGGACCACTCAGCCATGATGGTCTAAAAGACAACAGCAGTTGAGTAAACAATCTCAAAACAAAGTCTATTTAGCAGCGGTTCTAGAGCTTTTAATTTAGCCCATGACCTTCATCTTTATCAGCAGGTGAAGATGGAGCAGTCAAAAGCTCTGTAATTACCGTTGTTAATCCAAGTTCAGGTGAGATTACTTTCTAAACTTTATGAACTATGATCTGACAACAGACATTTAACATGCCCAAAATGAAGGCAAACATTCTCCTTAATAATTATAAAACAAACAAACAAAATATTAACTGCATGACACAACTTTTATTTTTTTCCCACACTTACCTTTGTGTTTTACTACTCTGAAGAACATCAACATTTAATGTGTACACACTCTAGTAGTTGAAGTAGAGGCACGGTGCAGAGAACATCAGTCAATTATTGATGTTTAAAAGGTTTGACGAGCTCCATTGCTGAGGTTGGTGCTGGACCTCTCAGAGGGATGTCAAGAGTGTGCAGTCACAGACCACTGGGGGGATCTCACCCATCAGGAACTGGCAGTGGCTTGTTGAGAACCAAAGGACTATGGAGAACAAACCTTTGGCAAACCTCATGCTGAGAATCCTCAAGGACAAGCTGCTGTGTGAATAAAAACGACTAAGGACTAATACATGTCAAGTCAGGCCAACAGGAGATCCACTAGAAAAAAACTGGAGAAGAGGAGTCCTTGAAAGCATCCCAACCTGCAGGGAATTTGCTGGTCAGATGCATAAGCAACATCTGGAGTAGCAGCTAGTCTGTCCAGCTGTCAGATTAAATAAAATCACAGAGTTGAAGTTGTCAGGCTGGCTCATTCTCTGTCCATGCTGAGCTCACCATCATGGTACAGGTAAGTACCATCATGGTTGAGGAAGTGAACACAATGAAGGGTCATAGAGGTGATGTTGGTGGTAGGAAACGATGAGTTTTGAGGGAAAATAACCTCCCCAACCTCAATCAAAAATCTGAAATGATTTCGAGCAGAACGAGTCATTGTGCACAATGCCATCTTGAAGGTTTGATGGGCCCTGAGTCAAAATCTATCTTTAAGACATTCATTAATATAGATGTATGTGTACGGGTGCATACCCCAGCATTAAATTGTGTTTAATTAAATGACTTAAAATTATTGTGAGTATAAAACATGTGGCAGGTGGTGGTATTTCTGCATCTGGGTTTACATTAAGCTGCCTGTGTAGTCTGCTGTGTTCACTGAGCTTAATGGGAACTTGGAGGAGAGCATTGGGTGATAGGTGGAATATGGGGAGATTAATAAAGGCCCAGGAGGATGTGTTGGCCTTACTACCCTGAAACCAAAGCAACAAAAGATAACTCAAACATTATAAACAATAATTTACACCTTTGCTTTTCCATCTAAAGATGGACCGTGCATGCTGCCAGCCAGAGACGGATAAGAGCTGGTTGGGTAAAGGGACAATAGAACAATTGTTTCCAACCTGTGGGGACAAAAAATAAATCGCAACATGATTAACAAAATAGAATTTAAAGAAAATATTCTGAATTATTGGGTGGCTACAACTCTAAAACCTGATCAAATGTTTCAATATGTATAAGAAGGGAATATTGCTTCTTGGTCGAACAGCGTCTAACTCTTTGACATATATATATAATCCAAAAAGTGGAAAATGGAAGTAGATACTATAGAGTTAAGATCATAAACCAGCCAGCAGCTGAACCAGGTGATCAGAGCAGCTCCACAAGCCTACTCTTAAAATATCTCATCAGCAGGGGGAGATATAATCATCAACAGATCAACTCTGTTCTAGGGTTTTGTCTGCATTGTATATTATGTCATTATTATGATAAAGTGATTTCCAAAAGACAGTTGGTAGGGGATTACTAGATAGCTGCAGTGAGATTATCTCTAATGTATTCGGTCTACGAATAATGATAATAATAACATGTGTTTATTAGATGTCTCTCATTGTTTCTCTCATCGAGGCCAACTGTGATTTGTCTGATGATGTCAAAAGGCTGCCTGGCTAGGGGTCAGAAAGTAAGTGTGACCTACAGTCACTATAGTGCCATATTATTTTATTAAAAAAATAGTTGCTGTCCTTGAATCAACACATTACAGTATTTGCATTGTCTCTGTCAAGTTGGCTAATAGGCAAAGTGATACTGGGTTATTTTTGATCATGTTAAGACCAAGGCAAAAAGCTTTTTTTTCTTTTCAAGATTGGATAATGAGATAAAGAAGGAAAACAATTGGCAACTGTTGTCCCCACAAGCAGATAAACAAAATGAGTATTTCAACTTATAGCATTGCATTTGAAAGGTCACTTTATTACACAGTACAGCAAAACACACTTTGATACCATAAAGTATTACAAGACTCACATATAATGTCATATTTTAATATAATGTACCATACTTATATGCTTTTTTAAAATATCAAATATCAACACTATATGTTTGACATTTTCATTCGGCCAGACCTTGTGTGATTTTAAGTACACACCTGAAGATGTATCTTTATCTGAACAATACATGTCCATAGATGAAACGCTAATGTGACTGCAACATAATGCAAGAGGTACCAACACGTGCTGCAACAATCAATTCCCCGACCAGCAACCTGCAGACAGACAGCGAGCAGGTCACGTGTTCATGGCTTCTCCACCCTTCAACAGCACACGGCACGGGGAGGCTCAACAGCCACATTTTACACCAACTAATCTGAATCCCGTGCACTGCCCATGCACTGAATAATGTGCTCCATCTCAGTGACAATATCAGAGAAAACCAGTGGCAGCCATCTTAGGTGTAGCACTGCAGAGCGTTAGATGAAGGACGTGTCGCGCATCCTTCGCTCTATTCTTATTCCGTGTTCAGGACCACGGCCAGCTCCCCGCGCTTGCGTCCCCGCCTGGCAGGCAGGGAGAGGCCATCGCCGGCTTTCACCGGGAGAAAAAAAAGCCGCTCTCCTTCCCTTCAACTGTAGGCCACACTACACTACTCTCCCGCTGCCCCTCCCCTCCGCTGTCTTCTCACCTCCCCCTCTCACATCCGCAGCAGTGACTGGCCAATAAAATACAGAAAATACGTAAGCATCGACGAGTGCTCGACGCAGGCGGAGAAAGCTCAGTGTGAAGCAGACTCAACCTCTTCCAGTTCCACTCGTACTGCTGACATCCCCCAGCGAGCGAGTAGCCTACAATCAGGGCCCATCCCTGTCTTGACTTCGGGCATATATTCTTCATGAAATAGGCACGGATAAAACTACGGCAGAGCTATAATCTGGGGGATATACATATACAAAAAAAAAAAAACTAATTTTGTAGATTAGGATATCTGTAGAGACACATCACTTCTAGAGCAAGATGTTAGATCCGTCGTCCAGCGAGGAGGAATCTGATGGGATAGTGGAGGAGGAAAGCAAAGAGGCGATGGCACCTCAGGCCGGATCCCGCATCTCACCGAGCAGGACCAGCGAGAGCTCGACTGGACTAGCGCCCAGCAGCAGCCGCAGCAGTGCCCGTCCGACCAGCCCGAGCCCGTCAGCCGCCAGCGAGGAGAAAGAGGACCTGGAGAAGCTGCAGAGGGAGGAAGAAGACCGTAAAAAGAAGCTGCAGTTGTATGTTTTTGTGATGCGATGCGTCGCTTACCCATTCAATGCCAAACAGCCCACAGATATGGCAAGGCGACAGCAGAAGGTAAGAGTCCTTGGTGTAAAGGCATGATTAATAACCACATGCTGACAAAATGCCTACTTTCATATCGCAGATGCTGTCATTGATGACCTACATACGGTGGAGCACAGAGGGGGGTTTGGCCTATCCGGTAGCGCACGGATCCAGCACAGTCCCAGTGAAACCAATGTTTGTTTTTTGACGCAAAATGTTGAAATCCTCGGAGCATGACAGCAACACATAAAAGCGCTCCCAGCTCCAGATAGTGAAAGTACACATGGCAGCCTGCTGCAGAGCTGCAGACTGAGTGCAGTGCACGTTACTCCATACACTAGCTCATAAATGAGATTAATCTCAGAGCCCATTCATTTAAAAGGGCGTTTATGGTAGATGGCTATTGGAAAAGTCAATGTCCTTGTTGGACCTACATCTCACCGGATGCGTCCCTATAGATATGAAGCTGTGGCTATATCATGCCTTCCTGGCGGATACCCAATTTCAACCCATTTGCGCCATCACTTATCCCGTCAATTTGGCCTCCCAAGGTGACTTTTAGGCACAGACCTCTTGAGGAGGGTTGCTTAATAGCTCTTCTCTGCAGATGAGCTTGGCTCCTCTCGGCAGGTTGTATCTAATTAATTGCATTAAAAAAATGAAATGTCCACTCGTTTTATTTTTTAAAAACTATTTTCTCGGAAGTCAGTTCATAATATCTGTATAAGTTACTGTAAGATACAAGGCCTACGACCTGGTTTCACGTTGCTGCTGTAAGGCTCCATTGATGTTGAAGCCAATTTTGGGTCATGATGTCCTTACTGTCAAAGTCACTGTGCACAGGCTCTACTATACTAAACGAAGGTTGAATTGATTGTGGACAATGGCCCCAGTTTATTTTCCCAAAATAGACCATCTGCTGTTTGTACTCCAAGGTTGTAATGTCATTTTCATTAATTAATGCACAAATACTATTATATATGCGAGAGATCTACGTTTTGCGTGTATAAGGCTGCCTTTATTCTTTGAAAACATTGACATTCTCATGGCTCAATGAGACTGTAGTAGCAGTTTCTTGCAGTTCTCCTCATTGTGGACCTGTTCAGGATTCATTCAACTCAGTTTAAATCACTGATCATGTATCACTTTAACGAGAAAACTCTGTCAACAATATTATGGAAATTCTGCTTGTGCTTGTGACTGTTGCTTTTATTAAACCTGCCAACAATTCCTCTTCTTCTGGACACAGTTTAAACCATATGGTCTGAATTGTTTTCTGCTGACTCATGCACAAGTGCATGTGGGAGGCAGTGTTTCCATCTATTTGTTTGTTAGTCCCGCTCAGCGTAGGCTACTGATAGTCTAATGCATGCTTAGTAATGCACGTTCCTATCTGGCAGCAGGCAGCCACAAACCTTTTGCTGTGGGTGAGTGAATATCCGGAGAAATAATTCAATGCCTGCTGTTAGACCAGGAAATCAAAGTGTGTCTGTCTGCCTACAGTCTGCCTTTGACTTTGATTTTGTCAAAATTTGCTTTGGCTTAAAACAATCCCTTCAGAAGAACTATACACCTTGTGCAGAATTAAATGACAAGTCTATAGCCTTTCTTGACTTGATTTAATTGGCTTGATTTGAATGACACTGAAAGAAGATAATTCATTAATTACGCAAACATTTAACAACACCGAGCACATACTGACAGTTATGTGCTTTTACAGTATCATTATATTGTGCAGTATCATTTCATAATTTAATTACATGTTGATCCTGTGTTGTTGTAAAGGACATAATGGTTACAAAATTCACTTTATTGAAGATATATCATTCAACATTGGCCGAATATTTTCTCTGTAGATTCCCCTCCGCCTCAAACCTCCCTTAAATGTGGGCTCCTCAGAGGTTCGTAAACAATAATGCATGAAGGAAATTCTTCACACCGTTGCCTGCACAATTTAATATGTAGCCTATTACAATTTTTGCTATTATAGATTAGTCACAGAAATATGATGAAGCAATTTCTGTAATGAAAAGACTTAAAGGCCTCAGCAAAACATGTGGGGCAGCTCCATGATAATCCATTATTAGAAGCTCTGGCACACAAACAGCAGCGATGGGCTATCACAGAGAAACAGGCCAGGCTGCAGAGTATGCAAGCTCCACTGCTCCTTGAAATGTATTGCTATAACCTTGTGAAAGGGTAACACAATAGGGCAGTACCAGGCTTCCTTTTGAGGGGCAGGGAAACATTTTCTCCATCAGTTTGAACAATGTGTTCTCAAGCAGTATGGAGGCCACTGTTCAAATGTTAGTTCATGCATTTGCATATTTAACAAGTGTTTGCATGCAAGGCTACTGTCCTGGGACACACTTTCACTAATGGGTGGTCCCCTCACTAAACATGTTGTAAATAAATTATTGAAGTTATTGAGGTTATATATTGGTGGAATTCGTGGAATTATGGCATCGATGTGGATTGTCCTGATTGTCAAATCCTCCATCATTTAATGGTAATAAACTGCCTAAACTGTGTGCACAGTGGAATTAAATATACAAGATAATTCAGAAGGCAAGGTCATGACGTTATGCATGTTTTATGTGCCCTGTAATAATCTAATGACATGTGACTTCATCTGACACCACCAGAAGTTCAACATTATCCATTGAAATATCGTAAACATCTATTAGATGGATTGGCACAAACTTTCATCTTCCCAGATGATGAATCCTGGCTCTATATCCTTTTACTTTTTTTCTTTCGTGCCACCATGAGGTTGACATTTGTGGTTTTGAGTGAAATGCTTAAGCAACTGTTGCAGGAAAATGCGGTAAATATTTGTATGTTTCCCTTAGGATGAATATAATAACTGTGCGCTCTCTAACTTTCACTCTTAGCCATCATCAAGTCAAAAGTTTAGTTTGTCCAGCAGTTTAGTTTATGCACAACTACAGTTGTAGTTGTAGTTGTAGTCTGCTCTGCCTAATCATTGCCTTACTAAGTCACGTACAAGGCTGTGCTCTCAAAATGTTTGGTAATAAGATCAACTGTACAACAACTGAATAAGTTCTGCTATTCTTGTGTAATGCAGATTTTAATCATAAAGGGACACTCTCATGCTGTCAAATAGAAGGAAGCTTTAGCAGTCAAACTGCTGAAAACTAAATCTGATATATAAAACCAAAATGATTTTATAGATCACATTGAACGTGTATTTCTGAATTGAATAACCTCCGTAGTTCTGGACTTTTTTCAATTAGAAAGTGTGACACCCAAAAGATAATCTGACCCAATCAACTCATCTGCCAGCAGCCCTCCTTAATAGAGTGCATCTTGGATCAGCATTTTAATACTATCCAGTATGCCTGTTGATACTCTGAGGGAGAAGAGCTCTGCATTGTGCAGCAGGCTCTGTGATATGAATGTGAAGTAGAGTGAAATGCAAATTAGTGATACTTGTGATACAGTAATACGGTGAAGTTTGCAACATTGGTGTTTAGCGCTAAGCCTGGCAAAGAATTGTGGGTGTCCCAATGTAAACTGGTTTTACATGGACTGGGATTCCTATCATGTTTTTAAATTTAAACCATAATAATTTGCCTAAATCTACTTAATGACAACTCACTTTATTTGTAACTGACCCTATACGACTTGACTTGACAAGAACGAGTAACAGTGTTTTGCCAGGACAAATGGTTGTAGAGTAGAATATATAAAATATGAATTATAAATAAAAATGTAAATATCAATAACAGTGAATGGTGAAGTTATCTTAAGGCAGTGGAGATGTATTGTGATCAATTTAGACACCGGATATAAGAAACACTATAAACGATGTTTCATAGACAATCATAGTATGGTTTCAAAAGTCATACATGGACATAGTTATTTAACGTTTATACATTTATTCAGTGGATGAACATGGTGATATAATCATGACATGAAGATATGAGGAATGAAAACTAGAAGAGGGAGCTGAGTAAGAGAGGCAGATCAAACTGACATCATTGGAAGAGGCATGAGTAAAATTAGTAACATTAAAAAATTCACAAGAATACCCACTAACTGGTGTATGTGCAGTAAAGATTTCATTAACTGTTCATGCACTATATGGTTTTAAAAATTGTAATGTATAGATTATGTCACTTTTGTCAATGCCCCTTATTTCTCCTGTCTTCCTGGAACAAAATCAGAAGACATTTTAGAGAAAAGAACAATGAATATGTAGATATACAGGTAAGGTGAAACTACTTGAGCTCATTATGTTCATAAAACATATGGACAGGTCATGGGGACAAAAAAAGAGCAGCAGTAAATGGGGAGTTTATGTGTGACATTGAAATAATTACCTTTATTATGTAACATCTTTAATGGTGTTGTGCATGAAAAAAAGGCTTTGAAATAACATCATAAAACATACTGAAGAATGTTATTGTCAAATACAGCTGCCGTGTGAGCGGGTTCTAGCAACACTATTGAATAATAAAGGTGTTTATCATTGATATGGATATGAAAGTGGATGCCAAAGGTATGACAGCTGAAAAGCAGCAGGCGAAATACCCCCTCACCAACAGTCTGTGCAGCCGCGTGTAACAAATCACAGCTTTACAAATTAAACATCTCTTCTGTCTGCATATAACCAAGCAGGAAGGATACCATTGTGTTCTAATACTAGCATATTTTCACAAAGGTTTGACTACTTTGAAGGCAACAATCACCACCAAAAAAATCTGACTCATATTTGAATGCTCGCACATGAATGTACAATATTTTGTGTTTCAAGGCATAATGGGAGGTATTATTTCTAATAAGAGGGGAAGATATATCTGTGTTCTGGCTTGAAAGCACATCTCACATAGTGATGTGGTATTTCTCTCCTCTAACTGTTCTCTCTCTGAAAACAGTATTAACTTTTTAATTATCGTACAACCTTTGTGTCCCTACAGATACTATTTAATCGTGTCTGCTCGCCAAGGCGGCCTTTTGATTTGGGTAGGCAAATGTTAACATCTACAGTTATCATTTGCTCCACCTTAATCCGTGGTACAATACAAAGAGCCCCATGTTTTCTGAAGGACACAGTCTGTGGACATGACGCAAAATTGTCTAGTTGTGCACTGTTAATATGTCCTCATAGTGTATGCATGGGTTGAGACAGATTAATCTGCAGGGCTCCTGTCATCCTTTTTGCATTGTTGCTTTATAATCCCTGTATGCTCCCAATACTGCACATTAATCATACTCAGAAAAAAGTGGAAAACGAAAGCCGGTTCATTGAAAATGGAATTAGCAGCTTCGGTTGGCAATGCAACTGGAAAAAAAACATTATGTGATGACAAGATACATTTCTTTAACAAGCTTTAAATTCTGACTAACCTTACTAAATTTAAAATTGGGGATAGATTATTTCCATTTGCAATAAATCTGCTGATTATTTTCTGGTCTATAAAATGTAAAAAAAAAAAAAAAAGACGAAACATCGCTATAAGAATGTCTTGCTGACAAATTTATACATATTAAATTTACCATCATATGAGGCTATAGGTAAACGAGTTACTTTTCACGTTTTACCAAGCAGAACCAGAATCATATTTTTGTATGAAATCAACTAATGGTTCCAATTTTTGCCAACATGCTAATGGTAATAACAGACATTCTGATCGTAATTGTGTTGAAATAAAATAGCTGGGTTTACTTCCTGCCAGATGTTTACATTAACATAACACTGCAATAGCGATCAAAATATTTAGGTTTGAAACGTCAGTAGTTGCTGAGATTGGTGGACTGCTGGAGCAATCTCAAGTGGATCAGTGTGTGCTTAGTGTGTTAGTGCTTGAACATTTCCAGCGACTAACTATGTCTGCGCAGTCTTTACAATCATAA
The DNA here is from genome assembly GCF_910589615.1 of Taurulus bubalis. Taxonomy (NCBI): domain Eukaryota; kingdom Metazoa; phylum Chordata; class Actinopteri; order Perciformes; family Cottidae; genus Taurulus; species Taurulus bubalis. Next base: position 13,518,671 of record NC_136593.1, on the reverse strand, counting down.
TCACAATTACTTTATACTTTCTCATCAGTACCTCTACATTCGTCAGACTAAGCAGTTAAACCGAAGCTGGTGTCATCATGGTCCAAACTGTTATAATCAACTACATTCTTTGGACACTGTAATTGGGACATTCTTTCCCCTCATAATTAGGACTTAGTTGTCTTGTATTATAATTATTATAATTATGACGTATGGGAATTATAATCACTGTACATGAAAACTTTGGTGAACTTTCTTTGATGAACACAATGTGTGGATGTACATAACGAAACTTTTTTTTGGGGCGGCTGTAGCTCAGGGGGATGAGTGGTCGTCCCGCAACCACAAGTACCCGGCTCGATCCCCAGTCCCCCCATAGCCCACATGTCGAAGCGTCCCTGAGCAAGACACCCAAGACCCAACCGCGCCCCCCAGGGCTGCCCACTGCCCCCCATTCAGGGATGGGCCAAATGCAGAGAAGAATTTCCCCAAGGGGATTAATAAAGGCTACTTTTTTTTTTCTAACTTTTAGAAATATTTTTTGCGTCTTAAATATTTTTTACGTCTTAAATATTTTTTGCGTCTTATTTTTTGCGTCTTATTTTTTGCGTCTTAAATTATGGCCGGCGGCTCCTGGTTGAATGTCTTTGTGCAAATGTTTAATGGTTGTGTTCAACCATTAAACATTGCTTCAAAGGGAAAATTACCAGGGTATGACTTGAATAAGAAAAGAGGAGAGAGATGGAGAGTGATTAGTAGTGGTGGTTTTCCACATTAAAGAAAGAAGAACTATAACAGGATGATTACTTCAGAACACAAACAGCAGCCTGGAGCAGCCATGACGCTGTATGTCAGGTAGACACTCACTTTAAGTTTCTTTCCTGTGCCAGCTTCTTAAAACATAATCAACACCTCAATCTGTTTCAGAGGCCTTGTGTCTTTTTCTCATTGAAAATTACAGAAGAAGCATTATCATCCGTACACCAATGCAGTAAGACAATAACAATAGATCCATGTGGATCCATCCTCAAGAAGTACATCAATTAACTATCATTCATAAAAAAAAACTGCTCTGGCTTCACATTAAATAGGAAGGTCATAACTCTCCTATTGATAATAACAAATAAAATAAATTAAAAAGCCTTTGTTGCGCCAGAAGGTAAAATCTGATAAAATACCAATTGATTGCACTTTAGTGTTGGTTGAGTCTGAAGAATACACGATTGAGAATGAACTAAATCTGTTGGTGTGGCGTTAGAAAGATTAAACCTCTGTAGGCTGCTCCTCATCTCTGCTTGAGGCTTGTAGAGCTACGCAGCTGCTACTAGCATAACACACCCAACTACTTTATCCAACGGCCAACACTGAAGTTGCATTGTGAGAATAATGAAATGTTTTGAAAACATATGTTCCTTGCCATTTTGTCTACACTCTTGAAAATAGTTGCTGAACTCTCAAGTAGACCATGTTTGAAAAGTCTGATTAATGTAATCTGTGTGATCTATTGCCACTACTTCTTGAACTGTTTGCTGTTGAAAAAATACTCACAATGCAATCCTCACTGAGCATCTGACAAGAACAAGAGTTGGCACAAAGAAATAGATGTCTGAGAGAATCACTTTTAAAAACAGAGTGAGTGAGAGATATTTACTAGACGGTGAAATAGGGGGAAAGACAGTAAGTGATTTGTGATGAGAGGGTGGAAGGAAAGGATTTATATCTTGGGTTGATGAGAGTAGTGCACCAGCTTTGGAGAGAGATACCAACCCTCATTCTGCCTTGTGTACTCTACTCTTGTGCAGCACTGCAGTATTTTGAAGCATCTCTGAGAAACACTATCACACAAAGACACAATAGATCAATGCAAAATAAATGAATACAAAATATAAAAATTCTTATTACACAATACATATTTTTTTCAGATAAAAAAGAAAGAAAAAAAAGCTTTTTCAAGCTTGGCCTTCTTATCCGATTTTACTCTTTACATGTTGTAGTGCATCTTTAACGATCATACAGTACAAGGTCACGCCATCATTGGTTGGACTTGCACATCAAACTGTGTACATTTTTCTGCACCCCACTGTAAGAAGACTTAGATATTTGCTTTAGATTTCTGAGAGAAAATCCAACATTGCACAATTTACTGCTGCCAGAACTGCAACAAACAATTGATGTCATTATGGATTGATCCATTGACAACTTTCAAATTAATGAATCAAGCAGTTCAAATGCAGACAAGAAGTGGGGACAGCCTAAGGTGAAGTTGTGTCTGACCAACAGTACAACATCCCAAGATATTCCATTTAAAATGATATATTACACAGCAAAGCAGCAACTCAACTAGATGTTGCAGATTCATTAGTAAACAATTGATGGATTACTTACTCGGGGCTACATAATTGACCAAAAGGAACATTTCAAGTGACACTGTATACCAAAGACTCTAACAATGCTAAAAATGCTTTGAAAATCTAAAAAAGTCAAAGTAGCCATCCCTCACACAATACTATATTATTTTGGATGATTGAATAGATTATTGAAGCATTACCATATCAGCAGTCGCCTACTTTAATGTTGTAGCTGTTAATTTAAATGCTGTTAATACTAAAGGTAATTTGAAGTTCTACATATACTGTTGTGTAGTTTAATCTAATTGAATTAGATTAAACTAATTTTATGAGTTTAATCTTAAACTCATTTTATGAGTTTAATCTGACTCACTCTCAACCAATCAGAATGCTTGATTTGATCTAACTGTATTATAAATACTGAATATGATGCCTTCAATGCAATGGAATATACAGCATTGATTTGATTGTTTTTGACTAAATTTATGCAAATTGTCCCATTGATCTTATCCTCTCTATATGGAAGTTTACATGTCCATACCATTTAGGTTATATTAGGTTAAGGGCTTATTTTTCGCTCCGTAACTGAATGAACATAATGATGAATCAGCTGAGCTGTGCGGCTGCTGCCTGTGAGTTGGTGGTGTGATACTGGATGACTGTTACAAGAAGGGGCTTATAGCTGGTTGTGAACACAGTGTTCTGCTGTATATGTCAGCAGTGCCACAGCTCTTGAATGCGACACCAGTGTGAAGACTGGATATACAGAGCCAGAGCTTCCTGTTTTATCCCTCTTTGCCGTGTGTCAAGCTCTGTCTGCAGAGTATACACACCTGGCTAGACCAGCGGAGTCGTATTTACGCTCACAATGCAGCGCGTGTGCCTTCAGAACAAATCTACGTGAGCGTGTATGGTTGGAGATAATAGTTTGTGCATCTGTTTTTGTATAATGTTATTTTTTTGACCACAGTCAGCACACAATGCTGTTGTTCTGTGTTTGATGAGGCCTGTTGCTGGTACATGTTGTGCAGCTGTCATGCAGCGCTCGCTCCCATACTCCTATTTACTCAGATGTGGGCCGGTGGTGTCATCTGCAACATGACTGAGATATGCTTTGACTGGCGAAAGGATTCAACAATGCTATGTTTGCTGAAAACCAACAACAGCATTAGTAGGCAGCTCTTTCCTGAGCAAACAGATTTATACTCAATAAGAACATTAGGTTTGCATGATATTCTTTGCACATTGAATC